>NC_141685.1:38875821-39343825 GCF_964263255.1 Lissotriton vulgaris
TGCTGTGGGGTAGGGTGGAATGGAAAAGGACTTGGTTATTCTAACTCCTTTTTATTCTTATGTAGAGTCTTGGAGGGTAGATTCTGCTCGTTCTAGAGCTCTTGAGCTGTCTGGTAACTACAATTTTTGCAGCGTGAATCTTTCTGGATTCACTATGCTGTGCATTATTCCGCGGTCTAGTGGTTGGGTCCGTAATCGTAGTCTTTTCTTTCTTTTTTTTTTGTAGCCTAGGTGGGCGTTGACGTCCCACGTTCTGGTGTTACTTCCTATGACGTCGGCCTGCTTCCTGCGGAAGCTCCCACCTTTGGGCGCCATCTTCAGATTCTATTTTCCGCCGTTGGGTCTGGATCGTCTCCGAAGAGCTCCAGAATTTTTGGAGGAAAGAAGACGCAGAAAAGGCGAATTTTCAACAGAAAATTTTGGAGAAGACAACGAGGGACTAGACCACCAAGCCGGGACGACGAAGAAGAAGGAGAACTTCGACGTCCAACGGAGAATGCGCACACAGGGGGCCCCCTGAGCACAGAATGGACAAGACACCCTTTAAATTCTGCCATAACTGCCACCACAAATACGCACAGAAGGAGCAGCACCCGGTTTATAACCTTGCCTACCTGTCGACCATGAGAGCAAGGACTGCAATGCCTGCCCCGCCTTCTCACCGAAGACTCTCCGGGTTAGAGAGAGACAGAGAAGGGCCAACTACAACATGCAAGGCAAGGGCCAACCGCCGTCGCTTCGGGACCTGGGACTCTCCAGCAATGAGGAGGATAACATCACCGGTGAAGCCAATGACTACACGGTCGGAGAGTCCGATAAGAACACTTCTAAAGAGGTAGGAGAGTCATTGACCCCCAAACCCCTGACAGACCCTTGAAGGTCTGAGTCAGACTCTCAAGAAACAGAGTCTTAAGTCCTCAAAGGGAGCACTGGCGCCGAAAATCCCGACGGCTACAGCTGCATCCAAGGACAAACAGCCCAGCGGATCCTTCGAAAAGGACTCCCAGGTGGCGAAGAACGGCGAAATGCCAAGGTCGTCGAAGCAAGTCCCTGAAAAGGACCGCTCGACGTCGAGAGAGAATGACCCGAAGACCGGGTCGACGCCGACGCTGATGGCGGCGAGGAAAAGGTCGGCCGAAACGTTCGACGCGGAACAGGCCGCCGAGCTCCAGGGGAGGAAGAGACGGCTCAAGGCCGAAATGGATAGCACCTGCAAAGGAAAAAAGAGTTTGACAAAAAAATGAAGAGGTTCACGGTTCTGTCGAAGCCGTAGACGCCGATCGTCGAAATAGAAGAAAAAGAGGAGTTTGACGCCGAAGGGCCGCCGAAGGGCCGCCGAAAACTCCCAAGCCCCAGGAACACCTAGAGGAGGAGGCCCTATACTACGAGGAGGAGCTGGACGATGACCAGCGGACAACCCTCGGCTCGGCATCCTCGGGGACACAGGACCTGCAATGGCAGGACCTCGACACCGAAAGGCCACAAGAGGCCATGGACATGTGCCCTTCGAGGCCTTCGCCGCCAGATGACATTGGAGCCTATAATATGGTCATCTGGAACGCGGCAACAGGTTTTGGTGTCAGATTAGAGGAGGAAAAGCCAAAGGCAGACTTACTCTTGGATACCCTGCTCCCCACTCAGACCAGAAGCTAGTTCCTCCCCATGCTTCAGAGTGTCGTGGACCAAGGGAGGGAGGCTTTCAAAGACCCAGTAACATGCAGGTCCTTCATGCCAAGGACGGAGAAGAAGTACAAGCACTCCTCCAAAGAACCCCGTACATCCAAGGATCCGTCACAGTAGACTCCAATATTGCGGCAACTACTAGAAAAAGGGCAACTGTGCCAACAACATCAGGCCCACCACCAGACAAAGAAAGCAGGAGGATCAACCTAACCGGGAGGAAGATAGAAAGAAATGCCGGAAACTGGGGAAGATATGGCTCCACGAACGCACACCGGACAACCATGCAGCTCACAAGCACGCCACCCGCAGACATCACCACCTCTACAGATTAGCCAAGAGATCCTCCTTCAAAGACCGCTTGGATAACAGCAAGGAGCTCTTCAGCATCGTAAAGGAACTCTCCAAACCCAGTGCCAACGACATCCCGCCCTCACAAGAACTGTGCGACTCACTAGCCATCTTCTTCCACAGCAAGATCGCTGACATCCACGACAGCTTCAACACCACGACCACCCCGACTACGCCAGACTCCACCTCCCCTGTAAACACTTCCAGCGCCAACCCCCTGATCTCCTGGTCCAACGTCAATGATGACGAGACACGCAAGGTCATGAACTCCATCCACTCAGGACCTCCGCAGACCCGTGCCCACACCACGTATTCAACAAAGCAGACGCAGCCATCGCACCCCAACTACGGAAGGTCATCAACATCTCATTTGAAACAGCGACATTCTCGTAAAGCTGGAAGCATGCCGAAATCGGACAAGACGGAGGTCCTCATCCTCGGACCCACCCCCGCAGCCTGGGATGACTCCTGGTGGGCGACCACACTGGGAACAGCACCAACACCCACTGACCATGCACGCAACCTAGGATTCATCCTTGACTCCTCCCTCTCCATGTCTAAGCAGGTCAACGCCGTCTCCTCCTCCTGCTACAGCACCCTCTGCATGCTCCGCAGAATCTACAAGTGGATCCCTACCGAAACAAGAAGAACGGGGACACAAGCCCTCGTCAGAACAAGACTGGACTATGTCAACGCACTATATGCAGGAATCGCAGCCAAACACCTACGTCGACTACAACGCATCCAAAACGCCTCCGCCCGATTGATCGTCAACGTCCCCCGCCGCAGCCACATCACCCCCCACCGGATAGACCTACACTGGCTCCCCGTCGACAAGACGATCACCTTCAAGCTCCTCACCCACGCACACAAAGCACTCCACAACGCCGGACCAGCCTACCTGAACAGCAGACTCAGCTTCTACACCCCCACCTGCCAGCTCTGCTCTGCCAGCCTCGCCCTCGCCGCTGTCCCCTGCATCCAACGAACGACCTCCGGTGGCAGATCCTTCTCCTACTTCGCCGCCAAGACCTGGAACACCCTCCCTACCCACATACGGCAGACCCAAGACCTACTCGCCTTCAGAAGACTCCTCAAGAACTGGCTCTTCGAGCAGTAGCAGCACCCCTCCTCCCCATAGTGCCTTGAGACCCTCACAGGTAAGTAGCGCGCTTTACAAGTACTGATTGATTGATTGATTGAAGAAATGCAGGGGTGCACTGACGCATGGCTAACTCAAACGCCCTACTTAACAGGCACCAGTACCAAATTCTGGATGAGATCGGACAGCTGCTCAAGCACCTCCCAGACCAGTACCAACAAAGAGCCTCACACCTTGTGGAGGAGGGGAAGAATATAGCGAATTCTTGCCTCAAAACAGCCTTGGATGGGGCTGACCCGTCCAGCAGGCTGATGATGTTGGGAATCACGGAGTGAAGGCAGGCTTGGCTCAGGATCTCAGGCTTCAAACCAAAGGCACAGCACAACATTCTGAGCACCCCTTTCAATGGAGAGACACTGTTTGGGGCGCCGGTGGATTAAAAGCTCACCCAGCTGAAGAAAAAAAACGAAACTGCAAGGTCCATGGGGGCCTTACAATTCAGGGGGATGAGAAGGGGTACCCTGACACGGAGACCGAACGGAAGAGAGGGAAACCAGCAAGGAACGTCACACCAGACATTCCAGCAGTCCCACCAGGGAGACAGCCAAGCACAAGGGGAACGGAAAAAGCCAAACCTGGCAGTACCAGCCTTGGGGCCAGTCCTTTCGCGGGAGGGCGAATGGACGCGGACAAACTAGAAGAGGGAATCAACAACCCACCTCAAAGTGACTCTGTCACGCTAGATGTGCCCACCCACACAGCACTTCCAAGGGTGGGGCAAAACAAGACAAATAAAGGGTTACACGGACAAAACATCAAAGATCATGTAACACCAGTAGGAGGCGGGCTAAGTCACTTCCTCCAGGAGTGGAAGAAGATAACCACAGACAAATGGATACTCAACATCATACAGTTCGGATACTGCATAGAACTGGAAAAGAGACAGTCAAACAGAAAACCAAAAAGAAAGGCGTATTCAGGGAGAGAGCTAGCGCTACACCTAGAGGAAGCGAAAGAACTCCTCCAGAAGGAGGCCATCGAACCAGTCCCATACTGAGAAAGGAACAAGGAAGTGTACTCAACCTATTTCTTAGTACCAAAAGTGGACCAAACGCTAAGACCCATCCTGGATCTAAGGTTCCTAAACAAGTACATGAAGGCACAAAAATTAAAAATGACATCCCTACAAGAGGTCAACCCTCAGATAAGGGACGGAGACTTTATGTCCACCATAGACCTCAAAGATGCCTACCTGCACATTCCCATGAACAGGCGGCACAAGCATCTACTAAGATTTAAAATCAACAAAGAACACTACCAGTTCACAGCCCTAGCTTTTGGACTAAAATCTGCACCAAGGGTCTTCCCCAAATGCTTTGCAGCATTGGCAGCGCACCTACGGAGGGAAGGGATTCACGTATACCCTTACCTCGACGACTGGCTATTTAAAGCAAGTTCACACAGGACGTGCAAGGAACACGCACATCGGTTGACAGAAACACTGACAAACCTAGGTTTCTCCATTCACTGGGGGAAATCCTCAATGGAACCAGAGCAAGTGAAGATCTTCCTGAGTGCACAGATCGACACCATACAGAGCAAAGTGTTCCCCAGCGACAAGAGAACACTGGTTCTACTGAAGGAGACACACCTCTACCAGAAGATGCGAGCTCTGACAGTGAGGACAGCGAGCAAGATCATGGGGATGATGGCGTCCTGCATACACCTAGTCCGAGATGTACGGCTCCACATGAGACCATTCCAGGAATGACTGCAAGAACAATGGTCACAAGCTACAGGAAGTTGGGAAGATCTAGTGGTTGTAACGCACGCAGTGCAGAAGGAGATATCATGGTGGAACAAGGAGAACATAACAAGAGGGAAGCCTTTAACACCACCAAGCCCAACAGGGACCATCACCATAGACGCATCCCAGAAGGGATGGGGGAAACACATGAACAAGCTCAGACCTATTTGCAACACACCGGAATGCAAAATGCCAACACTTCGCATCCAGGCAACCAGGGGAACAATCCCAGGGGAATGCCCTATGGATAAGCTGGTCAAAAAGATTTGCTGTCGCTTTTCCCCCTGATACCACTGATACCCAGGGTACTCAACAAGTGTAGAACCAGCAACATGACACTGATCCTGGTGGCACCACAGTGGGCAAGGCAGACGTGGTACTCACAAATAATGGAAATGACATAGGGGCCACCCCACAAGTTCGGGAAAAGAAAAGACTTACTCTTCATGCAGAACGGAGAAGTACTGCACCCAGAGCCAGAGAGCCTCAGACTAGCTGCATGGCTCCTGAAAACTTAGAATTCGCACATCTAAGACTACCAGAGAGCACCCTGCGGGTGCTACGAGAGGCGAGAGGACCTACAACACGAAAGTGCTATATGGCAAAATGGAGGAGGTTCACACTATGGTGCAATAAGGGAAAACTGCACAGAAAGATGACAAAGGAATCAACGGTGCTAAGGTATCTCACACACCTGCTGAAAGCAAAGCTGAGTTCATCCTCGCTGAGGGTACACCTAGCAGCGATAGTGGCCTACACTAGAGGAGAGACAGGAAGGAGTTTCTTTACCTCACAAGCAGTAAAGAGATTCTAGAGGGGGAGAAAAGGATCGCACCACCTAAAAGGATGCCGCCGCCGGCATGGAACCTAAATTTAGTCCTAACAGAACTGATGAAAGGGCCCTTTGAACCCATCCATAAGGCCTCCCTACAAATGCTAGCCAGACATTGAGTTGGGTCCTTCCCTGGCTTTAAAATCAGGGCAATAACTGCATCACCCCAATAGTCAGGCAGGCGAGATGTACCTTCTAAGATCCCATTAAACAGTTATAGCCAGACCGGGATAATCTCCTCCCTCAAAATCATCCGAAACATTATCACTAATTAGGAAGATAACAACAAGTGGTACTGTGATGCTCGCTGGAATGAGAAGTGTTTAATCAGAAAGTGGATTGAATTAAAGTTTAGGTGACAATTTTGCAAAAGCGTGTGGATTTTGTATATATTTAAAATTGTTGATCTCCAAAAAGGCCTAAATCAATAAATTGAATTGAAATTCAAGTTTAACATTTGAATCCTGTTGTTGGAAAATATGTGATTTTGAACCCCATGAGGCGGTTCCTTTCCAGAAAGCATTCAGGTTGTAATCATGAGTCAAATAATGCTGAGGAAGTTACAATATTCAAATTGAATTCTAATTACACATGAAATGTTCATTGTTCAATATTTTTCTCTTAGTATTTTAATGTGCGGACTTTATTGCTTAAGGAAAATAATAGTATTTGTTTTTCTATATTTAGGAAGCATTACATTAATGAAATCACTGTATCCCACATTCTTTCTTTCCTTTCCTGTTCTTTATGAACGTTTCTATCGTTGAACTTTAAAGATTGCCCGAAATTAGGAATTGTGCTCTACATAACTATGCTGTGTTACAGTATGTTGATTTTTATGTACTACTTTTGTCTCTTATGTGTATGGCAACTGATGTTTTGTTTTGCTTTAATAATCAGCTTATGTTTATTCGGTTTTATTATTCAATAAAATGTTTCAATCACAACAAATGGTAGTTGATATGTATTTACAACTGCAGCATTTTTATTGTAGGGGCACTTTGAAAGGGGCCAAAAATATGGTCTGTGGGTTGTCGTAGGACCACATTGGCATCAGCAGGGATAGGTTTGGGCAGGTGATTGGGGATGCATGTAAGGTTGGAAGTAGGGGGAACAAAACATGTACATTGTGTGAACTGTGACTCCTGGAGTTATTGTGAGGGATACCATGCTACCCTCTAAATGAATCCCCTAGTGATTATTGTATTTATTCGGTTTCATAATAGAAAACCATAAAAGTCATACATAAAATGATAAAACATCTTCCAAGTTACAGATTGACAATTATAATATGTCCAAGTTAATCAGAACACAAGATAAAAATTCATGAATTACAGTACAGAAGTTAATCGCAGCTTGACCTGAGTCTAACAGCTACCCATAAAAAGTTAAGCGTATGCAAAACAGTGTCATTAGAGAGCAGTTGTAAAAGATAAGAGCTGGTCTCACCCGCCTAAAACCCACTTTTTTGAGAATGGGAATAATAAATAACTTTCTAGGGACAGCATAAAAACTACAAAACAATAAAAAGTGCATCATGTCCTGAGGAGACTCACCGTTGCAGCCACAGGGCATGAGGCACTGGCCTCTGTGGAGGACGCGAGGGTGTGCCAAGAGGTAATGGAAGATGTTGAGCCGAAACCGGATCAATAGAAAAAGATCATGAATGCTTTTAAGCCCTAGAAGATACGGTTCTGTGGTTGGTACAGTTTTTAACACAATGTACTTACGCACACTAGGCTTACACAGCTTATTTCCCTCTCTATCACAGCAGCTCATTCTTTAAAAAACACTCTTTGACCAGAGAAAGGTCCCTCTTACATATGCACTCAGGGTTAGCAAATAGTTGCCACCTACCCTGGTAAGGCCAACTCTTCTATACTGGAGCCATCGGATGCTTGAGACATGGTCAAGTGAAAGGCATTCCTGTAGGACATCTTTGCTAAGTGTATTTTCTTAATTAGCCCAAATATTAAGCCACAAAGCCAGGGGACGGAAATCCAGTACATCTGAGAGGAAAGGCATCCCCAACTCTTTGTGCACAACATTAACCGGGGTGCTTTGTGGGACAGAAAGGGCCCATCACAGGAAAGAGTTTTCAGCACTTTGCACTGCTCCTACCCCAATGTGGCCCCATATCTCACTCCCATAACTAACCTTTGAGATATATTTGTCTTCATATGTCTTCAAAAGAGCCCCTATTGGCTTCCCTCCCACTCTGCTGGCAAAGTTAAAAACAGCTGTAAAAGCTTTCACTACATCCCCTTTCTTCCAAGTAAGCAAAGGGCACCAGCTCAAGGAATCCTCAAACACAACTCCCAAATAGGAGAAAACATTGGTCTTCGGTATTGACGAAAGTCCGAATTTAAAAGTGAACTGCTTAGCTTTACGAGGTCCCACCTGCATAATGAATGACTTGGAATGATTAAACGAAAGGTCCAAGTCCTTCATAAAAAGGGCAAAAGAATTCAGAAGAATTTGTAGGCACCTAGCTGTCCTCGCCCAAGGACTGCGTCATCTGCGTATAGGAGGACTGGCAGGCTACGCTTGCCTACCTGGGGACAATCAGCATGTGTGATCAAAGGGCCTTCTCTAAGGAATTAATATATAGGTTAAAAAGAACGGGTGCTAAAATGCACCCTTGACACACCGCTCTCTTGATGTCAAGCTGACTGGACACTTTCAGATCCTTTGAATAGCGGACAACCGCGGTTGAATCACGGTGACGATCCCTCAGAAATAAAATTATGTTACTGTCAATGCCAATGGAGGACATCAACTGCCACTGCTTGGACCTATTGACACAGTGGAATGCTGAGGACAGGTCCATGAAGGCTAGGTATATGGGGCTAGAACAAGCCACAGTTTATTTGTTCAGAACCATGTGCAGGTTTAAAACACTGTTCCACAGTGGAACGACCTGGGCGAAAGCCGTATTGGATATCGGATAAAAAGTTGTTTTCATCAACCCAAGATACAAGTGTGTCAAGTACCATGCGGCCCACCACTGAGTCCAGAAGAGAAATGAGCCTATAACAATAGGTACTGTACCGATCTCCCTTTTTAAATACCGGGACTATAATAGATAAAGCCCAAGAATCTGGGCGGCCAACCTGGACTGCAGCATTGATGACAGCTGTGAGGACAGGCACCCAGGTTTCTACGTGGGTGATGTAGAGATCTGACGGGATCCCATCTGGCGCGGATCTTCTTTTTAGACAGACCCAGAATACCGTCTCTCACCTCTTGCGTGGTGAAAATAAGTTCCGACTTGTCTTTCACCCTTTCCTGCCCCTCAGTTGGCGGGGTATCCGCCTGGAAGATACCCTCGAAATGATGTACTCAATTGTCCTCAGTGATATTGGCTTCCAGTAAATTAGCATTATTAGAAAAATTAGAAAAATGTAGTGAAACTCTGACCTTTCAAGATGCTATCCTGAAGTACAGACCCCAGCAGAGTTATTTAGCCCTCATCCAGGTGTGTTACTCCTGTATTGTTAAAGTTTACCAGATGTAGCTTGCTCTTTCCACTGGATAACAGCATCACATGTAAATTGGGAGAGACGTTTAGTGAGGTAGCAGAGATGCCAAGGACAGCTAGAGAAACAAAGGTGATAAGCCCCCCTTGGCTCTCCCTGACCTGGATGGTGTTGCTGGAATGAAGAGGGTTTTATAGCCATCCTGGTGATAATTATTGTCTACCGCCCAAGTTTCCTGGAGGCATATCTCATCAAAGCTCTTAACAAGGGCTAACCATTTGGTGTTCTCAATCTCACTCTCCAGCCCCACGATATTCCAAGAAAGAAATTTACACCCTCCATTCACACTCGATGCCTGTTCTGGGGCGATACATTACCCTCGGATGCGGGTTCCACAGGGTCCGAAAGACCTACACATCGTCAATCGCAATCTTCCAATGAGCTCAGAGGAGTAAACCTATTTGCTGTGCTTACCCCTATCATCCCCTCTGCACAACCCCTATGGCCCACCTCTTGGAGCCGCTCGCGCTGGGACAGTAGTTGGTAATAATTGGGTCTGTAGAAGTGTCGAGATTGCGGAGTTCCAACACCTGTAGTTAGACTGGGCAACCTTGCTTAAGATTCGGTTTACCATGACTGGATTGTTAAAATTGATGATAATACAGTCCCCCAGCCTGGATTTCTTGGTACTACCAACCCACTGTGTCCAGCGCACCATGAGAATTTGGTTTTGCACCCTAAGCCCAGTGGCAATGTTGGAATCGAGCCAGTGCACCACCTTATTGTTCAGCCTGTAAAAGTCTTCCTTGGCCCTAGGGTTTTGGCATGGTACTCACACCACAACAAGTGTTGTGGACTCTGGTAGGAGATGAACAGTGCCCAAACTAGGAGAATAGTTATTCAAGTCTCCGGGGGTTTCATGGCTTTCAGTCTTCCCACCTATCATCGGAACTGTAAAACCTGCCCACTTTGAAACCCTGAGATTGCAGAGACTGAAAAGATACTGAGTTCTGGGTGACCCCCATCCCCCTCCGGTTGGTTGAACGGTCTTTAGGGTCAGTTCTGGGCATAATAGGTGGTGTTGTATCTCCTACCATGTGACTAGACTGCTTCGTGATAGACACTGCTCTGTCTCCTACCCCCGTGCCACTACCACTGGGACTGGAAATGGTGGTCGAGATCGTAGGCCTTGTAGGAGGGATACTTGTGTAGAGCAGGGCATGGTACCCTTGCAAGGAGGCGATCAGTGCAGACAGGTTTCTTTCCAGTGCAGGAAGTTGTAGTAGGATGGAGTCCAATTTAGTTCCAAGTGCTGACAGCAAGGCTGCTTTGAGCATGTCTAACGAAAGAGCATCCAGGTTAGGCACTACTGGGTGGACTGCTGAAGATGACTGTGATCCAATGTTCTTTTTGCGTTTACAAGGGCCCCCAACTGAGGGGCGCTTCCTCTTAGCGCCTCCTGGGCCCAACCCATTGCCAGGGGTGATGTCAGTGGCTGACCTAAAAATTGGTGACTGGGCACCGACTCACGTGACAACAACTGGTGTAAGGGGGTCGATACCCCCAGCTTGGTCTTGAGGCATATTTTGAGGTATGTTCACCAAGCCTACTTGAGGGGACTGAGGCTGAGTATGGGAACCGGCATATGGAGCAACAGAAGAAACCACCAGGGAAGGGTGGGAAGATGAGCGTGATAATCATCTAATAGCCAATTCAATCTCCTTGTTCAGGACCCCAGCAGCATGCTGCAAAAAAAACATCCTATGTATGACTTTTATGGTGTTTTTGTTTTATAAAACCGGATACATTTTGTTGAATCCCCTAATGTTTAGAAGAAACATAGATTAGACAGTAATGGATCTTAAAGTAAGACTTTTCTGCCTGCTATTGCTGCATTTGGTGAGCCAAGTTTACACAGGCTGTAAATTTATTGGTATAAAATATATTCTTAGGCATCCCTATCTCCTTATTCCTTTATTCTCTTATCTGTAAACACTTTGGGGCACATGCATCAACCTATTTAGGAAGTGCAAACGGTGCGAATCGGTAAATTCGGCTGTTTGCACTTCCTAAATAAGTTTTTGGGATGAATCAAACTCTTTTTCAATATTCGTATTTTTTTGCATTTCTTAAAAATGCAAATGCATTTAAGGAATCGCATTTGTGCGATTCCTTAAATGCAATGCTTCGATTTAAAAAAAAATGTGAATTTTGAAATTGGAAGTGCAAATTAACACGAGGTTGACCCTCGTGGTAATTTGCTTAAATCTGTCAAAAAGCAAAAAAATTGATTTTTTAAACTGTCATGTTACAGACACACATGTCCTTAGGACATGTGTGTGTGTGTGAAACATGCACTTTCAAATGCATTTCAGGGGTGCAGGGCTTGGAATGCATCAACAAATTGCGAATTCGTAAATGCCTTCCCATTGACTCCTATGGGCCTTTCGGCCCATAGGAATCAATGGGATTTGCGAAAAAGCAGTTGGGAATTCGGTATTTATTTGTGATTCGGTAAAAATTGCGATTTTTACCGATTCACAAATAAATACCGAAAAAAATGATGCATAGCATTTTGCAATTCTTAATTTGCGATTCGGTATTTTTCACAAATTAAGAAATGCAAAATGTATGAATGATGCATGTGCCCCTTTGAGTGTTTGGAAACAGGCTCTGTTAATGTAGCGAGTGCTTTAAAAAATCCTTGTGAACCCCGCAACAAGGTGTTTAGGTCACAGAGTTGGGCAGCCACAAACCTCACCCATTTATTCCTGGCTTGACCTCTTTGCCAAAATATTCTGGTTCAGAATTCTCTATTAAAGGTCTGGGCAGCTCACACTCAGTGGCATTTCCTTGATAAGAACAATCCCAGTCTCACCATCACAGACAGTGACATCCACGTTGTGTAACAAACATGATGGAATCTATAAAACCAGGAGATTTGTTTTTTAGCCTCCCCTTGTGACAAATTGTGTTCTCAAGATCTATCCCTTCGTTTTTAACAGTTACAGGAATAGCTTAAATCCAACTAAACATTAGAAGTAAGTTTGTGATTGAAAAACAGGACTATAACATTGGGTAGTCTGAGATGCATACTTCGTATCATCCCCCTTATACCATACAGCAAGCAGCAGCTAAACCGCCACCCAACTGATTGGCCATCTTTAAACATTGTAAAAACGTGCATGTACACGCTGGGACTGCCAGCTGCAACCCGCTTATGTTGTAGGTCTTCTCTGCCGTGTTTCGTTAACCAGAAGCGCGAAGAGAAGCCACAATTATTTTTTTCGTTCTTCAGAAATCGATAATGAATATATGAATCTTTTGCTTATACTTTAAGTTATTAGACTCTAAGGGCCAGATGTAGGTAAATAGTATTTACCGATTCTAAAATACCGAATTTTACCGATTTGGTATTTTAGAATCGGTAAATGCTATGTAGGTAAATATTCGGTAAAAATTACCGAATCGTTAAGATTTGGTATTTACCGAATCGGTATTTATAGATTCGATAATTGCCATTCAATTCAAATTCAAAGAAAACTTTATTCGGATTGTAACAAATCCATAAAAGTCACATAAGCATAAAAATACATCTTTAAAAATAGTTATACAGAATTAGCATAAAATGATTAAAAAGAAAGCAGCGATGGTCATGTAAACAGTAAAAAGATTGTTAATAAAGTGCATTCCAGTGTACATGATAAGTAGCCAGGGTGCTGTTGCATAAGAGACAATCTTTTTGGGTGCAAGCATTTCAGGGAGATTCCATAGATTTCCGTGCATGGAATATGACTTTCAAGAATGAGGTGGCACGAAAAATCAGATCTACATTATCTAAGTTTAAGAGCATAAGATATGATTGATTTAGGGAGACTGGCCTTTGTTTTTTAAAATATGGAGCTAAAAACCATTTGATGTACTTCATAAAAAATTTACAATGAAAAAAGAAATGCAGTTCATTTTGTCTGCTGTGACCATCACAGGGGCAGGGGCTTAGCTCGTGTCCAGAGTTCAATGTGCTATGGCCCATGGGAAAGCAGAGTGAATATTTTGCAGATCCAGCTCTTAGGCGAAATAACAGCGACCTCTCCCAGTTGGTCAGAGGGAGTCTGAGGTATAAAGGTAGTCGTTGAGGAGATAGATCATTATTTATATTGGTCACATAAGTTTTTACAGTTTGCTTTTGTAGTTCTATCTCCAACCTCTTTTCCCTAAAGAGGGCATAAAGTTCGATTTGTGTGTCCTTCTTATCCGATTTCTTAATCTGGGCAGGGTCGTTGAAAAGATTGATTTTCCCAATGCTATCCAGGCTTTCCATCGTGGCCCGAAGCCACGGAATGCTCATGCCTTTGTCACAGTTTAGGCATTCAGACACAATGTCCTGTGTTAAAGTGGCACGTTCGTTAGCCCAGATCGATAGCCAAAATATTGCAGGTCGCGTGGAGATGAAGTCGGTTATGTAGGGCAGATTGAGCTCGGCGTGACAAATGTACCCAGAAGAGGCAATCGGAGCTCCTAAAACTTTTCTACACAACCGATTTTCTTCTATCTGCAGGCTGGATGGGTTCACTATCCCCCAAATTTCTGCTCCATAGGTTGCAACCGGGACACATTGCAATTTATAAATTTTCATAATTGCCCCGGTTGTTTCAGACCTTCTTGGTCGTGGCAAGGCAAGGATGGAATTTATGGCCTTTGAGAACTTGCCTGTGGCGTGGGCGAGGTGCCCACTCCACAGGCCGTTCGCAGCAAAGACCATGCCTAAATATGGGAATGATTTGGTGGAGTATAGCTTCTCTGGTCCAATTGAGATGGAATTCAATTGTTTAGCCCCTGGCCCACAGGTCATAACAAATGATTTTTTAAAGTTCACCTTTAGATCCAGTTTCTCCATAAAAAGGGAAAAGCTCTTGACCAGGGCACGGAGAGCATTCGGTGTTAAGCCCATGATCACCGCATCATCGGCGTAGAGGAGTGCGGGTAGCAAGTTCCCTTGGATTTTCGGGACATCCGTTGTAGTCTCTTTCAGGGAATCGCTCAGGCCATTTATGTAGATAATGAATAACAGGGGTGCTAAAACGCACCCCTGTCTAACGCCTCTTTCTACCTTTATTGCCCCCGAGGTTTCACCCTCAATTCCAGTCCGTACCCGGGCTTTGGTGTCCACATGTAGATAAGCTAAAAAATATACCAGAGGTTCATCAAGTCCATAGGAAAGAAGTGTCGCCCACAGTTTCGATCTATTCACAAGGTCGAATGCGGACGACAAGTCCATAAAGGCTAAGTAAATGGGAGCAGCCTTGGCTATGGTGTATTTGCCTATTATAAGATTGAGATTCAGGCATTGTTCTATTGTCCCGACCCTGCTTCTGAAGCCCATCTGACACCTATCTAGCACCCCTGTTTCTTCTGCCCAGTCATTCACTCTGTTGTATAACACCCGGCCCAAGATTTTCAGAGTGTTATCTAAGAGTGAGATGGGCCTGTAATTAGCAGGGTCAGATCTTTCACCCTTTTTGTAAATAGGCACTATTGTGCTTGTAGACCAGGTAGCAGGGATGGTACCCAGCGGTACGTTGTTAAAAACATTAGTCAGAATTGGCCCCCAAAATTCTGGTCTGTGTTTGATTAAATCAATTGGGAAGCCATCTGGGCCAGGTGCCTTATTCCCCAGGCTTTGATTAATGGCCAATAGGACCTCCCCCAGGGTTATGTCAAGTGGGCTCAGTTTATCAAAATTTAGGTTTTCTACTGGGGCAGCGGGATTAGCATATATATTGGAGAAGTGCTGCTCCCAGTTCTGACTTGAAATGGTGCAGCTGAGTGGTGACAGTTGTTTCCCCATGTCCCGCATCTTCTTTACAGCGGGCCAAAAGGTTGCGCTGTTTCCCATAGTAGCAGAGACTGATAGTTCTTTCCACTGGTCCTCTACCATTGTGGCTTTCCTTATCCCTATGGCTGTTTTGTAGGCATGCCTGGCGGTCCGTACATCAACAAGGTCTCTCGGTTTAGAATTTAGTGCCTTGCGAAGTGCCTTATTTGCAGCTGAGCAGCGACTGTCGAACCATCTTGGTTCGTCGTCATTTTTCCTGTAGGGGACTGTTAGAAGGCTTTTAATGACATGGCACAAGTTTTCAAAATCTTCAATTATCCTGTGGTGATTTCCATCCGTGAGTAGGCAGGAAGCGACTGTTGGTTGGTGGTTGTTTGTGATTATGTCCATAATGGGTTCACAGTTCACCCCTTTCCATTTTAGCCTAAGGTTATCTGTTGATGTCGTGATATCTCTTGCTCCCAAGATACGGGGAGGTTTTTGGGTCGGGCCCATTTTTAGGCTGAGTTCGAGTGCATTGTGGTCGCCAAAGGCTGTTTCTACTACTCCAGCTTGAATAACTTTGTCTAGTAGTTCCACAGAGGTGAAGATATAGTCTACTGTGCTGGAGAAATCTCTCCCTCTGAAAGTTGGAATGTAAGCACTATCACTGTGTGTGAATGAATCCATTATATTTGATAGGGTATGGGCGTTTATGAAATTTTCCAATTCATTCCCGCGTTTAGTGGCCCTATCTTGTTGATTTGTGCCTGCTTTAGTTCTTAATAATTTAGCATTAAAGTCTCCGGCTAAGATGATTCCGTTGCTTGCACAGTTCTTAGTTGATTCGGTTATCCTTGTTATGGTCTCGAATAGCTCTATGTAATTTTTATTGGGGGTCGAGTGGAAATCGTTATTATAAAAGTTGATCAGATGTACCGATGATCTGCAAGTAAACTCGATGATTTGGATATTTAGGCTCTTAGTTGGTATTGGCCTAATAGCCCCCCCTAGAGTTGTTCTGAACCCGATCAGCAAGCCTCCCATGGGGCGACCAAAGGCTGGCTTTTGAGCACAGATACTATAGCATTCAAAGCCCTCTATGGTTATTTCCGAAGTAGCCCATGTCTCTTGGAACATTATAATATCTTTATTAGATATGAATTTTAACCATTCCTGGTCCATTACCCGTTGTTGGAGTCCAGCTACGTTCCAGCTAACAATCGTTAGTACACTATCAGAGTTTTTATGTATATGTGGATCTGGTGGGATAGTTGTTTTACATCCTATAGTGTTCTCCGTTGGTTTATCTTCCCTTACTGGAGGCAGTGTCGGGTAGTTTTGGGCCAGTTGGATGCCTAATGTTTCCTTATCGACCATCTCTGTGTTTTTATCCAACTCAGCAGGGCATCCCTGTTTTATTCCCTCCAGTTCGGTAGTCAGCAGCCCCGGTAAAGATGGGGGAAGTCAATCAACCATATCGAGACTGCTGAATCTATTAAAAACTGGTATACCCCAATAGGCGTCTCTGCTTGGTATGTTCCTGTGGGGATGTCTATAGTTATTGTCTAATCCCCACTCACCCCAGTTATTTCCCTCAGCTTCTTGCCCCGTGTGGCACCAATTTCTCTCAAAGGCATTATGGTGGTGAATGGGTCTCCTAGATGGATAGAAAAACGAGAGATGTCTTGTTTCTATGCCTTCGCTGTACCCCTCATTTCTCCAAGAACAAATATGTTCTACAGTGCGTGGATCGTCAAAGTTAACAATCACACAGTCACCGTGTGTTTTCTGTGTTTCTCGGCCCACCCATGGTACTCTTCTGACTGTTAGGATTTTACTCCTACAGTATACGGGTAGAGGTCTGTTGTTATTCAACCAGAAACTAACTTTGTTTAATAGAGACCGGGGTGGCTCTTCGATGTTGTCCGGTATCTCAGGGACGCCCGTCATTACTACTACATATGGACTGGATCCCGGTGGCAAATTAGCATGGAATCTTCTTTGATTGCCTTTATTCCTGTCCTTAGTATTGCTAGTAGTATCCCCTTTTGATTGTGTTGGGTTGGGTTGTTTCCCTTGTGTGATTGTGTTTGGGGTCAGTATGGGTGTGCTTGACTTATTCGTGTCTCCCTTTGGGGGTAAATTTTGCTTATGTATAATACTGGTGGCTGGGGCTAGTTTTTTCACGGCTTGCCCCGAAGGAGGTTGATTGTGTGGTTTTGCTGCCACTAAGGTCGGAGTAACTTTGGGTAACGGGCTTTTGACTAGGGCGCTTAATTCATTAAGTTGTTTTTCCATATTCCCTAGTCTCTTTTCAATGGTGGCAAGATGGGCAGATATAATTTCCCCCACTTTTGTGATAAGTTGATTTGTTGAAGAGCAGTCATTATATGACCCCTCCTTGGGAGATGGATCTCCTTTATTACTTAATCCTGCATTAGATTTTTTACAAGCCTTTTTTTGGTTATTATTAGGTGGGTTTTTCCCCTGCTTTCTTTGAGGAGGAGGGCTTCTATTGGATCTAGGTATATTTGGGCCTTGGGGCGGTTTCTGCTTCTGTACCGCTCCTTCCCTTAACCCTCGCATTGCTCTTGAGTTAGGGGTTGAATCCACGAGTATATGTGTAGTAACTAAGGCTCGTGGAGGGGAAGAATTTGTAGCCATAGGGTCGGGATCTATAAACAGAATTGGGTCGGTAGCATGGTCATGTGTGGTCTCAGTTAGTGTGGTAATAAGTGCTTGAGACTCTGCAATAGGTATTATATCCAAGTTCTCAGGGAAACTCATTGTAGGGATAGAATTTGTAGCACGATCCAGTTCTATGTTAAAATTATCAGTAACATCTAAGTTAGGTGATTTCTCCAGGCTCCGTAAGGAGTCAGAGAGAAGTTGTGTTACTGATAAATCCACGGTGTTAGGCATGGTGTGGATCTCTGCGCTAGCACTAACTACAGAGACGCCATCGGCAAAGTTATTCCTGTTGGGTGTATTTGCTGTGGCAAGGAGACCCAAGGAGGAACGTTTGGCTTGGGCCAGTTCCAGGGATACTCTGCGCTCCAGCAGTGAAATGCCGTGATCGATTGCTTCATTGGCTTTAAAGATGAAATTGTCAATTGGCCCTGTAACTTTCCCAGCTCCTGCAGCGGTCTTGCTGCGACTGCCCCTTGTGGACATTGTAGGTGATTGACAATACACTCTCCAGTAGGGACAGCGTGCGTAGAGGACTTACTTGGGGAATGTTCTGTGTTGGAAGATGTCAGCGGGGTGGTCCGTCCCGTCCTCGGAGGTCCTCGGAGGGCCACAGAGGGCCCGCCCTTTGCCCGGGCTTAGCCCCGGGCGTCCCGCTCGCGTCCCGCGACGCTAAGGTTGTGAATGGCAATTATCGAATCGGTAAATACCGATTCGGTAAAATAGGGAAAGATTCAAGGGTGGCAGGGTGTCACATTGACACCCTGTTGCACCCTTGAATATTGCTTGTGTGCACATGTGGCACACATACATGCCCTAAGGGCATGTATGTCTGCCACATGGCACTGGTGTAAATGCACAGATTTGCATTTACAGAGGTATTCGTTATTTACCACCAACTAATAGTTGGTGGTAAATAACAAATCCTTAAAGCACTGAAGCACTCTTCAAAGTGCTTCCTACATATCATTTACCGATTCGGTAAATACCTAATCGGTAAATGATGATTCGGTAAATACCGAATCGTTAAATACCGATGTCTCAGAGTCAAGGCACTAGGATCTGCTCCGTCAGCAGTGGGGCATCTTCGTGGTCAGAGCGGACCACAGCATGTTCCAAATGAAAGCTGCTGCTTGCGTGAAGATGCCACTCACTTTGTTTGATTTCACCGTTTTTTATTTCGGTAGGCAGCAACAGTTTGGACAAGCCCTTCATGCAAAATATACGCCAATTACTGCTACGCGTTTCGGAACACTTCCTTCGTCATGGCTTGGCGGTTGTGGGGATCAACTTCCGCATTAATTGCACAGGTGTTTTCTAGTGTTTAGACTCCGCCCAGTGGGCGTGTCTTTACTTGACATGCTGGATACCGTAGTTCATGTTTACTCTGTAGTAGAGTTTTGAGCTGTCACTACTCCTCCAAAAACACAATTAAAATGCTGATAGGGACAAGGTCAGCCCGCTACTTCTTTGTGCCCACTCGAACCGGTACAAAGTTCCACACAGAGTCTCAAAGTCAAGGCACTAGGATCTGCTCCGTCAGCAGCGGGGCATCTTCGAGGTCAGAGCGGACCACAACATATTCCAAATGAAAGCTGCTCGCTGCGAATAGATGCCACTCACTTTGTTTGATTTCACCGTTCTTTATTTCGGAAAGGCAGCAACAGTTTGGACTAGCCCTTCGTGCAATATATATTATATATATATATGCAGTTAAAAAACCATAGGTTTCAGGCCTTATATAGTTAGGAATTAGCATTTACCACTGTGTGAAAAGCATGAGATAATAGTTTTCTTTCAAACATGATTCATGATATCCCAGCAGAAGGCTTTTTCACATGGTAAAATCACCTTAGAACACACCACAATTCCTAAAATGAGTATGGTACCATCAACAAATGATTTATAATGTAACTAAAGTCCTAAAACCTTCTATTAACTGCAATGCTTTTTAATGAGGTGCGTTCATGTATATTGGTCCCAAGATGGCTGCCAACACTTCTTGGATGAAGTGCTGACAGCCAATCAGATCTCACGATGAGATGTGTGGTTAGGCTCCGCCCAGATATATACATTTTTTTCCTTTTAATTTTCTCAGGAACTACTGGAGGGATTTACACCATTTAAGCAAAAGCGGGATCTGCGAATCAGACTCTACCATTTTGCCAAATTTCTAGTAATTCCGTTCAGCCATTCAGGCTGTAGCCGTGTCTAATCGTCCAATGGAAAATAACATGGGGAAACACGTTTTGGGACCCCCCTTTTTTCTCAGCCCCCACTTGACGAATCCCCCCAAAACTTTCAGGAAAGGAGCAGAGCGGAGCGGAGCGGGCCATCTTGTTTGAGAAATTCGCGAAGATTGATCAACCGGCGCCAAAGTTATTCCCAATAGAATGTTGCGGATTTCCTATGGAAACTAGGTCCTAACTATATATACCTACTGGCGACCGACAGTAGGTAATATATATATATATATATATATATATATATATATATATATATATATATATATATATATATATATATATATTCACTGAAAAAACCATAGGTTATAGACCATATATAGTTAGGGATTAGCATTTACAAAACCTTATTTTACTCGCATAAAACCATTGAAATTCCATATATAGTTAGTTGCACTAACTATATATCGCGGACCCGCAATCCACTGCTAATGATGTCACATATTACATCATTCATGACATGGTCAGTGACATCACTGATGACATCACTGATGACATCTCAAATGACATCACTGATGACATCACTGATGACAACACCCAGTGACTGTATGTTTCTGTAAAGTTAAAATATGTCTTACATATTGAAGAATGAGTGGATGTATAAGTGTCTGGATGAAGGATTTAGTAGGTGCATGACTGACTGTATGAGAGAATGATTAAATGTGTCTCACTGAGTGCATGGGTTAGTGACTAAAGTGTCTTAATTTGGCAATCATTATATATGTTGTTCTGTAAACTGCTGCATGTTTAAATCAGTAGCTATATCAGTAACTATATGGGTTATTGAATGGTTGCCCAAGTATTTGTATGGGAGACTGAGTATGTGTGTGGGTGGCTGGGAGGTGTATGACTGTGCATAGATGTGGATGCGTAGACAGTGGTTTTCTTGAAAATTAACTTAAAAAACACATATATATCTATAGGCGCGCTCCGAGCGCTCACCGGTACGCGTACCGGGGAGCACACCCGGCGCGCTACGGGAGTGCGTGAGCAGAAAGCTGATTGGCTGTCGGGTGTCTGTCAACATTCTAAACAGTCCGGAGAGTCTGCCATCTTGTGTCTCGGTAGAATCGAGACATAAGAGGTGAAAAAGAAAGGGGGAAAGAATTAAAAGGAGGCAGGGTAGATACCCCCTGACTCCCTAGGTTTTCAGAGGGGGGCCTAGAAGGACTCTGAAGAGCGGGGTAAGCGCTGGGTGCGTTCCCAGGTGGGCTCTCCGGTACGCACACCCTGAGCGCACCACAGGGAAAAACAGTGTAAAAAAATAGAGTTTTTAAGAATACAGCTCTTTTTTGAGAATTGGAGGTAGTTCTAAAAAGAACTTTTTTTCTCTTTTTTTTCAACAAAAACAAAAACAGGGAATGCAAAACTGCTCAACAGGAGCAAAAAAATGTTATCAAAATTAGGGCTGGGGACGGCAGCGGTGGTTCTCTATTGCTCGAACAATGTTCAAAATACTTTGTTTACCATAACAAAGTAGTTGATCACAATGTTTGCATTTGATTGTGGCTTCATTAAAAACAGGCTGAATATTTGGGATCAGCTGTTCTGGTCGCCCCCTCACCGATACAGTTGCTCCTCCAGTTGAAATAGAAGCGTGCCAGAGCCCTGACACTCTCCCGGGCATAGTTCTGGGGGTGCCTCCTCTGGACGTGTTGAATCATGGTTGAATTACCAAAACTGTACTTCCTTCTGGGGTCTCCTCAGGAAAGTACAGTTTGGCAGATTTTACATTCAACTTTTGGTGCATTTACTTTTTTAAGTCCGTCAGGTATAGAAAAAAAATTCCAAATAAAATGTTCTTTCACCTTTGGCTGAGGAGGCTCTTCATCAATGAAACCATCTGACTCCTCACTGCTGCTGGATGCTCTGGCAGCCATTCTATCCACAAATTGTTAGCACAGAAAAAAAGAGGTCTTTCACCAAAGTGAAAGAAGAAGTGAAGGAAAAGGGTGGGGTTTTCATTAGTTGCAAAAAAAAACTGTTAACCAATGAAAAGAGTTATTTTAAGGTCACATGACTTGACGCGCTTAAGCTGCGCGCACCGGAGCGCTTCCGGGGGCGCTTATGCGGCGCGAACGTAGGCGCTTCGGGGGGCGCTTATGCGGCGCGCCTGAGTGACGTTTTGGTAGTTTTACGGAATTGCAAAATCATTTTCATTCGGAAAATCAAAAATACTAATTTTATAAGCATGGTACTGAATGTCTTGCATTATTATTTAGTTTTCATACATATTTTTTTTACGAACGCAGAAATAGCACTCTCGCTGCGCTCTCGGGAGAGCTTACCGGTGCGCGCACCCGGAGCGCTCCAAGACAAAATGATACTGGAAAGCTCACCGGTGCGTGCACCCTGAGCGCACCGGGAAAACATGATTAAAAAAAAAGAAAAATACAGTGAACAAATAATTTTTTTTAAAAACAAATAATTATAATTAATAGTTATAAAAACAGCTAATAACATTTTCTAACTTTACAGGAACACACAAACACTGGATGATGTCATCAGTGATGTCATTTGAGATGTCATCAGTGATGTCATTTGAGATGTCATCAGTGATGTCACTGACCATGTCATGAATGATGTAATATGTGACATCATTAGCAGTGGATTGAGGGCGCGCGAGTTATAGTGAGTCCAACTAACTATAACGTGGGAATTTCAATGGTTTTGTAGGAGTAAAATGTTCAGCTAACTATAACTGGTGTGAAACCTATGGTTTTTTCAGTGAATATATATATATATATATATCTGTCTCTTTGGTTCCTTTTACCGGGGCATGCAGTGCACTGATGTCGGTTCGTAATTCCCAGCAGCAGAACCACTCTGCAATTAAATATCCTTTTACAATCTCCCAGCAGGAGGAAAAATGGGACGAACTTGTGTTTCCCTTCGCTTTTGCACTTTTTATTTTACAGTTTTCAGATCATGGCAGGCAGGCACAGATCTACGCGTTTTAGGACAGCATGTCCCTTGCTCCCGGGATGCCCTGCCTGGCGGACAGGGGCTCTTTACACAGGCGTCGTCCGTATCGTATATTCCAAAAGAGACAGCCTCTGCTTCCAGAGGCAAATAGAGCCCACCAGCTGGTGTAGTCATTTAAAATCCTTCATTAATTTGTTGGAAGGTTCAGCATAACCCGTTTCAGCCTCCTCTAGGCTTTATTCATATGCATCATGTGATGTGGTCAGTTGATCTCTATTTAAACCCCACAGGTCATGGCAACACTAAAGGTGGACAGCGAGTGAAGTTACATACATTTGTTAGAATACTAAAGTAGTAGCTTTAGTGGTACTCTGGTACAATTTTGACAAGTAAGAATATGTATATCTTGTATCCAAGCCAATAGTTGGCATCTAAATCAAGGCTTATTAGCAAACCATGTTCGTTTGTTTTGTCAAAACCACAGTAAGTCATCCCTTTTCACAGTTCTTACTTTTATTACAGGCCTGTACTATCACTTTCTTAGAGTAGCCTCTTTCTCTGACTCTCACTTTCATCTTATTCATTTCATCGTTGAAGGCTTCCTTGGAGCTACAGTTCCTTCTTGCCCCAAGAAGTTCTCCGTATGGTATGCTGTTAATTAAATCCGTGGGGTGACAGCTATCAGCATGCAGGAAACTGTTACCAGCTGTTTTGCAAAATTATGTGCTTTCCAATTTGTTGTTAACAACCCGTATTTTTACATCTAGAAATTCAATTTCATTTGCATGTACTTCACTAGAAAATCTAAGATTAAATTCATTCCTATTCAGGGTTTCCACAAAATTATTAGCATTCATTTCTGTTCCACTCCAAATACAAAATATATCATCAATATACCTTACCCAGAGGACGAAATGTTGGTCAAAGGCCTTGATGTTATTGGCCACCTGCTCGTCCCACTGTTGGCGCACACCTCTACAGTCCCTGGGCTTTCTGAAGAATCCGACCTCACTTAGTTCCTTCCAAGACGAGGAGGACGTGAGGTCACAACCCTTTGTGCCTCCACGAATCCAGTTATCAGAACCAATGAAGGCAGAGGCCATGCTCGGATGTCTGTCGGTATTGAAATGAAATGAAATGAAATGAAAATGAAATGTAAATGTGATTTGTAGAGCGCTGCAGCTGCCCTGAGGCGTCCAGGCGCTGAAACAGAAGAAGGCACTACCTTTTTTTTAATTTTTATTTTATTATATTATTTTATTATTTTATTTATTTATTTATTATTATTTTTTTATTTTTTTTATTTTAATTTTATTTTATTTTATTTTATTTTATTTTATTTTATTTTATTTTATTTTATTTTATTGGGCACTACCTGGGCCGGGTGACTTCATGACAGGTTGTAGTCAGTAAGTATCTCAGCCGAGCGGCCCCATGCGGCCCGAGTGGGAATATTAATACAGCAGGCCATTAAGTTACATTGTAGCAGCAGTGCACAGAATTAATTAACTGTTACTGAGCCTGTGCTGGTGGCAGCGCCCGGGCGGCAGGTCTGCAGGGAGCAGCAGAGCCGACGCTGGCCACTGGCGTGTTATTTTGCCATTTTCAATTTTTTTTAAACACTACATAGAACGTATACTTGTATAGACATACGATAATATTGATTCCCAATATTAGTGCGGTATATAGGTATATGACAGTTCCGGATATTTGAGGCAATAAAGCATAAGAGAAGTTTTACTCCAGTAGTCCGGTGTAAAGATTAGAGATTTTATGCCCGAACTACTCCGTGGTCTGGAGTAAATATTGGTGAGTAATGTCAAAAATGCAAAGTTATTGTTGATTAAGCAGGGAAAACCGAAATATTTCTGGCGATTTCGTATTTCCAGAAATCCGAGTTTTAAAAAATCAAAAGAGGCTTCCCGCGTGATCTCGCGAGATCGGATCATCGAACTACCCGGGTAGTCCGTTTAAAGGATAAGTTAATTCTAATCAAAATACATTCCATATGTGGATCACATAAGTACAGTGTAGACTTGTTACATAAAAGACCAATGTATTTGTCAGCCTCTTTCCAGCAATGAGGCACTGAGATCAGGTAACGCACGAAAGCTCTAAAAACTACTCCGCTAGTTCTTAGGCGAGTGGGCGCACAGGAAATGGCATATCGTTTAGGAGTAATGACACACAGCTGTAAGAATATTTTTGCACATATAAACGCTTCTAGCAAGTGCTCGTTAGTCGATCTGGAATACGGAGAGACACAAGAGGAGCAGGGAGGCCGACTCGATCTCTGAAGGTAAGACGAATGATAGCGTTATCTTTTAGCTACCATAGTCAGTGCTTTAAATGGGAAAAAATAAGTGCAGGTACTCATTAATATGATAATATGAGGTGTGGCAAGTGGGCGGGACTAGGGGCGGGGCTAAGAGCAACATATGATGATACATGATAAATTCTGTACCAGTTGCAGTCACTATAAAAACACATGAAAAATTTGTGTATGTAAACGAAACAGGTTAACTCGTTACACAAAATGAAATCCAAACAGGACGATATGTGAACTGTTCCTCGTTTTGTAATATTTGCTGCTTTCTAATGCCATACTTGTACTTGTTGTTGTTTGGCACAATACTATCTACTCTCAGGCATACACACACACACTCTCAGGCATACACACACACTCACACACATACACACTCACACACACTCACACACCCACACTCACACACACACACACACACACACACACACACACACACGCACACACTCACACACACTCTCACACACACCCTCTAAAATCTCCTGAGTCCTGATTCTCTCCCTCTTTCCCTCACTATTCTCTCTCAGAAAAACAGGCACACACAAGTCGGCAAGCACATAGACATAAGCAAACACTCACAAAAAGTCTCAGGCGGGATTAAAGCCATTTTAAACTCCTTACCTCCCATGACTTTCTAAATTGCTGCTGTCCATGTTCTGCCTCCATACCTGTGTTTGCCCAAATGCACACAATAGTGGGAATGTCTGTGATTAGCAGCACAGGGCCTAAATGGGCCCTCCACTGTCAATACTGTGTGATGGTGAACACAGCAACATCATGCAAATGATCCCAATCTGAATAGTTCAACAGCGGCTCTGCTCAGGACTATAGAAGCGCCGTGGCTGTCAAATAGGTTCCAACCATGGCAGCCTCGTGCTCATCAGCACTAGCAGCCAGTGAGCCTACCTTTCATGAGCATTGGTACTCTCCTCAGCAGTAGAGACGTGCTAGTACACATATTTAAAACAATGCCACTGCCCTTTTCCCTACGACCAGGCTCTTCCTGGTTCCATGCCTTTACATAGGCATGTCCTCTCCATTCGCCTCTCATCTTTACCCAGCCTCTAAGCTTATCTCCCTAGTTCTGCTTCTCTTCTTCCCACCTTTTGCTTACTCTCTCCACAAGTCTTCAATTTCATCACTGTTTATTTCCCTACTTGTCTCCTTTACTCCCCTCCATTCTGTACTCATCCCCTAAATTTGCCATCTGGCCAGTATTTTCTTCTGCAGTGTGTGTGTCTGTGTGCGTCTGGTTGTGTGTGTCTGGGTGTGCGTATGTCTGGGTGTGCGTATGTCTGGGTGTGCGTATGTCTCGGTGTGCGTGTGTCTGGGTGTGTGTGTGTGTGTCTTCGTCTGTGTCTGCGTCTGCGTCTGTGTGTCTGTGTGTGTGGTGTGTCTGTGTGTGTGTGTCTGTCGTCTGTATCTATCTGTGTGTATGGGTGGATGACAGCATGACTTGATGACGTCACTGAATTATGCCAATTACTTTATAACCGGGATCACATTTAAAACTATTAGCCATGGGAGATGGGATGCGCAAACATGGAAGATGACAGCACGGCATGATGACGTCACGGAATTATTCAAATTACTTTATTAACAAGACGTATCCAAGGGACGGGCCAAACGGGATAAACATTTGAACTGTAGATAATTATCATGGGAGGGCACGATCACGGAAGAAGGCACTTGGATTATGCAAATAGAATGCACATTTTAAAGTATTAGCCATGGGAGATGGGATGCTCTAACACGGAAGATGACAGCACGACATGATGATGTCACGGAATCATGCCAATTACTTTATAACCGGGATCACATTTAAAACTATTAGCCATGGGAGATGGGATGCACATTTTAAAGTATTAGCCATGGGAGATGGGATGCTCTAACACGGAAGATGACAGCACGACATGATGACGTCACGGAATCATGCCAATTACTTTATAACCGGGATCACATTTAAAACTATTAGCCATGGGAGATGGGATGCACATTTTAAAGTATTAGCCATGGGAGATGGGATGCACAAACGCGGAAGATGACAGCACAACATGATGACGTCACTTAATTATTCACATTACTTTATTAACAAGATGTATCCACGGGACGGGGCCAAACGGGATAAAAATGTCAAGTGTAGATAATTATCATGGGGGGCACGAACACGGAAGAAGGCACTTGGATTATGCTAATTACTTTATTAACAAGACGTATCCACAGGACTTGCCAGACATCATATGTATATGCAAACGGGATAAAAAATGTAAACTATAGATGATTATCATGGGGGGCACTAACACGGATGAAGGCACTTGGATTATGCAAATTACTTTATTAACACAGTGATTAATGTTGGAGGGGCTCACAAAGAGAGCCTGTCCTGAACAAAAAGATGCAAAGAAAACCGGCTTTTGCTGTCTTTCGGAACCCATTTACACACCTGATTGAGAGGGGCGGGGGTGAGGCTAAAGCACTTTCAGCTGAACTGTCGTTGCGCATGTGATCAACAGGGAAGGGTCTGTCTAGACCCTGCACTGTTAATCACAGCGTGACGCAAGGCAAGCCCTATCAGACCCCTGCTGTCTCAGGCTATTCACATGGGCGCTGCTGGAATCACCAGCAGGGACTCTGTAAGAGGCTTGGCGCGCTTACAAGCTCCTGAGAAGCATGCCGTCATCTATCCTGTGTAAACGGGGAGACATAACCGGAGCCTGCAGTCCCGTTTAATAGGGTACCGGTACTCTCTCTGGCTATTGAAAAAGTGCCGGTACTGAGGGCCTGAAAATTCAGAAGTGCCGGTACTCAGTACCGGTGAGTACCGGCCCATTTAAAGCACTGACCATAGTCATTTTTAAAAAAAACGCATAAGATAGAACGTAATAGTTAGCTTGAAATTCAATCTAAAATCGTGAGTGCAAACCTCCGGTTTCGTTAAAAAATGGTTAATTTCCATTGAGACTGTGAAAATGTACAGTAAATAGTGTGGTAAAATGCTCGATATGCCAGTTAAAAACGTTAGCAAAAAGCCTTAACTTTTGAAAGTACACAGGATGGAGTGTGGGTTAATGCTAATTTCCCCCATTAACCAATGTGCAACACAATGCTTGATATGCTATTTAAGCCAACATGATATTTTAGTCAGATGAGGAAATCGCCATGGCTACTCTAAATTAATACGGGGGAAAGAGACATTGAGCCTCAATTTTCATCATGATTTGTAAACGGCAGAAAATAGGTCGTAGCACAATTTAAGATATGCTACTTTTGCCAACATAGAATCACAGTAAAATAAAGGAAATCTCCGTGATTATTGTAAACCTATACAGGGTATAGAGACAGTGAAGGAAGCCAACATGAAGGCAGTAAAAATCATTAACTGAAAATGACATCTCTCTAAGCACAGTGAGAACCAATTCTGTAACAAGAAGAGAGGAAGCTTTATCTGATTGTTAATAACAGAGCAGTTCATGAAAGTATATAATAAAACAAAGATCTCAACATAAACCATTGCTTTTCCTCTGTAGAGCACGATAAAATTGAAAACTCGGCTCATGGTGAAATATATGAAAGTTACGCCAATTGATTAAGGCGTATCAAAAACGGCACGAGTATCAAGTGCACCCAGCTAGGCGCTGCATCGATTAGCCTATTTCCCACATCTATGGGTAAGTTCTTAATTATAACCCATTTAGGTATGGTGACAATATATAAATATAGTATGATGAGTTAAAATATCCCTTTTTTGTGACTTCCACCAGGTTAACTTTTAACACTTTCAAGAACTCGGTGGCTCCCTTGACTCTGGAATAGTATTCATGACAAACAAGGTAAATGTATGAAAACTCTTTGTAGCGGCTCCAAGGGATGGAGCTAAATGACCTAGGCAAGAGTTACCTCTATACTTTTTACTCTTTGTTTTCTAGACTCAGTAGCAGCATACTATTAATGAAAACAATAGTGCTCTAAATATCCATAGAAAAGAAAAGTTTGGATTTAAGACTGACCAATGTGGTGGTAACTTGGGACCATCCACACAACATTGATATCACAAGGGAATTATAGTCTTTTAGAGTCCCAAATTGTTTGGCTCGACCTAGACAGTATTTGTTCCCATAGTCCATTTTTCTATAAGGGGTGAAAAACTAACTGTACCTTAAAAGCCAGTTGGTGTTGATCAAATGAGAAAAACGTGGTCCATTTAAACATTCCCAGACACTCCCAATGTACCAAACTAGGGGTTTTACAGAATGCTTATGACCATAGGCCCCCTCTCTGTTTTTGTTTCTGCCTTAAGTACCGGTACCACATGTTTAATGAAATTTAAGAGATTGTTGTTGTGCCTTGAATCTATCGACTGAGTATTATAATATGTTATTGATGAATTATGTATTTATAATAGATAAAAATAGCTATTGTGTCTGATTGTATGTTTTTTCTGAACTAGAACCCTGTCCTGATGAAGGTCCTATCGTTTTACCGAAACGCTGCGTCGACAACTTTTGTAACAAATATATGTTTTTAAATATTTCTTATATTGCTTGACATAATTTTTTAACTGTTTTCCTATGGCACTGAAAAGTTTTTAAAAAGAAAATTGTTTTATGACTGTATGACTCCCCTAATAAATTGTACAATTTTTCTATACACATTTTTGTAATTGTTTTCATCTCTGTGTATCTTTTTATGTGATTCAATATACATGTGGTTATGGTGGGTACTTAAGAGCTATGAGAACCTCCTCTTGATTTAATGCATGTCCTTTTCTCCCAAATTTAACGGTTAGCTAGGGAGTCTCTGATACTTCCTTACACTACTCCTTGTCCCTGATTGGATCTTAAAGGAGACCTCCCTTTCTTTATTAAAGGTGCAGGTGGTGATCCATTCATTGAAGTTCTTGATGCCTTCCGTTAGGTTGCTGCTGTGCTTGAGGGGGTCCAGGGTTTTGGTGCAGGTGATGATCCATTCATTGAAGTTCTTGATTTCTTCTGCTAGGTTGCTTCTGTGCTTGAGGGTGTCTAGGGTATTGGCGCAGGTGGTGATCCATTCATTGCAGTTCTTGGTGTCTTCCGTTAGGCTGCTGGTATGCTTGGGGCAGTCTGTTTAGGGGGCAGAAGCACAGTCCTTCTCTGAGATGTTCTTCCAGCATCAGCAGGATTTCCCGAGGTGGTGGGTCGCCTCTGGTCCAGGATGGTGATCTTGAAGCTCATGAGGGCGTATTAAGTTCAGGTGATAGGCGTTGGTTTGTTGACTGAGATGTTGCTTAGTGTGAAGAAGGTAGGGTCCTGAAAGTGTCCGGCGGTGTGGGTGGGTCTGGTGATGTACTGAGTAAGGTCGATGTTCCCGGGGCTTTTGAGGAGGGTATTTGAGTTGCAGTCATTACTATCCTCGAGGTGAAAGTCCATGTCTCCAGGGAGGATAAAAGTGCTGAAGTTGATGATAAACCCAGATCTAGATTTTTTTTTTTTGCAGAGTTTTATATAGCGCGAACTAGACCCGAACGAATCAGGTATCAGAGCGCTTTACATAGCACCAGTTACGTTACATGAGGACGGACACACATTCATTTTAGGCACGGGGAGATTAAGTGATTTGCCCAGAATCACAGGAAGTTTTGGCGTCGTTACCGAGACTCGAACCCAGGTCCCCAGGTCCGAGGTCGAGCGCCCTAGCCGTTAGGCCAACTCCTTAATTAATTGATTAATTGATTAATTCCAATTTCCAGTCTTTCTGTTACACAGACCTATATCTCTGTATTGCAAATTTCAAGAGAAGCCTTTTCCCATCTTTCTTCTGCATTTTACTTTGGGACTGCTGGCTTCTGGTAATTTATCTTGTCTTTACCTACAAAGACATAATAAAAACCTTAATCCTTTCAGCTACAACTGGTGCGAACCAATGCTCCAACATCCCAGCTAATGCCATTCCACCAACAACGTGAAATTCTGTTTTATCTCTGTTCATCTGAATATATTTAGTAGTCAACTACAAAAATTCTCCAGGCACACAGAGATAGAATTGAGGTCTTGGTTTCAATATTTCTTTTATTTTTCTTCAAGTTATATGCACCCTTTTGTCAACACGTGTTACGTCTCAGGCTGTTCCTCTTACAGCAAACTACATCAGGACTCAATATCACAATAAAGTCATAGTCCAATTAAGGAGGAGTATTTGTGTTCAGAAGAATATCCCAAAACCTGGGTCAGGTGACCCTAGATATGCCATGAGATTTTTAGGGAATGAATGGCGTGGTTACACTGGTTATTGCGTGCGTGTCATAGTTGAGAAATTCAACAAACAGTGTCTTTTGTATTGTGATAGGTCCCTTAATATCAAGTGTCCTAGTTATCGAAGTGCTGTTATAGGCTAGATATGGATGCGTTAAGTACTCAGACTCTGTTCCTGAGTGATCAGTCAAAGGGAAATCCCTGGGTGCACACTCACGTATGGACTTTCTATATTTCCATACCCATCTATCTAAGCATTCAACCACCAACTTAGAAAACTAAATCAATTCGTTATAATGGCGAAAATTTAATTTCCACACTAAAATTTGAACGTTCACAGTCTTTTTAATAAAAACATATGTAGAAGAAAGTTTGCGCAAAATGACAAATTAAAATTTCAAAGAACAATCTTTGAAAAGATACAATAAAAACAATTAATCATAACAATTCATTACATGTACAAAAAAGTTTGAATTAAATCTTAAACAATAAAGTCATAAAAAACAAGTATCACAGGCAGATATAACATTGAGTCACAATAGAAAAACATCAACAACCCCCTACACAATGTGGCTTACTAATACCTTTGCCACTACTGATTACTGGATCCAAAGGTCCTTAATTAATGTAAAAGTGATGTCAATAGTACCATTTATGTATGTGTATCAATTGCTCACTGGACCCTACTTGGATTCTATACAAGAAAAAATGCGTCGACGCGTTTCGGTGCAGAGAACACAAGATACAGTAGCACCTTCTTCAGGACTGCCGTTTCTTTGGGGTCACCGGCTTCAAAGACTATTGCTTAACACCCTTTCTTTTCGTGAATATAGGGCATGAAGGTGAGGGACCTCTCCACTTTCTTATAGATGTGTGAGGGTACTTCCACTCTTCTTAATCCGTCTTAATATATATCTTAAAAGTTAATAAAACCTTTCTTGAACGGGCATATATCGTCGTTATTCCGTCGATGAACTGGATATGTACTCTTACGTTCGAAGTTCGCGTTTCTACCTCGTTCTCTTGCCTTAAAGGGTTTTATTAACTTTTAAGATATATATTCGACGGATTAACTTCTGATGTCTCACTCATTCTCTCCCCTGGCATTCGCCTTCTACTTGTCTCTTCTTCCTCTGCGTTTGTCCATCCCACCAAGTCTCCCCACTCTTTCATCTCTCCCTTAAACACCTCCTTCATTGCTCTCGGCGCCTCTTTATCTCTCTCCTGCTCCTCTGTCTGTGCTCTCTCTCTTCTTCTGTACTCTCTTCTGATGTCTCACTCATTCTCTCCCCTGGCATTCGCCTTCTACTTGTCTCTTCTTCCTCTGCGTTTGTCCATCCCACCAAGTCTCCCCACTCTTTCATCTCTCCCTTAAACACCTCCTTCATTGCTCTCGGCGCCTCTTTATCTCTCTCCCGCTCCTCTGTCTGTGCTCTCTCTCTTCTTCTGTACTCTCTTCTGATGTCTCACTCATTCTCTCCCCTGGCATTCGCCTTCTACTTGTCTCTTCTTCCTCTGCGTTTGTCCATCTCACCAAGTCTCCCCACTCTTTCATCTCTCCCTTAGACACCTCCTTCATTGCTCTCGGCACCTCTTTATCTCTGTCCTGCTCCTCTGTCTGTGCTCTCTCTCTGTCTTCTTTCCTCTACTTCGTGTACTCTCTTCTGTCTCTCCTTCCTTCTAGTTCTGTATATTCTTCTCATACTGACGTCTTTATCTGCCTCTTTTACGTGTTTTTTCTGAAAACCAAGTAAGTCATTGAAAAACATGCGGCTACGAAATGCAAATTTAAAGACAAATAAAGTTGTTGTTTCTTGTCAACGAATATATAACAAAAAAGCCTGAGAAAAATCATATTTATTGTATGTTATTGTTTGAAATAAATACACGTGTTTTGCAAAATTCCATCAAGACGATTGAAGAGCGTTCTAAAAATTGAAAAATAAAGCTGGTGTAAGAGACTGCCAAGCGGGTAGAGGGAAGCAGTAATGGTAGAGTGCACAAGGCATTGACTCCCTGTACCCCGAGCGGCTGGCACTCGGTCTCCAGTGGCGCTGCTGCTCCCAGTCCTGTGTGCCACATTGGAATTCGGTGCATACCGGCATGCCAACCTCTTCATTTTAATATCGCCCCTAGAGCACCTGTATTCGCTGTAGTAAACACGCCGGCGCTGACACTAGCCGCGGAGCAGTGTGCACGAAAACCGGGCAACTGGGCTGGGTACAGTGCAATCTGTAAAACTGAAAGCACCCCGCGGGCAGCCCCAGTGACAGCTAACCATGGCATCAGCTGTGCCCTTCTCCCTGCCAAGGACGCACACGGCTCCCCTGGGAAGGGCTACAGACTCCGGCGTCCCCCTCTTCAGTACTCCGACTCAGATTTGTCCTTCTGTGCACTTTTTAAAACAAGCATTGGCATAGCCAATAGGTCTCGCCTTTGGCACCTTATAAGTATTTAGTCATGCAGCACAATATCCTTGGTGCAACATCAACTGTTGCATGGCTAAACACTTATACGGTCCCAAAGGCGAGACCTATTGGCTATGCCAATGCTTGTTTACCTCTTGGTACAATTCCTATTTATCTTTGTATCTCTGGTTGAACATTGACCTTATTGTGTCTTTTACTGTGTTGCGCTGTGTCTGATTTCTAACCTGATCCAGCTCATGCCTTAACTGCTTGGCCTTACTACTTCAAGAGTCATTTACTCAAAGGAAGCAAGCTGGTTATTCAGTTGAAGTGCTGTAGCATTGGTGTCCCTGCTGAACACTGTGCCTGCCAGTAATACTGCCACATCACCACTGACTGATCACAAGACCCCAAGAAAAGGCATCTCCAACCCCTGTATCTGACCGCTCCTGCCTGAGAGTACCCAGGTGGAGTGTCCGGGAGAGTGCTTTCAGCTGTTCTGGTCATCACTTCCTCCAACCCCTGTATCTGACGGCTCCTGCCTGAGAGTACCCAGGTGGAGTGTCCATGAGAGTGTTTTCAGCTGTTCTGGTCAGCGCTTCCTCCTGTGAGAGCTGATGTGCATATGAAATATTTCAATCTTTGGGAGTCTCAGTCCGCCTGAAGTAGCGGCTTGGAGTTTGGACATGGCCAGTCCTGGGGTCTCACCTTGCCACAAGTATGTTTTAAGGGCTGCGTCTATTAGGCATAGTTCTAATGCCAGAACCAGCAGGGGCGTAACACAAGGCCCCGCAGCCCCCGCATTGCGGGGGGGCCTCCGAGGGCCACTGGCTCCGGGGGGCCCCTCACGTAACATGCTGCTTGCGCACACACAGTAGTAGGGCTGTGACAAAATGAGCAGCGTGGGCCGGCCGGGCTCCTGCTGCGAGTTTGAAATGGTGGCGGACCTGGCTGTGCATGGCGGCGGGGGCCCGACAGGGGCCAGAGGGCCCCCTGCGAGTCTCAGTCTCTTTCATCTTTATTATGGTGCGGGGCGCGGGCCGGCTGGGGGCCCCGGCATGGCCGCCGGGGCCCTGGCCATCCGTAGTGAGTGACTTCTCTTCTGTTCTTGACTAGTGTGAGGGAACAGAAGGCGAGGCGAGGCGGGCCGGCAGGGGGCCCCCACCCCGCCCGACTCGAGTCAAGTCAGTGTCAGTGACAGACAGTAAAGTCCAAATTTCGGGGGGGGGGGCCGGGGCCCGGCCGTCTGTCCAATGATGCAGGGCAGGGTGGGTACGCGGCAGTGTGGCAGGTTGCAGCAGTGTGCAGTGGCACGCCACTCTCTGATGATGCAAATAAAATATAAATGGAATTGGAATGGTGCTGATTGCTGAATCGATCGATCGATCAATCATCAGGCCAGGCGGGACGGGGACGGACAGACTGTGGAGATGCGCGGCGCGCACACACTTGTTTACTCCCAGCAACAGTCGGTCCTGTCCAACCCTGGCTGACTAGTCTTTAATTCTTTCACTTTCAATTCCGATTTCCGCCGCGTGTCGTGGGGTACGGGGGGCTGGGGCAGGACTGATTGGCTGGCTGGTGAGTACTGAGTAGAGGTGACCAATGATGCCCTGCCCTACATTTGTCGGCACACACAGCACATGCGCAATCGCCGGCGGCGCAATTAACACAAGGTGTGGCATCAGGGGCCAGGGGCGCGCATAGCCCGCCCACACCAAGGAGCCAGGCCAAGCAGCCGCCCATAACCATAGTCAACTCAAGACAACTTACAAGAGAAGAGATCGATTCGATTTAGAACGAAGAAGACAAAATCCAGCCAGGCCCGCCCGCCAGCAGACAGACTGTCCGATTCACTGCCGAAGACAAGTAAGTTTGTCCCAGTCCTGACCCTGCCGTCACCCACGTCTGACTCCTGACAGTGACACTGACCTGTCTGTGGTGCGGCAGGATTCTGGGCCTGCCTATTGTTGGTCGCTTGCGCAGGGGTGGCAGCGCGCAGCGACAACCAGTGACTCAGACAATTAGCCACAGTCGGAAGTGACGTGCCCGTGCGCGCGCCTTCCATTTATTCACCCCGCAGGCCACGCCTGGCCTGCGGATGTAGGGGTGCGTGAGGGCGTACATAAACTAGAGTGCTAACAGCACTACATCTCTATCCAACTATGGCAATTTTTGCAGAACGTCCGAAACCTAACTGTTCGTTACATGACAACAATTTTAATCAATCGCTCTGTACTTGCGTGTCCCTTTGATGATGGCTTCAGGGTCTCAGCTGACAGGCATAGTCCATTAGTCTCTGGCTGGGTGGTGGATTCGGCCTCAGGTTGTACCGCGGGATGTGATCTGGTCCTTGTTCTCTGTTGCGGGGTGAGTTTCTGATGGGGGTAGATGTGGTTGAGAGCCCACCTTCAGATTCAGGCATTGGCCCTCGAGCCTCGGCTGATGAGTGGCTTCCTCCATCTTGTGTCGCGGCTCGGGGTGGCTCGTCGACTCCATCCGGCCCTTCAGCATCTGCTCCCGGCCTGGGTGGAACCACCTTGAACCACGACGTGTTTCTTGATACTTCCTCCCCCTCTCTTCTAGCGGTCACCATAGTTCCTTTTGTGGCCGTTACGGTCCACGGACCGGGTTCGTAGAAGGTCTGGAATTTTCCTCCCGGGCGTCTGTTCTTGATGACTACCCGATCCCCTTGATGTAGTCGTCGTGGTGCTGCTCTCCGCCGCTGGCTCGTCCGCTGATTGTTTCGGCGTCGACGTTCCTGACTCTCCCTCACGTTGCTCGGAACCGGTGTCGGCTCCGGTGCTGTGGGGAGGAGATCTCGGCGTCGGCCTTGGAACATGAGGGACCACGGGCTCTTCTGGGTAGTGCAGTGGGGAGTTCCTCGATATTCCCTTAGGAACTCATGTAGCCGTTGTTCAGGGTCGGCCTCCTCTACCACCGCTATCCTGAACATCTTGTTGAGTGTCCGCATAAATCTTTCTGCCTCCCCATTGGCTTGCGGCCATTGGGGTGTGATGCGTCGGTGGGTGATGCCTCTGCTCTTCAAAAACGTGGCAAACTCAGCTCCCTGGAATGGTGGTCCATTGTCGCTTTTTAGCTCCTCAGGGTAGCCGAACATGGAGAACAGTCTTTCCAGCGCCGGCCCCACGTGTGTAAATGCCATGGATTGCACCCTCTCCACAAACGGGTATTTGGAATACGAGTCAATAGCAACCAGCGTGTGTCCCTCTCCCGGGAAGCTCCCGAAGTCCACGCTGATTTTGGTCCAGGGGGTCGTGCATGCTTCCTCAGTGATGATCGGGGCCGGCTTTTCAGGATCGCTCGTCAGTCGGCAGGACATGCAGTTTTTTACGTATTCCTCCACCATTGTTTCCAATTCAGGGAACCACACCTTCTCACGCATGCGTGCCTTCATTTTCGTGGATCCCTGGTGGCCGCCGTGAGCCAGTTGGGTGGCTCGGTGCCTGAGGCGTTTCGGTATTACCAGGCGTGTCCCTCTCAGCAGCACACCCTCTTCTGTGGCGCTGAGTTCGTGGCGGATGTGCCAGAATTTCGTGAGGGTTTCTTTGTCCGCCGCTGTCCATGTGTCGGGAGGGTGTAGGTAGTTGGTCCAGGATCCTTCCTGCACGGCTTGCAGCGACCTCATGTACGGGTTGTCATCCGCAGTCGCCTCCTTAATCTCCTCGATGGTCATGCATTGAGGGCAGGACGTGAGCGCTACCCACCGGGCATATTCATCGCAGTCATCATCAACAGGCGCTGGTTCTTGAGGTAGTGGGTGGCGCGACAGGTAGTCAGCTGGGTTTTTGGCTCCTGGTCTGTACACGACTTCCATGCCATATGTCTGAAGCTGAATCACCCACCTCTCAATGCGTGGTGGGGGGTGGGGCGCCGTGCCCTTGAAGAGAGGCACTAAAGGCTGAAGGTCGGTCACCATTACAAAGGAGTGTCCTTGCAGGTAGAGGTGAAAATGGCTGCAGGCCCACTTGATTGCCAGGGCCTCTCGCTCGATTTGAGCGTATCTGGTTTCGGTCGGGGTTAACGCTTTGCTGGCAAAAGCTAGGGCCGTCCATTGGCCGGGCGCGTGTTCTTGAGTCAAGACTGCCCCCAGGCCCACCGGGCTAGCGTCGACAATCACTTCGGTTCGCTTGGCGGGGTCAAAGTACGATAGTGTTGCATTTTCAAGGAGGGCGTCCTTTATCCCCTGGAAGGCATCATTTTCTTTCGGGCCCCACTGCCACTTGGCATCCGTTTCTGTCAGTGCACGGAGAGGTTCGCTGCGGGTTGCCAGGCCCGGTATGAACCGGCCACAGTAGGTGGCCATCCCGAGGAAACTCCTCACTTCTGTTGGTGACTTCGGGGCCGGAGCGTCCTTTATTGACTTGGATTTTCTAGGGTCAATTTGCACCCCTTCTTGGTTAAAGACGTAACCAAAGAACTCGATTGATGGTTGAAAGAATTGGCATTTGTCTCTATAAAGGGTTGCTCCGTGTGTGCTCAGTCTTTTCAAGACGTCCCGCAGGTGTTTATAATGTTCGGACGCGGTGGCAGAGTGAATCAGAATGTCATCGCTGACATTAAGTACCCCCGGCAAACCTGACAACAGCTCTCTGATAGTGTTCTGGAATACCTCCGCTGCGGAAGATATTCCGAAATTGAGGCGCTTATATCGCCGGAGGCCAAGGTGCGTACTGAACGTAGTGATGAAACGGCTTTCCTCTGCGAGGGGTAGTTGATGGTAACCTGCATTGAGGTCGATTTTAGAGAACCATCTCGAACCATTCACATCGGCTACTATATCATCCATCGTGGGCGTCAAGTGTCTTTCTCTTCTGATAGCGGCGTTCGGTAGTCGCATGTCGATGCATAGCCGGATCTCACCGGGTTGTTTGGGCTTCTCCACGATGACCATGGGGGAAACCCATGGAGTGGGTCCTGTTACCTTCTCGATAACTCCCAGGTTCTCGAGTTTCTCCAGTTCCTTTTCCACCAATGGCCGAAGATGGAAGGGTATCCGTCTGTGGCATAGAGCTGTGGGGATAACGGACTTGTCGATGTGGAGTTTAATAGGGTCGCACTTGATGCACCCTAGCCCTTTGAATAGTTCAGGGAAGCGCTCCAGCAGCTCGTCCACTTGATGGGTTCTGATCCGGTTAGCAAATGCGATTAGCTTCAGGTCCTCAGCGGTGTGGCTGCTCAGTAGGGTGTCGGCTTCCCGGTTGATTATGTGTACCGTTGCTGTTACTTCTGCCTCGTCGGCCCTGATGGGTATCACAATTTTCCCCTTTAGGGGTAGTGGTGTATCCGCTCCATATGCGAAGATTCTAGTCTTTGAGTGTAGGACCTCGGGTCGAGGGCGTAGCTTGTTGAATTGTTGCAGCCCCATGACGTTGACGGTGGCGCCTGTGTCGATGATAGCTTTTACCTCGTTCTCCCCCATTTGTACCACGCACGTCGGTTGTGGTCGTCGCCTCTGTTTCAGTTCCCGGGCAAAAGAGATTACATATGCTTCCTCGTCTTCCGAGTCCGAATCGTCATAGATGGTGGGCAGGTGTTTTTCAGCCTTCACTGGGGGTGGGTCTGTTAGTGATAGCTGACGGACGGCTTTCGTGGGCGTCCATGGCTTCTTGAGATTCCTGGGTTGGTTCTTCCTGCGACAGACTGACGCAAAGTGATTCGGGATTCCGCAGTTCCCACAGGTTTGACCTTGAGCTGGGCAGTCTTTGGCCGCATGGGGTTCATGCCCACAGTATCCGCAGCGGGCTTGGGGCGGGTCTCTCCGGTATCCCTTTTGTGCCTGGCCACGTGTCCGAGGCCTCACTGCGTCAGCACGTTCTACCTTGACGGTGTCGGTTTTGGCGGGAGTCTTGTGTAGGGCCTGTTCCATGGCCGTCGCTCTGACGTCCGACAGTTCGTGAGCTCTAGCTAGGTTGAGGATATCTTCCAGGGAGATCCCTGGTTTTCGCAGGATATGACCTCTTAATGTTTTATCTCGGCACCCTTGGATCAGTTGACGTCGTATGGCTTTTGGTTGGTCCTCGTCAGTGGAGCTGGCCAGCTCCCTCACCCGGGTATGGAATTGATCCATGGATTCTCCATCCCGCTGGCGGGCTTGCCCTAGCTTGAAGACCTCAAAGTCCATGTTTAGCTGGGGGTCGAAATGGTTGTTGAGGGCTGTGACTGCGGCAGCATAGGTGGTGGCTGCGCCCGGGTTAGGGAGGTGTTTGAAAAGTTTGAAAACCTCGTCCCCTGCGTAGTGAAGGAGGAGGGATCTTTTCACTGCGTCATCCGTCTCCCTCGTGACCACAAAGTAATTCTCCAACCTTTCCAGCCAGATTTTTTATCGGGGCGAGGCCGTGGACGGGTCACTTGCCTCACTGAATGGTGGTAGCACCCCGGCAGCAGCATGCTGAAACGGAATATTGATGACGGGCGCCGCATCATCGCCATCCCCCATGGTGGCGACTCCCACAAACGGGTAGGGCAGAAGTTTCTATTCAAGGACGCAGCAGTGTCTGTACCTGTGGTCAGCAGTCGTTCCGTCCACTATCCCGTTGACGAGCTAGCCGTCGAGACCACGCGCCTCGTGGCTGGCCAGCGAAAGTCTTAGTTGGGCAAGCAGCGTCTGCTGGGACTCCTCCTAGCGTAAGCAGGCCTCCCCAGGCCTCAGCAGGCCGGAAACGTGAGGTGTGCAGTGGTAGATTGGCTGGCTTGGCAGTATTCTCACTCCTCACTCCAGATGAGTGAGGATCGGCAGGGTTCGCCGCCCTCGCGTACCACGCGAAATGCGTGGGAATCGGCAGCCTTCCCCTCGGGAGAATCAGCAGCGTAGCGGCGAGCAGCGCGGTGGCACACACCTTCACCACAGGGCATCAGGGGTGAGGACAGGCACTTTCAGGCAGGCAGGAAGCTGGCAGGGGTGAGCACGCCGGCTCCAGCAGAGGCGGTGAGATCGCCAGGACACACGCGGTGTGCACCGCGGACACGGGCAGGCTGCTCCGTTGGGGGTCGAGGTGAACGGGCGAGGGTTGGGCCCCCTCCGCTCGTCGCCAATGTGGTGCGGCAGGATTCTGGGCCTGCCTATTGTTGGTCGCTTGCGCAGGGGTGGCAGCGCGCAGCGACAACCAGTGACTCAGACAATTAGCCACAGTCGGAAGTGACGTGCCCGTGCGCGCGCCTTCCATTTATTCACCCCGCAGGCCACGCCTGGCCTGCGGATGTAGGGGTGCGTGAGGGCGTACATAAACTAGAGTGCTAACAGCACTACACTGTCCTGCTGCGGGCCTAAGAAGGGCCTTATAATCCTGTCCAGGCTGTCCTGATTTAAATTGCCCGGCGGCCTGCGGCCCTGTCCTCCTGTGTCCTGCCCCTGTGCCTGGCAGCTGGCTAGCTAGCCTCCTCTGGCCCGGGTGTGGCGCATTGCCATTCAGGATGGCATGGTGTGTAAAAGAGCGAGCAGACTAGCTCCGGACTGGTAGAAGAACTTTAAATGGGCTGGGCAATTAATTCAATGGCGAACGGGCCGGGGCATATATATGGGCGAGACGGGTGACTGTGAGGTGTGGTAGCGGGCGCGATTAGCCGCGGTGTGTCTGAAGCTGAGGGAAGCGCGTTCCTGCCACACGCCTGTTTTTTTAAGGCTAGTGTATCCTGTCTCACGGTCCATATTACAGCCGAAAGTGGCGTTCCTTCTGCCCCCATTAAAGTTGGAAGCTGGTGCGGGCGAAACATGCCAGTACATTGACGAGTTATGACAGGTGAGTAACTCTCCCTAGATCACTTGAAGCAGGTGCACCACGGTGGGATCACTGGATCCCCTGAAGAGGTTTGACAGATGCGCAACACGTGACAGATGGATCACGTGAAGCAGGTGTACTCCTCGTATGGGGTAAGAGTCATGCGCACAAACAACCTTCCTGCATTTGGGGGCTCTACGGGATGGCATTGCACCAATTGCATTTGAGTGTTGCAACAGGTAACATTAATCATTGTACGTTGTTCCCCCACACCTCACTACTGCTGCGTTTAAACACTGTAGGGAACTCGTCTCGCCATTGCCACATTTAACACACCCAACTCACTGACCTCGGAAGGACAGCAGACCACATCGGCTGGCAGCGATTCAAACCCGTGACTTACAGACCCCCTCATATGTCATCGACGAGTTTTTAACTCACTGAGCCTTCCTGCTACCTTACGTGCCTCGGTATCCACAATAAGCATCTGGAGGCTGCGCCACAAATGCCTGTGGCTGCATGCATGGCAACTCGAGAAGACATTTCCTCGTCGCCATTGCAAAAAAAGTAACACCTGGCTGTAAGGTTGTTCGTTTTCTAAAAAATATTCACATTGCTTCAACGGCATCACAGCTATAGCAAGGATTCATTCAAGCTGTCGACTTAAACAACAGGACCTTCTAGTTTGCCAGTGATATATGTATTTGTTATTTATTTGTAGTAGTTGTATAGCGCCGACCTAGCCCTCGGGGCATCCAAGCACTGTACATAGAACTGGAAAAGGAAATGTGTAACTTATATTGTTGAGAGAGTGGAAACGAGGATATAGGAAAACAGGGAGATAAATTAATATAGTTATAGAGCATCACCTAGCACAGAACAACCGTATGCGGTGCAGCCACACAAGGTCTCATGACAAGATCATGGTTAGCATGCGGTAAGCCCCCGCAGCATCTCGTGCGCCCAGGGCCCACATGGCCTTTCAATACGGAATTCTGTGATGGGGGCCAGAAACAGATCCGAGATGTGTGAACGCTGCTTGCTCTGCGGGTGCATTTCGTGGAGCTGAGAAAGCTCGGAAGGGTGTGGTCATTACTATGTGAGATCAATATTTCATATTGCTGTGGGGAGCCGTATTTACTGTGGGGGATTGATGTGGGCTTTAATTCTCTTTGCTGAGTGAGATTATTAATGCTACTTACTCTGTGAGACCATTACAGCTAGATACACCATGGGCCTATATCGGTAGTTACATAGTGAGACCTTTAAAAGGTGAGGTACTCATTTTAGTTTCTGTGCTGGGACATTAAATTGGGTTATTGAGTGGGCCATTAAATACCATTAGTGAATGGGACAGTTAATGCTAGTTCATGTGAGTGAATATTAGTGTACATTTTTTGCCTGTGGGCACCGATGAATTTATTGCCATGTGCTATTGAGACATATACAACCTGAGATAAATGATGCAAGTACAGCCTAGAATATGGGTATCTAGTTAGGTCGTTGAGGGACGGACCCATTCCAATTAATTCTCATAGATTTGCATGAACTAATTCAGTGAAACTAATTTGCCTGAAAAAGAAATCTGCATAGATGATACCTCCTGGACCTATGTTGTATACACCTGATGAAAGACCACTCATGCACTTGCTGTCTGTGACCATGAATGGTACTGCCTTCGCCATTGAAGCACATTGGAATCAGGGGAGAAGGCAGTTTAGGAAAATTGATTCCTAGTACTACCTGGTGTAACAGATACATGCAGTGTATTCACAGCATCTCTTTCCTTTGAGTTCATCCGAGGGTAAGTGTCACAGACGGGCAATGCTTTGTCTACTGAGGTGTAAGGAAGATGAAAGATCATGCTTATACATTCAAAGTGTTTCAGTTGGGTCAATATTTATTTATATTGGCTGTTAGACCTCCTTAGCCTGATTTCCCCTGACTTTTTGCCTCTACCTCCTGTATTTTTGACTATGCGGTGGATTGGTTATCCATGATTGGCATATATGATTTACTGGTAAGTTCCTAGTAAAGTGCACTGTATGTGCTCAGGGCCTGTAAATCAAATGCTACTAGTGGTCCTGCAGCACCGATTATGTCCCCCACACCAGTAGACCTTCAAATTTGTCTCAAATCTACCATTGCAGTGCAATTTTTGTAACTGCCATGTCAACTTAATAAGGGCACTCACTTTCCAGGCCCTAACCTTCCTTTTTCTTACATGTAAGTCACCCATAAGGTAGACCCAAGGTACCCTTTTTGGCAGGGTGCAGTGCAGGGGCGTAACACAAGCTCCAGGCCTCCTCAGCACAGCACTTCACCTCGGCAGGAGAGCTCCTGATAGAGTCCGGAGGGGGCCCCTCCACGTACCTTGCAGGGGGGCCCCCTCAATCTTCGTTACGCCACTGAGAACCAGTATAGGCAGCACGCTGAATATGTATTTAAACCTCGGGCTGCCGGCATGTTCACAGCGTGGACTCGTCCCCCACAGCAAGAATTGCGGCGTGTTCCATTGAGTGAACTCCCTGTGCATTCGATCAGTCAGTGCAGTCATATTGTCTTTGATCATCGTTGGTACTAGTCAATATTCATGACATTTCATTTTGGCGGGGATTTACTGAAATGGATGTGCACGGAGGGCTTCCCTCGTGGTATAGATCCTCAAGGGTAAGGCTTCACTTTTGATCCAGTTCATTTTGTACCTTGAAAACGCTGTAAACGCTGATATAAAAGTGTGGTAAAGTGAGGAGTATGTTGTCCACACGCAGCTTAATTTCCAGCTAAGATTTCAGTTTCCCAAAGGTCTTCAGAGGAGCTTATGGTGAATGTGAGGGGCTCTAGGACGATCAGGAAGAGTATGGGTGAAAGAGGACATCCCTGCCTCGTGCTTTGACCAATGGGTTTCTTTCCCTCCCTTTCCCTTTTGCTCTTCTCCTCTTCTTTTTTTTCTGGCATCTATTTGTTCTCATCCATGTGCACACTTTACATAATCTGTTGAATGCATGCTCAGAGTTTAGATTTTCCTAAGTATAGAGTCAAAGTCTTAAGTATTATGCATTACATCCCTAGCTTAATTCTGCATCCATATTTATTTTTAAATAGTGTTGATAAATGTTTTCCTTTAACATTCCTGGCCTGTTAGGCAGTGGAAGGTATACATAATATGCCACGACAGCTTAGAGCGCAGTACATTTTCCACATCTGTTACAAACATGAAGCTGTTGACAGTTCTGTGGCATTCTATTGTACCACTATTAAACAAAGCGAACTTTACAAACTTGAGTTTGAACGTGCTTACAGTCATGAAGTACCATGTGGGTTTGTTGAATGGGCTTATGGGCAGGTTATGTCTAAGTATTCAGCGTGTTGTGGTTTGTCGTGTAGTGGGCTCTGTCTCCGAGTCATTGATATTTATGCATGGGTGGGATTAGTTGACGGTGTGGTCATTTCGGTGCACGGGTATATCAAGACTGCTTTTCGCCCTGTTTTGGAGGAGGGAGAGGTGTGAGGGTGAAGCAGGGGAAGATGTAAAGTGCTGTATTGGGTCGGTCCCGTTTAGGGGGCGGCTGGTGAGAGCTATCTTCAGGTTTGAGGAGTTGAATTAATCTTGTATGGGGTTGGTGCTGTGTTTGTTGTGGTGAAGTTTTGATTCTACGTATGTTAAATACTTTTGCCAGCCTGGAGAGTTAGTACTTGTGAGGTTATTTTGTGTGTCGTGTTGCAGCAGCACGTGTTCTGCGATCAGTGCCCTATTGAGGTCTAGAAACCATATGTGCGTGTGTTGCTGTAAATTTGATTTCCTTGACATGGCTAACCTGCGTTTGGCTAGGCCTAGTGCCAGATCCAAGAACCTATTTATGTTTTACCGTCTAGTGTTGCGCTTGGTTATGCTCAATAGGAAGTGTGGTCCTTGCGCTACAACCAAGGTCTCTGTGACCTCCGAAAGGATGTTTGCTACCTCATTCCAATATGATGTTATTTGTGGGTAGTCCCAAACCATATGAATGAACGTGGATTCAGGGTTGTGGCAGCAGGGGCAGATGTCAAGGGAGCCCTCGTACATTCCCGCTAGTCTGTGTGGGGTTAGGTATCTATGATGAAGGTAACTACATTATGTTACAATTGCAGCGTATCAGTATTCTCCAAGCGGTGCCATGAGGGTTCTGGTATCTGGGTTTAAAGAGTTGTATAGCATAGTAATTGCCCTCCTGCCCGTTCCATGTGTTAGTAGCGTTTGGAGTATGTGGGAAGTTTTAGGTTTGTCCTGCTTGGCGCCCCATGTCCTTAATAACCGGTGTGTGAGCCATGCGTATAGTAGCAATGATCCAGGAGAGATTCCATAGTGATCCACAAGTGTTGTAGATTCACAGAGAGTGGATTTGACTAATAAGTCGCCCCAAGTCGTTAGACCAGCGGAGGACCACTCCACCATCTCCGGGCGTAACGTCCCCACTTTTGAAGCTGGAATTGTCGTATTCTAATCTAGGACCCCGATCAATACTATGACCTTATGCCCCTATAAGGCTATAATCCATTTATACCCCTATATTGGCATAAACGATCAAGAGCGATATTCAGAAACTTGTCTCTGGCCTCACACGATCAGAGCCACATTTCAGAATCTCTTCCTCTGCAGCTCATTACAGCAGATGACATGGCAGAAGCCACTATCTCAGATTCCTAGATTAACACTCCGAGTTCTTCAAGAGGATAAAACTCAGCAACCTGGGAAATCCCCGCTTGCTATGTTTTGATTAGTAATACAACTCTAATGAGCACTGAGAGACGATCACTTCCTAATGACATCTTTATTGACGTCTTATGTCCAAAAACTTACGTCAAACAAGGCACCTTTCAGGTATAAATATTACCAACGTGGCCTTAAGCAAGCGCTGCCTCAACAACATCAACGAACACAGGAGCAGAACAGCTGTCCCTTGCAGAGCCCAGTAAATGCAAGCTGCCCACGGACGCTGCCCCTCCTCCTCCTCGACGCGCTGAGAGAGAGACGCTGTCTTTTCTCCTGCCGAGAAAATCCAGCTCCGGCGTTTCCAGCTTACTCTTGCGAGTGACTGGGATATCGAGTCCTGGAAGGAGATACAAGACCTCCAACATTCTATTCTAGACGTATGGTGCTGACTAAACCCTTAGAGAGAATTCTTGAAGCAAACCTTGGCAAAACCAACTTAACTTAAAAACTGCTACTTACTCCCTTCCACGTGTTAGGCTTAGGTCAGGTACACTGGGGTAGGAGTAGTTATAAGCACCAGTTGAGTATGTTAGCCTAATGTATATATGAATGTATATATTTTATTCATCTTAAACCATTGTATGGCTAAGAAACCATATCAATGCTTTTACAGTATTATTTCACAATCCTCATTTTACTGTACGCACTTTTTATAATGACAAGTCTTACAATTGTGGCAATTCATTTCTCTTGCATGAGAAGAAAGACTGTTCAATAAATAATACCTTTTATTGAAAACGCCCGTCTCTCTATTCTCTGCACTTTGGTGAAAGTAATCTGCACAACTGACTGAGTAAAATAACTGTCTATTGTTTCACACGACTCTAGAGAGTGACTCTTATCTGAGGAGCAAAGTTGTCATGTTTATGCGGTTGTTGGAAAACTGAATCCCTTCTTGTCTGTGCCTGGGAAGCTGATCACTTCCTATTCAGTCAAGAAAGTTTCCAGTGACCTCTGAGCTAGTTGATAACAAACCCAATTAAGTTTAGCATAGTCAGTGAAGACCTGGAAGACCGCACTTCTACGCCTATACTACTGTTTATGTTATTCCAATGCGCAGGGCCTATAGGGAAAATAGGAACTACACTACAGAATTATCCCGCGAGAGGCAAATCTGGGGCGTAAGGTGGAGGTGAATGTCTAATCCATACATACCGGATCCAGCAGCTACGAGCCGTGAACATTAATATATTTTCTGGGTTTTTTGGGATCACCGCATCTGAACCATTCAGCCATTCTAGAATCATTGCTTAACAATGGTGGGATGCCCAATGTCAAAATCCCCCCCTCCTCTGTGATTGGAGCATAGAGTTTCGTGAGGGCAACCCGAACTCTGGACTTGCCCCATATTAGGGATATTAAGAGTGATTTCCTGAAGGCGCTGGGGGCCATCGGGAAGAATAGGCAAGCTATTGCCCAGAGTCACATGGTGCTGGACTAATCTGCCGCCGGTGCCGAGGATCGAACCGTGATCCCGAGATTCCGGAGTCAGTCGCCTCTTCCACACCTAGTAGCATTTTAGATATGGCTATACGTCCCATTGGGGAGTGTGGTAGTTCTGCCCTTAGAGATTGCCCTTCCCAGGGTGCCATCTATTATATCCGCTTGCAAGTGGTATATTTGATCCCTGGGTATTTAGAGGAGTCGTATGTCCAAGTGAGGGCCTGTAGTAAAGCCGCCCTTGGTTCTGGTGATTGAGGGGTTATCAGGAATAGGAGAGATTTTTCCCTGTTTACTTTGAGTCCGGAGACACGCTCAAAGCGTTCTAGCAGTTCCATCAGGTCAGCTAATACTGTGCGTTGTCCTCGGAGATAGATCAGAGCGTCGTCTGCATAAAGTAAGATGATATGCCGTTGGTTGTCTACCTTGATACCCCAGTACACTTCTCGTTTACGTATTGTGCATGCTAAGGGCTCCATCACGAGGGCAAAAATAATAGGTGATAGGGGGTACCCCTGTCTTGTGCTGCATTCAATATTAAATGACTGAGATAAATCGACCTGTCTTAACCCTTGATTGTGCTGCAATGTATAATAATCTGATCCATTCAAAAAACGAAGGGCAAATACCCCCAGTTACTTTGCTCTAAAGCTAGAGCGATCGGGAGGATGAAGACAACTGCGAAGTGCGAGTTCACTACTACGGAAACCACAATCCTTCCATCAAAAGAGAACGGGCTGCAGAGCATTCTCAGGGGTCGCACCGAAGATTTGGAACTCCCTACCTCCAGTAGTGCGTCGAATCTCTTCCTTTAACTCCTTCAAAAAAGAAGTAAAAATGCTTCTAATGAACAGATTCACATCCTAAGACTTTAATTCTATTGTGACCTCTATTCACCTGTGCGATCCATATATTATTGCCTACATCTTTTGTATTGAAGGAGAATACCTAATGTATGTGTTACAAAGAAGAAGCGTACAGGCAGATTATCAGGAGTCTTCTTTATTCAGTCTCAACACCATCACAGGTTCCAGTCAGCTGGAGTCAGCTGTGGAATGTTCACACATTCTGCACTGGGATGTACCAAGGTGAGGCAGGGCAGAGAGGTGGCGGGGTGTACCAAGTAGGATTACAACAGTATGTTTACTACTTCAACCACCTAATGTTTAATCACTTTGTATTGTGAAGCGTTCTGATTCCCTCGTGGTTCATTGTTTGTTGACTACTAGTCACCCATGCTATCCATGCACTACTATCTACCTCTTTTGTACTGAATGGCGAATACCGAATGTATGTTTACTACCTCAACCATCTAATGTTTAATAACTGTATATTGTAAAGCGCTCTGATACCTTCGTGGGTCATGTTCGCGCTATATAAAACTTTATAAAAAAATGATTACATAAAAAAGAAATGCTGTATCTGGTGAGTGTTGGCCATAAGTTTTCCCAACCCAGAGTGTCAGATGCCTTCTCTATATCTAGTGAGCCTATCCATGCCTATTTCTCCGATGTTGCGTGCCCAGTCTAATAACCGGAAGAGTCGCCTCAACTTTAGGCTGGTGTTTCTACAAGGGATGAATCCGTTTTGGTCCAATGCACCAGTAGCTGTGTGACCTCTGTCAGTCTAATAGCCTAAACCCTGCCCAATATTTTATAACATGTGCTTAAAAGAGATGAGGGGGGGTGTGGCCAAGCGCGGATCGAAGATGGCCGCGTAGTGTATAAGCTCCACTGATTCTCCCTGTCCTGCGTCTATCCTGAAGGCATATCCGTGCCGCCCGATGACAGCCCCTGGTGTCGGAGTAGTAGCGGATCCCGTCCCGCTTACCCCGGCTCGCCGTGCAGGTCCGACGGGGGAGATATCATCCCCGGTGAGCCGCGGCCTACTAAGAGACCAAAAGCCGGGACCCCCAGTGACGAAGGGCACCGTAAGACCGCTCCGGCCTGTTCGCCTGCATCGCGCGGTGGCGCCGCATTCTCAAAGGAGCCGCCTCGACTTCCTGAACAGAGCTGCGAGGAGGCATCTGAGACCCGCGGCAGCGGCAGTGATTACACACCCAAGCCACTAATCCGGTGAGGCGGGTGGGCGCGCTTGGTATAGACGACGCAAAGTGCGCCCACCGGGATTAAGTTAATGTCAGCGGTGCGCTCCCGACGGAGATAGCTTTCCTGCTGCCCGCCTCATTGGTATTGACCTCTACCACACCCCCGGGTCGGCAGCGACCCTGCAGAGCCCATTGTTGGTACATCAAGGCACTGGAGTGACACCCCCCCCCCCCCCCCCCAGGGACTCAGGAGGGGCCGGGAGATAGCTGATGGCCCTCTGCAAATTCACCTGAGATCTAGACAGTCCATCGCCAGGGGGAGTGCGGCGCCTTTCCCAGGGGGTCAGTGGAGGATGCGCTGCTGGGTGAATGGACAGTTACCATCCTTTGTGTCCAGGTCTACCTTAGTTGGTCCCCTGGGTTGCTGGAGCCGCCAAGAGCCGAATTGAGGGGCCCATCTCCCTGAGGGGAGCAGAAATTGATGTTGGTCTTCCAGAGGCATGCTCTTTTGATATTGGTGTCCTGACCTGTTGGCACCACAGTTGAGTGCTGTGGGGAGTGGTACCTCGGCCTACCCCGAATACCCCAGTCTGGTTGGCAGCATACTTTGGACGCTACAATGGAGCGCGTCAAGGGCTCCGGGTCCCGTGGGGCGAAACCGGTCCAGGCCAACAAACTGGAACGGTACTCGGTTTCCAGGGACGCACAGCAGAGCCGGCTGTCCGGAGATGCCACCCAGGGGAGCCTGGGGGAAGAGGAACAGGAACTTTCACTTAAGGATGTTATGGAGGCTATCGCTGGGCTCAAAACGTCATTGGAACATAAAATGGACACAATGGCGACTGACATCAATCTTATCAGGGCCGATTTGGGGAAACTCAACGAAAAAGTCAAGCAGGTGGAAATAAAGCCTCCAGTCTTGTGGCGACGTTACGCAACTGCAAAGGGAGGTCCGCGAGCTCCAGGACTCTCGCAAATTCGTGGATCTCAAGCTGGATGATTACGAAGGCCGGCTCCGGCGCAATAATCTCCTCATCCTTGGAGTTCCGGAGAAATCGGAGGGGCAGTTCCTGGACCTGTTTGTTGTAGACCTTATTCTTAAGCACTTGCAGCCCAAAGGCCTTAATAAATTCTTTGTTATCGAACGTGCTCACAGGGTCCCGGGCGGCCCATGCTGGCACGAGTTTTGAACTTTTGCGACAGAGGTGTTATTATCCAAAACTCCAGAGCAGGGGCCCCCCTAAGCTATGAAAATGCCGACATTTCCTTTTTTCCAGACTTCACACATAGAGTGCAGAAGCAAAGGAGGTCATTCCTTTCTGTGAAATGCGACCTGAGAGAGAGGGGCCTGAAATACTCAATGGTGTTCCCGGCACGCCTCCGGGTCAAAGCGGAGGGAAGAGCGTGGTTCTTCGACCAACCAGAAGCAGTGGAAGAGTGGATCGAATATCGTGGAGCAAAGAGCCCGACGGATCACGGTGCGGGGGGGCATGCGGACATCCAACCTGCCTGAGAGAAGAGACTTTGAGGACGGAGTAATGGGAATTTGAAGTGGTGCGGTCTGGGGTGGGAGGGGTATTTGTGTCTGATTGCGGGGACTGGTGATTTCATATGGCTTTAAGCCACTTGCCTACTAGGGGTGCTACATGTGACATGGATAGGGGCCGGGACACAGAGCACATTATTTCCCCTCGCTTTCTTCTTCTTTTTTAGGGTGACAGACTATTAGAAATGGGATCTCTGGTTGGCTAAGGCTTGCGCCAAAGCCAGGCAGAGACCACCATTCTAGTTAGGGCAAGGGAGTTACACTCAAAAAATAACCCCTGCTCACCGCCTTGGCAACGTGATACGAGCAGTAAGGCTGATACCGGAGGCGTTGTAAGGTATGCATTTGCGCGCGAACCCCCCAGCAACAACATCCCAGGCCCCCCACAAAAGGAACTCCACACAAGGTTATATCTAAACTAGCCTTTGTATTCTCAAACCACCTTATATCAGTCAAACAAAGCTTTATTATCGGTTAAAAACCATAAAAGCACATAAATAAACAATACAAGTAAAAAACAAGCCATTAGGCAACAATAAAATACATTCATAGAACGGCCTATGGATATAAGAAGGGTTAAAAAGATACAGTAATTCAACCATAGCAGAGACCTGTGCAATTCAAAATAGAGCAATTGATGGGTAGTCCCTGAGCGGATTATTTATAAAATACTTTCCATGTTGCACTAATTGTGCTAGCTCAGGAGGGGCAGCTTGGCATTTTTAATTTTTGCGCCTCTAATGCACCACATAGACAACAGAAATCTAGCAGTCCCAAATACAATCAAAGGGGCGGTGTCATATTTTAAAATTCTAAATACCTCCCTGTAATCCCTGAAGCCCCTGGACTTGCAAAGTTGGATGATCCATTTGGCTCTTGCCTTAGAGTACGAGGGGCAGAAGAGCAGAACGTGCAGATCTGTCTCTTCGCTACCCTCACACCCTGGGCAGGAACTCGATATATGGGGAGCATTTGTCCACTTGTTTGTCACAGCCCTTAGTGGCAGTGATCCATGTCTCAACTGGATAGTAGGGGCTGAATATTGTCCAGGAAATTCTCAAAATGTGGTGTAATCTTGATATCCAAATAGGTATTAGTCAGCCTACCCAAAGAGGGATTCGCTAATGTAAGTTCTGTTCGATAGCGCTTCAGTGCAAGGCTCATCGACCTCTTGGTAGTCAGGGCATATGTTTCCTCAGGATGAAGAAATCAAAACTCCTTCTCAGGGGTTTCACTAATACTTGGCCGCAAAAACTCATTTATTTTCTGAGCTTTGTTAAATCCTTCACTCCCCAATTTCTTAATAATTATTTCTGTTCCCCAGTTGTGTTGTGTTCGCCACCTTGTCGGTGCGCCGGGACGCTCCTTCTCTGGAGCAGCCGTGCGCAATACAAATAGCACTAACATAACATAACATAACATAACTTGGTCCTTTTAAACTAACAAAAAGAAGTTGGCACAGGAACTGGAATATAAAACAACATCTTTATTTAAATTCAAATGAGTGTGACTACGTCACACAGAAGCCGTAGCAACTGAATGAGGCAGTCCAAAGAGTACAGAACACTGGGCTCTTATATATTTGAGGGTTACAAACTCAGCATAAAAGTAAGGGGCAGTGCTAGCTCATGCAAGCATGCAAAATGCCTAATATGGACATGCAAGATCTGCCAAATATTAGGCAATAGGAAAACATTCAAAACAAGGCATCATGTAACCAGAACGTCCCCCTTGAGTCGTGTTTTTGCCCGATCCCATAAGTCAATAAATGACAGCAGCTATAGGTCAATCAGTAATGGCAGGACATGTTTGTGTGCTTCAAAGGACAACTTGCAAAATAGGATAATGCGGGGAAGGAATACCGAAGGCCAACAGATAGTTGGGACAAGGATTAGTCAGTCTAGACAAGGATTAGTCAGTTTGGCTAGTTCCTGGAATTGGCTTCACAACAAGGAAGGGGAGGTTATTTAACACGTGGCAGTACAAAGGGCAGAAACACCCGGTTTACCAAGCTGCCTGAGTGAGGGCAACACAAAATGGCGACGGAATACAAAATGGAGTTGAAACAGAATTACCTCAAGGAGAGGACCATACGTCTCCCCTACGAAGTGTGTGGCAAAGCTGTTTAATGTACTTTAGCCAGGGGATTTCCCCACCCCCCTTCTGGACAAAAGGTCCCTTAGGTCCTCCCTGTAGCTTGAAAGCTCCGGGGTGGACCAGAGTCACCTCCAGTACAGCAAGGGACGGTTTGAAGTGATCTCCTGTATAGGAACCAGGCCTACATCTAGCCGTAATGGGGTCAAGGGGGCGCTCTGGGGGAGTCTCAAAAGGCTCAGTAGAGGATAGAGAAGTGGTGGAGAGATGACTCCAAAGGTCTGCACCATAGAGCGCTCCACCCCTTGCCTGAGATTTGTAAATTTCCACGGGCGGTCCCAATGATTTGAGAGAACTCTCATTGTACACCTTTAGGATACCGCCAGAGGATTGGGCCAACTTCAGGTTTGCCTTGGCCATGTGGGACCCCCAATCCATTCTGTCATTTAATGTTACCCCCAAGTAGTCAAAGGTAGGTACTCGTTCCAACACCAAGCCATCCAAATAGGGGCAGGGGCAGTTGGATGACTTGGTGTTGTAGACCATAAACTTAGTTTTGGAGAGGTTAATCTCCAGGTTCCTCGATCTACAAAAGGAGCAGAACGCCTCCAATGTTCGCTGGATACCCATGGAGGATTTTTATAACAGAAGGGTATCATCAGCGAACATCAGGGCCGGTATCTTACGACCAGCTAAACTGGGTGAATCTAGATCCTTCGCTCCATTAAATGTTCAATCAGCCCATTAAGGAAGAGGGAGAAGAGCGTGGGAGCCAGCACGCACCCCTGCCTCACTCCCTGTTCCACTGGGAACGGTTCCGAAAGCTCCCCATTCCTCCCGTACCTTACCCTGGCGTAGGTACCTTGGTGCATATGTTTAAAAAGGTGACACAAATAAACCGGGACACCCATCTCTAGTAATATTGCCCAAAGCTTGTCCCTCTGGACCATATCAAATGCGGATCGAAGATCCACAAAGATCAAATATAAGCTACCTGCCCCCAAAGATACAGTCTTCCAGTAGACCAACTGTAATCTAAACAGTTGATCGATGGTGGTAACCTTCGCTCGAAAACCCGCTTGGAGGGAGGTTAAGATGTGATGTTCATCCATCCAGCTCTGCAGCCTCGATAATAAAAAGCGGTCAAATAGTTTCTGGAGGACATCAATAAGGCTAATGGGGTGGTAGTTTTCCGGGTCGAGAGGAGAAGCCTTTTTACGGATGGGGATTATTTCTGCACCCAACCAGGTTTGGGGGATCTCCTTGCCCTGCAAAATGGCATTAAAATAAAGCCAGATATAGGGAGCCCATACCTTCTGTTCACTCAGGTATAGATCTCCGGGATCCTATCAAGGCCTGGAGCTTTCCCAGGTGTCAAGCTTTTGAGGCCCGCCTGAATTTCAAGCAAGGTACAGGGTGGGCAATCAAGAGCTGTTGCATCCAGAGGGGCTTGTCCAAATGTACTCTTTGAAAAAGCTAGATCTACTGGGGATGCTGGGTCAGTGAGGCAGTAGTGGGGCTTACAGTGGGCTAGCCAAATCTCTTCACTTAAATTAGGTATTAAGGCAGGCGACCCCTCTGCTGATCCCGATCTAACTAAATAAAATTCTTAAAAGCCCTGAAGTCGTGACCGTCCAGAGCAACTTTTATACTTTCCCACCTTAGAGCCTCCCACTCCGACCTAGCCTCCGTAATCATTCTTTTATAGATTTGTCTAGCCATTCTAATGCTCGACATGGATCCAGATTTTACCTCCTTTACAAGGGCAGTTTTAGCCGTCCTACAATTTTTGTTGTACCAGTGGGCCTGGTTTTTTGCCCGTGGGCGCGTATTATCGGTGGTATAGAAATACTCGGCCAAGGTAGAGAGGAGCTTATTATGAATGTACTGAAGGTCCTGGGAATAGGACAGGTCAGAATTTGGACCCAATAGGTCGCGAGCCTCAACTAAAGAACATGCAACATGTTGGTATAACTCGGCTAGTTTATCTGAGGCTAGCGCAACTTTCGCCCTCCTGATGCGTCTGCCACCCGCCGCTGTAACTAGATTCAAGTTAGTAGGAGACTCTAGTACCCCCAGTTCATTTTGGTGTCCCAGTGTACAATTTAGTTCTAGTGACAAAAGGTTATGGTCACTATCTACCCTTGGGATAATAGTAAAGGCTCTCATTTGGGCCCAGCATTCCACATTAACCAAGATGTAATCAATGGTTGTGCTTTTCCCCGGTCTATTATAAGTGCATGTGCCGGGAACATCCGGATGAAGTCTACAATTGCAGGCCCTAAGGGAGTGAGTTACTACCAGCTTATTGATCTGTAGAGCCAAAGGCAAAAGGCGCTTTACCGGGTACATGGTGCACTCCTGGATATGCCAGGTGGAATCCTCACAGAAGTTACAGACGGGATCCTGGCAAGCGGTTCAAAATGACAATTAATATCACCCCCAATAATTTTTGGGGTCGATGGGGGAAATAAAAGAAAGAGTTCCTCGAGGGCCTCTAGCATAGATAAACCCAACTAGTGTGGTGTGGGGTGTAAATATATGTTGATCACTACCACCGACGAACCATCCAGAAATTTAAGTGTAATACAAAGAATGTCCGGGGAGTGTGAATCTACTATCTTAGCTGAGCACCCCAAATGTGTGGCAACCCAGGTGCACAACCCCCCCGAAGGTCTTCCCCTGGGGCCCTGCACAGCCAGAGAATAAAATGATGTGAAGCCCACCCTAGCAGGGGCAGACAGCACCCAGGTCTCTTGGAACAAACACAAGTCAAAGCTATCCATCAACTCTCCCCAGTCTGGGTTTTCTAACTTAGACCCCCATCCCCGCTACATGCCAGGACCTGATTAAGGATCTACGAGTCTCGGCTCTAGTGGCGCTGCTTGTAGTAGGCAGGAGGACATTAGAGGGGGATCCAATACAAGTAAGGGTGTCCAACACCCTACCCACTCCTATATAGCTGGTGTTTGGGGTTGGTGGGAATGTTATCGTAACATCCGCAATATTCCTAATGGCCAACTCGGGGAGCCCCACCTCGTCATTCACACCCTCCTCCATAGGGCTCCTGGCTGGATTGGAGACCAATTCGTCGGGCCCCAGAGAAAGGGGTAGTCAATCTACGTTGATCAAGACACTGTAACTATTAGCTACGCGTATGTTGTATTCTAGTTCCTGACCACCCTGCTGGGGGTGGGTTAGAGCAAACCCGCCCGGTGATGGAACTCGTGAATAAAAATACCCCAAGTGGAGAGAATTAATTGTACCCATGTTAAAGGGGCCTTCATATTCTAGGATGTGGTTAACCACTCCAGGGTCCCTAAAGTTAACAATTACACACTCCCCACTGATATCTTTAGGTCTAGTCCCTAACCAGTTGACTCTTCTAGCGAACAACATTTCCTCCTGGCCTGCACCCATTACGGGTCTGTGCCTGTTCAGCCAAAAGGTGATTTTATTCTTTAACTCAGGGAATGTTTCGCCTCGCTCACCTACCAGCAGAGGAACTCCTGTTAAAACCACCACGTACGGGGATGCTTCGGGTGGTAGCTGGGGGCGAGGAGGGGATTTTTGGATTACATTTCCCAAAGGTTTCAACGTGGGTTTGTGTGGATCCCTGCCGGGTTCCAGCCGCTGTTTCCCAGGGGGATTCACGCTAGGAAGTGCATCTCAGGGGATCCACCCAGCTGTATCTGGAAGCACCTTGGGTAAGGTGGCGATGCCAGAGACAGTCTTGGCAGCAGTACGTTCCTGCACATTAACAAGGACCAGGTCCTGTGCCGGCATATCTGGACAGGCGCCTTCACTTGAGCTGTGGTTTTTAGTGGCCTGCCTAGTTGACCCCAAAGCCGTATTCATGGTGTTATTCCCCGTTGAGGACGATAGCTGTGTTCCACCTAGCCCTTTGTTATTTAACATTGAAACTAGTTTATCAATTCTGCATAACAAAGTTTTCAAGTGGGAGTTAAAGAGCTGTTCCATTTGGACCTGAAGATCGATTAATAAATGGGTAGCCCAGACCGGGGGTGCTAGAGTGGAGAAAAGAGGGCCTGGCTCTGACTGTGGATTATCAGGTAACGGTACAGATCTCTTAGTTACTTTTTGTACAGGTTTCGACTTCTTAGTTCTACAACCGGGTTTTGGTGCTTTTTTACCTGCCTGGGGGACTGGGTGCAAGTTTGATAGGGACGATATCGTCTGGAACAATCTGTGCACATGGTAACTCAACAAAAGAGGACATTAAGATTGACATTGAATCAGGAGAGTTAACAGTGGCAAGAGAGAGATCCCCAGTAGGCAGTGGGGGGGCAAAGCAGGGGTGAGTGAAAGGCGTCTTTTGGTGTTCTCTAAAGCCGACGCAACCACACCTATTGTTTTTTGGAGCATTTTATCAATAGCTGTTAGGCTCGGCAGTGGTTGGATCGTCGCCGCATTTTGCCTTGTATGGGGGCGAGAGGAGGAATCCGAACGATGTAGCCGTTACCGTCATGGCAGGGACTGCAAAGGTCAAGGTGAGTCTCTTTCCTGGTAGCCACTTGCAGAGCGCTCAGCGCTCCGCTGTTTTCTAGCGCCTCCAGGCGCAGGCAATGGCGTCACAGGTGCGCCGCGGCCCCCGGGGCACCTGGGAGGTGTAGTCCTTGGCTGTTGCCCTCACGGCAGTGGAAAGGACGCTGGAAGCTACGGCCGCTGCCCTCACGGCCGAGAAAGGATTCCGAAAGATGTAGCCGTTACCCTCACGGCAGGGACTGCAAAGGTCAAGGTGAGTCTCTTTCCTGGTAGCCACCTTATAATAGTAAGCACCTAATGTACACTGTGCCAACGGGCACTGGGCAATATTTACAAGGGATATGTACACAGGACAGGGCCACATGGACCACTGTTAGGAATACGCACTTGGTAAAGAAATAGTACATTAGATGAATTTGTAAAAGTAAGATAGGCCATAAAACGCACAACCAGTAAATGCTAGTAAATCACGGTACCTAGTGGAGTGGTATGGCTCACTGGTTAGAGGCGGCAGAAGCAGAGGACGGCCTGGGACCAGGGTTCAATTCCCGACGCGGCAGAGTCGTGGACCAGGGTCAGCGGACTCGATAATTCTCGCCTCGGTGCCTACTCTAACCAGGGATCACACTCGGCAACTCTGGGCATTAGCTTGCCTCATCTCCACAACGGCCCCCCACAGACGCCGGGGATGCCTGGTTTCACCTTGGAGATACCCAGCAGGGACCATCTCACAGGGAAAGCCAGGACGGGTTCCCCAGCTGTCTACAGCGCAAAGATATCCCATGTGGGGAGATTCAGGCGCTTTACAAGACACCATTTACAAGACACCATTACCTTGCAATAGCCTGCGCCATGAGATCCGTCATACACTGTATCACATCAGTCTAACTACATTAGACCCATACTACCTAAGTAAAACCTTACACTAGCGGTGTACATCACACAGGGAAGTATAGTCTTCCTAACCCAAACCTAAACATGTAAAACATCCTCCTATGCATCAATCATTTCTAGAGGTATCAGAACAGGGTGCGCAAAACATACAACACACCGTACATTTACTAACATCCTCAAAGCATTAGCACATAAATCACATTTAGCACATAAATCACATCAAGCACATAAATCATAATATAGTCCATAAATCCCATTAGGCACATAAATCACATTAGGGTCCATAAATCCCATTAGGCACATAAATCACATTAGGGTTCATAAATTCAATTAGGCACATAAATCACATTAGGGTCCATAAATCACATTAGGCACATAAATCACATTAGGGTTCATAAATTCAATTAGGCACATAAATCACATTAGGGTCCATAAATCACATAAGGCACATAAATCACATTAGGGTTCATAAATCCCATTAGGCACATAAATCACATTAGGGTCCATAAATTCAATTAGGCACATAAATCACATTAGGGTCCATAAATCACATTAGGCACATAAATCACATTAGGGTTCATAAATTCAATTAGGCACATAAATCACATTAGGGTCCATAAATCACATTAGGCACATAAATCACATTAGGGTTCATAAATTCAATTAGGCACATAAATCACATTAGGGTCCATAAATCACATTAGGCACATAAATCACATTAGGGTTCATAAATCCCATTAGGCACATAAATCACATTAGGGTCCATAAATTCAATTAGGCACATAAATCACATTAGGGTCCATAAATCACATTAGGCACATAAATCACATTAGGGTTCATAAATTCAATTAGGCACATAAATCACATTAGGGTCCATAAATCACATTAGGCACATAAATCACATTAGGGTTCATAAATCCCATTAGGCACATAAATCACATTAGGGTTCATAAATTCAATTAGGGTCCAGGTTGCACCACTGCGCCAGAACCTAAACGTAGCAGCTGTCTACTACTTGCTGGGCAGCTGGGGGCGAGAACTGGGCCTAAACGCTGCAGCTGGCACTAAGTGCTGCGCAGCTGTGGAAGGCCAAGATAAGGATGAAGAAGTGCGTCTCACTCCTAGATGTGAAGTACATGTCCCTAGAAAGAAAACCTAAACGTAGCAGCTGCCCACTACTTGCTGGGTAGCTGAGGATCAAAACTGCGACAGGGGCTCTTACTGGCCCTTTTTTGAACAACAATGCACCAAAGGTTTGGAGCCCTCTAGGCTCTAGAGATAACTAATTTGCACCGGTGAGCCATCTGCTGCCCCATGAAGCACACGGGCTCCTGAAACCACATTGCGCTATTTAGAGAGACAAAGGACTTGCCCCCAGAATACTGTGTTGAGGCAAACATGCCCCCCGTTGGAGCTCAGGCTCAGGAGATCATTCACCATCTGCTGGGGTGGCCCACTACTATCCGGGCCGCCCTAAATGCACTGTCCCCACAAAATGGTGTAGCGCACTGGCGCCTAGGACAGGGCATGCCCTCTGGTAGAGCCACTCGGGACTCTTGGGGCAATAGGCAACTGTTGGAGCCATCTAGACTCGGAGAAGACAAGCTGGGGGACAACACAGGCCCATTGGCATGGGGACCTCTCAGTGCCCCCCGGCACAAGCACGCACTCACCGGGTGCTTCGGGGGCTTCCACAACAAAGAAGGAAACACCCACTCACCGGGCTCTGGAGACTCACTGGACTCCTCGTGTGCTCCAGTGTCGGCTCCTCTCGGGCGCTCAGTTGGGTGGCGGGGCAGGCATCGGCCATGTGCCTCGAGCCCCTGCACGTTGGACCTGATGGCGCATGCGGGGCTCTCCCTCACTCAGGGGAGCCCCGCACAGGCCGGCTCATCTCCTCGTTCTCCGGCCGGCTTCTTCTCGATGCTGCAGGGCTCCCTCCGCTCATGGGAGCCCTGCTGGTCCGCCATGCTCCTTCTCTCCCTTCTCGCCAAGCACCACGCGGCCCAGCTTCCTCCCCAGGCAGAGGGGGTAGCGGAAATGAAGTACGCCAGGCCACGCCCATGTCCCGGGCGAGAGGCGCCTGACTTCTGCCCCGGCCGCGGCGGTGAGTTTAGCTGAAAAGAGGGGTTGGCTCCCTCAAGTAAATTATAAATAGCGGGGTGGGCACCAGCAAAAATAAATAAGTAATTTCAAAAGAGCGCTAAGGAGGGGTCGGCTCCCTCCGAAGTGGATGATAGAGCAGGGTGGGCTCCTGCTATTCAAAATATAAAAACATGGGCCACTTTCACCACATGCAATCAGGAAGCACGCACACCCCACACTGCTCCACAGCACCAAAGTGCGCAAAGACCAGAAATCACCACAATGATGCCACACCAAAAGGCAAAAAGTTCAGGGGTGAACTTGCCAGCAGGGCCAAGTCCAACACATACACTCTGCAAGGTTTCGATGGGCAGTTCAAAGCCCAGAGTGCAGGGCAGTGGGGTGGGGGGTTGTTGGGTTGGGGGGTTTTGTTTGTTAGTTGCTACACGTTACATCGGTGCGGTATATGGGTAGACCCGCAGAAGAAATGCTGTAAGAGTGCATGCAGTGAATTTCTGGACTTACGATTTGCATGACTAGCGTGATGGGGGATAAAAACATTAAGATTTTGAGCTGGAATGTTAACAGGTTAGGGGATAAAATCAAACGAAGTGTGGTTCTCCAATACATTACGAGGCATGCACCCAATATAGTCCTTCTCCAGGAGACGCATTTGGTTGGGAATCTGTGTAAGGCAATGTTCAGGTTGGGTATAAGATGATTGCGCATTCTGGATTCACCTCGGGTTCCAGGGGTGTGGGTATCATGACGAGAAACACATTCCCATTGGCAGTGAGTTCCACGTGGGTGGATGATCAAGGCAGATATATTGGTGTTTCCGGGATGTGGGAGGGCCGGCTCATTACTTTTATGTCCGTCTATATTCCCCCAGGCTTGCAGGGCACGACCTTCACTGACTTAGGTGCGGTCCTGCTCACCATTCCGGATCGGCTCTTAGTCCTAGGGGGGGGACTTTAATTCAGTGGTATCGGGTACATTAGATAGATATCCCCCTCGAGAAGTGAGACCGTCTGCCCTTTGGTTACCAGATTTCTTTGAGGTGATGGGGCTGGAGAGTATACCATCCGGACCAAATAAAGCACAGCTTTCACTCTGGGGCACACCATAGTCTCTCCCACTTAGACTACTGTCTTGTACCAGCCACACAAGCCACCTACATAAACGAAATTAAACACTTAGCCAGAGGTATCTAATGTAAAGATCCAACACAATTAAAGGGTGATATTCATGTACTTTAATAACGCCCAACAGGGAGACTAGTCGTTCAACACCAGTCCAAGCTTCAACAGTCTTCCCTCAAGCCATAACATTCCAACCATGACAAAATGACATTCCTAGCAAGGAATGCACACAATTAAAGGTAAAGATACAACAGTATCTCCGATCACTCGCCCGTTTGGTTTCAACTGCTCATGAATGTGGGTAGGGTGGGAAGGCTGGCCCAATTAACCCTTGGTAACTACGTAACCCTAAGATACGAAAAGACCTTATCAAGGCTATTGATGAATATTTTTCCAATAATGTGGGGTCTGTTTCCTCTTCCCAGACCTTGTGGAAAGCATTCAAATCTGTAATTCGGGGACAAGCTTTGTCATTGATATCTGGCTCCAAGAGAGACAAGCAAAAAAAAGTCCTTGAGCTTGAGGCTGATATATATATAGACTGGAGGGAGACCTGGAGTTCAAGTTCAAGTTCTAAAATTTGTATAGCGCACTACTCACCCAGAGGGTCTCAAGGCGCTTGAGTGAGGGAGGTGCTTTACTTATCAAATATCCAGGTTTTTAGTTGCTTTCTGAAGGAGAGGTGGTTCTGTGTAAGGCGGAGGTGGATGGGGAGAGAGTTCCTGGTCTTGGCCGCCAAGTAAGAGAAGGATCTTCCTCCCATTGTGGATTTGTGAATTCTCGGAATTGCGGCGAGGGCTTGATTGGACGATCGTAGCTGGCGGTAGGGGGTGTAGAAGGAAAGTCGCGTGTTGAGGCACTCGGGGCCTAGGTCATAGAGGGCTTTGTGTGCGTGGGTGAGGAGACGGAACGTTATTCTCCTGTTGACAGGGAGCCAATGGAGATCCTTCAGGTGGCCGGAAATATGAGGTTGTCGAGGGATGTCCAGTATGAGTCTGGCTGAGGCATTTTGGATGTGTTGGAGTTTTTTCTGTAGTTTGGCTGTGGTTCCGGCGTAGAGGGAGTTTCCGTAATCCAGTCGGCTTGTGACCAGTGCGTAGGAGACCGTCTTTCTTGTTTCGGTGGGGATCCATCGTAAGATTTTTTTGAACATGCGTAGGATGTTGAAGCATGCTGATGAGACGGCGTTTACTTGTCTGGTCATCGAGAGGGAGGAGTCTAGGATGAAGCCCAGGTTACGTGCGTGGTCCGTAGGTGTGGGTGCGGTTCCCAGGGCCGGTGGCCACCATGAGTTGTCCCAGGCAGAGGGGGATGACCCTAAGATGAGGACTTCCGTTTTGTCAGAGTTGAGTTTTAAACGACTATTCTTCATCCACTCGGCTACTTCTTTCATTCCTTCGTGTAAGTTGGTTTTGGCGGTGTTTGGGTCTTTGGTGAGGGAGAGGATCAGCTGGGTGTCGTCTGCGTAGGAGATGATGTTGAGGTTGTGTTGGCGTGTGATGGATGCGAGGGGACTCATGTATACGTTGAAGAGGGTGGGACTGAGTGATGATCCTTGTTGTATGCCGCAGATGACTTCGGTGGCCTTTGATTTGAAGGGAGGCAGGCGGACTCTCTGGGTTCTTCCGGCTAGGAACGATATGATCCATTCCAATGCTTTTCCTTGTATTCCGACGTTGCTGAGTCGTATGAGGGTGCTATGAGAGACTGTGTCGAAGGCTGCGGAGAGGTCAAGTAAGATGAGGGCAGCTGTTTCTCCGTTGTCCATTAGTGTTCGGATATCGTCTGTTGCTGCGATGAGGGCGGTTTCGGTGCTGTGTTTGGCTCGGAAGCCGGATTGTGAGGGGTCGAGGGATTAGTTGGATTCGAGCTGACTGTTGACGGCTTTTTCAATGACTTTGGCGGGGAATGGGAGGAGCGAGATGGGGCGGTAGTTCTTAAGTTCGGCGGGGTCTGCTGTGGGTTTCTTTAGAAGGGCGCTGAGTTCGACATGTTTCCAGATTTCTGGGAAGGTTGCAGAGTTGAAGGAGCAATTGATGACATCGCGGAGATGGGGTGCGATGATGGAGCTTGCTTTGTTGAAGATGTGGTGTGGACATGGGTCGGTTGGCGATCCTGAGTGGATGGAGTTCATCAGGTGGATGGTGTCTTCGGTGGTGATGGGGTTCCAGGCGTAAAGTTTGTTAGAGGGCGGTGTTGGTTCGGAAATGGGTGGAGTGGACATATCTTCGGACTGGTTATCAAAGCTGTTGTGTATTTCGGCGATTTTGTTGTGAAAGAATGAGGATAGAGAATCTCAGAGGACTTGGGAGGGAGAAATGTCGTTGGCGCCGGTGATGGGGTTAGTAAATTCTTTGACGATGTTGACTAGTTCCTTGCTGTTTTGGGCATTGTTGTCAAGTCGATCCTTGAATGCTGATTTCTTGGTGGATCGGATTAGTTGGTGGTGTTTGCGGGTGGCGTTCTTGAAGGTGGTTAGGTTCTCAGTGGTTGGGTTTTTTTCTCCAGGTTTTCTCGAAAGTACGACAGAGCTTCTTGGATTTCTTAAGGTCTTCGTTGAACCAGGGGGCTATTTTGCTACCTTGCTTGATTCAATGGTTTTTCAAAGGTGCAAGTTCGTCGGCGCTATGGGTGATCCATTGGGTGAGGTTAGTGGCTGCTTGGTTTGGATCCGATGATTTGGTGGGGGGGTTTTGGTGAAGCAATGTGAAGAGTTGTTCGGTGGTGATTTTGTTCCAATTTCTTCGAGGAATGGGTTGTGGGGGGTTGTGGGTCGTGGACTTTTTGTAGTTGAAGTGAACGCAGCTGTGGTCTGTCCAATGGAGAGCAGTGGTGTGATCGAAGGAGATGTGCTTGCTGGAGGTGAAGATGGGGTCGAGCGTGTGTCCGGCGTAGTGGGTGGGGGTGTCAACAAGTTGATTGAGTCCTAGATTGGCCAGGTTATCCAGGAGGGTGGTGGTGTTGCTGTCGTTTTTCTTTTCCAGGTGGAAGTTGAAGTCTCCCAGTAAAATGTAGTTCTCGGAGGGGAGGGCATGCTGGCTGATGAAATCAGCGATGTCTTTGCTGAATTATGTGCGGGGTCCTGGTGGTCTGTAGATGAGGGTGCCTCTGAGTGTGGTTTTGGGGTCGGTGTGAATCAGGAAGTGAAGGTGTTCGGCGGAAGCGAGGTTATCATCGGAACTGGTCGTGATGCGGATGGTGTTCTTATGGACGATGGTGATGCCTCCTCCTATTTGGTTGGTGCGATCTTTTTGGATGATCTTGTAGGTGTCCGGGATGGCTATGGCGATGTCGGGAGCTGATGAGGCGTTCATCCATGTTTCTGTGAGGAAGGCGACGTCCGATGATGTAGTGTCAAGTAGGTTCCAGAGTTCGATTGAGTGCCTGTGGACTGAGCGGGTGTTGACCAGGAAGCACTTTAGGTGGTTAGTGACGGTGCTCTGTTTGGAGTTTGTGGATTTGGTGTGGGTCCTGATGCAGTCGAACTTGCAGGAGTCGCAGGTGAAGGGTCCATGGGTGTGTCCTGGGGCAGATAGGTAGCGATTTGGGAGTCGGCCGGGGTTAAGCGCTGAGAGGGTTGCGGAGTCGTACGTTATACGGGTGGAGTGGGAATTGTGGGGAGCAGGGGGACAGGCGCTGGGCGCGGTCCAGGCGCGGATGGGCGTAGACGGTCTTACCTTTGGCGCACCTTTGGCGTGCATAGGGCGCGACCGCTGCGCGTGAACGCTGCGCGTAAAGGCATCTGTCATATGTAGATAGTGGAGGGGCGAGGGAGGAGCAGCTTGGAGGCGGGAGCGGGGTGGAGAGCCGGACAGGGAGGTACAACAACAACAACAAAAACAAAATGGCAGCAAGCCAAAAGCGAAAGAGGATTGGGGCACAATATAGAAGAAACGCGATGTGAATACCAGTGGAACCGGCACAATCAGGCACAAAACCAAAATATAGGCAGCACAGTACAATTGAGCAGAACGTTGCAGCGCACTTTGGCAGACTAGCGCTACGATAGTATGCAAATGAGCAATCAGGAAATTGACAAGGCAGCACAGCACAATAGAGCAGATTTTTAAAGCGCAATATGGCGATCTAGCGCTACGAAAGTATTCAATTAGTGATCAGGAAATAGAAGGTGTGGGGGCAAGGCGAGCAAGCAGGTAGTAGTCTGGCAGTAGGCGCTACGATACCAATTCAACCAGCAGGGCAGGGAGCAGCGTGAGGAGCGACCGCTTCTGAAGAAATCAGGACGGTCACAGCGTTACAGCGGGAGAGCGGAGCCTGACTATCACTGGGAGGGAGGAGCAGCTGGGAGGCGGGAGCGGGGTGGAGAGCCGCGCAGGGAGGTACAACAACAACAATAAAAACAAAATGGCAGCAAGCCAAAAGCGAAAGAGGATTGGGGCACAATATAGAAGAAACGTGATGTGAATACCAGTGGAACCGGCACAATCAGGCACAAAACCAAAATATAGGCAGCACAGTACAATTGAGCAGAACGTTGCAGCGCACTTTGGCAGACTAGCGCTACGATAGTATGCAAATTAGCAATCAGGAAATAGACAAGGCAGCGCAGCACAATAGAGCAGATTTTTAAAGCGCAATATGGCGATCTAGCGCTACGAAAATATTCAATTAGTGATCAGGAAATAGAAGGTGTGGGGGAGGCGAGCAAGCAGGTAGTAGTCTGGCAGTAGGCGCTACGATACCAATTCGGCCAGCAGGGCAGGGAGCAGCGTGAGGAGCGACCGCTTCTGAAGAAATCAGGACGGTCACCTGGGGTCAGTCTGGGGTGATGCCGGAGAAGGTCCATCTGCTGAGCCTGAAACAGCACGACTACAAAGGGCTAGTCTCTGATAGGCAACAAATAAATAATAAGTAATAAGGCACTAAGATTAGCACAGAAATTTCAATTTAATAAATTGCATAAAAGTGTCATGAAAAAATTTCATTGACATACTGATTAAAAAGACAATAAAAAAGGTTTCTTTCAGTTGATATATAACAGATACCTGAAAGACTACGATACCCAATCAGTTACAATGAAAAAGAAATTCCCTGAACTAAGCTATCCTCACCGCCTCGTCAGAGAGGCTTACAAGAGAGCCCGGTTTTACGACCGGGATGCTCTGCTCAAATCCCAAAAAGAAAAGCAAGAACCAAAATTGGTATGCATAACTAAGCATTCTACTTTAGATGCAACTGTCAGACAGATCATCAATGCCAATTGGCACCTTTGGAATGTGGACCCCACACAAACAAAGCTAAAAAAACAATGTTCGCACTTCGCTGTAATAAAAACTTAAAAGACCTAATAGTTAATTCACGCTATAATGGACCTCACAACAACCCTCCATTCATACAGAAGTCAATTGATGGAACCAACCACGTGAGAGGTACCTCCTGTTGTGGTTCATGCCAGTCTTGTGACGGCATTCTCACAGGAGAATCATTTGTGTTTAACCAATTTAACATCACAGCCAAATAACTATGGACGTGTAATACACGTAACATAGTATATTTGATTATATTCCCATGTAATTTGGGTTATGTAGGAGAAACCTCACGTACAATGAAAACGTGACTCACAGAACATAGGTCTGCTATCAAGACATGTAAACATACTGCCCCACTTGTTAGCCATTTCTCTGAATTTAAACATTCCCCTTCGGACATTAGATGGCGCATTTTGGAGAAAATCCATACCCCCAATAACAATGGGGGTGACAAAATCAGAAAGAAAAAAGAAGTATTCTGGATTTTTTCCTTAGGCACTTTTTCCCAAGGATTGAACGAGTTACCCTGGGTGAATTCCATAATATAGAGCTGTATCCAATGGACATATTGCGCATGAGCAATGCCTGACATAGATATTCTTCCCCCATGGATTAGCAATATTAATATAATATACTATTTCCATCTATTACATCTTTTTATAGCGAAGTATCGTCACCTGTGACACATCGGTATTTTGTTTCCTCTCACCACGAGCATTCGAAGCATACACCTTTAAGAGGCGGGTCTGATACATCCTAAGACCTATCATCTACCTGCTTTGCCCCCCCTCCTTAGGCCATTTACGGCTCCGGGGACGCCATCCCACGGGGCCGGCCTCATTTGTATTATTTTTAATTTTTACATATTTGAGGAGGGGGGCTGCGTGGCCCCCCTCCCGGGCCACATCTAGCCCCAGGGACCCCATCCCCCGGGGCTGGCCCTCTCCGTTGGGGACCACGGGGGTGCCCCAATCCCCCCACGGTCCCGCTGGCTCCCGCCTCCTGCGGGAGCCGGCATTGCTTTTGGTATTTGGAAGAGAGAGCAGGTGTTCCTGCTCTTTCTTCCAAATATCAAAGCAGTTTGCTATGGCAGGTTGGGAGCCGCGAGGCTCCCGCCCTGCCATAGCAAACTACAGTGTCCCAGGGATGGGCACCCCGGGACACTGCAGGAGACGGCACTGGGGGTTGGCGGTCCCCAGGGCCATCAAGGGCTCCAGGAGGGGGGCCGGGCGGGCCCCTCCCACCATTTCTAAAGCTCCGGGGATGGTGGTCTCCAGAGCTGAGGGAGTCCGTCATATACCCCCCTATTTTAAATATTAGAGCCCCCCACACTGGTTTTTATTTTTTTATTTTACATTTTGAAGCCCCGGGGAGTGGCGGTCCTCTGGGGCTTGAGGGGGCCTTTGAGCCCCCCCACCCATTCCTTATTTTAAAAGCCCTTGGGGGTGGTGGTCCCCGGGGCTGGGGGGGGCTATGAGCCCCCCCACATTTTCTGTTGGAGCCCCGGGGGGGGGTGGAGGTCCCCGGTGCTGGAGGGCCCCTTTGGGCACCCCACCCAATTCTTTTATTGTCCACGGGATTTGGCCCCCCTGGGGCTAATTACCACTAAGCGTGAGAGCCCGCACTTCTTTTTTTTAAAAACGTAGTCCGACATTCACGCTGGGTGCGCGAATCTCGCCGGTTTAAAAAAAGAAATGCTTTTTTTGGCCCTCGGGGTCCTTGTGGGACGCCCCGAGCAGGCCTAGGCGGTCTAGGCGGTCAGGGTGTGTCTACACTGCCCCCTTTTCGCGTTCGGCGGCGTTTTTTCTTGGTTTCTTGTGCTTTCTTGTGTGGCTGCCAACACTTCCTGATTTTGACACTTGTCAGCCAATTAGCATTCAGCTCATGCACAGCAGGGTGCTTGTAGGCTGCACATAGGATACGCAGATAGATACACGGATTCACCGTGCCCATAGATATCTAAATGGTTTTAACTGTCATTTTCTCAGGAACTACTGAACGGATTTACACCAAATAAGCAAAAGGCACGAGTCTGAACTAAGGACTAACTTTTTGCCAAATTTGGTGTAATTCCGTTCAGCTGTTCGGGCTGCAGCCGTGGCTAAAGGTCCTATGGGAAATTGCATGGGGTAAACATGTTTTGGGACCCCCTTTTATCTTGGCCCCCGCTTGACCAATCACCCCCAAACTTTCAGCAAAGGAGCAGAACTGAGCTGGCGAAAGGTTTGGATAATATTGCGCAAATTTGTCAACCGGCGCCAAAGTTATTCCAAATAGAATGTTGCGAATTTCCTATGCATAGTAGGTCCTAACTATAACTACCTACTGGCGACCGCCATTAGGTAATATATGTATATATATATATATTACCTACTGGCGGTTGCTAGTAGGTAGTTATAGTTAGAACCAAGTTTCCATAGGAAGAGCATTTTTTGTTTTGCGTATAACTTTTGCGTTGGTCGATGAATCTTAATCACATTTTCCAAACTAATTCTTTGTTAATATCAGCTCCTATGTTGAGAGTTTGGGGGTGATTTGTCAAGTGGGGGTGAGAAAAAAGTTGGGTCCCAAAATGTGTTTTCTCCATGCAATTTCAAGAGGAAACTTTAGACAAGGCTACAGGTCGAACGGGTGAACGGAATTACACCAAATTTGGCAGGGAGAAGGGCCTTGGTCCAGAAAGCACACTTTTGTTTAAATCCATTCAGTAGTTTTGGAGAAATATCGAAATTTACAGATATCAATATTTGGGAATTCTGCTTGTGCTGCAGATAATTGACAGATCTCTCTCCTGTGTAAAATTGCCATTCCTGATACAAAACCTTACCAGAGTGATCATTTATTCCAGACTTCTTCATGTAAACTATTACTTTAACTGAGCAGATGGTGTCTGGTACTGAGTACCTGCACTACTTTCATTTAAAAGAAAGAGCATCTGCACTTCTCAGCACTTCTGTAATACATTTAATGGGAGAACAGTAGCACTTCGGAGTAGCGAATAGGTACTATAGGTAATAAGTAGCAGCACTTGTTCTATGTTAAAAATACTGCCTATAACATTTCATAGGTATACGTTACACCTCCAACCGCACACATCGCTCTATCAGCACTGATTGCTCGCCTCTTTTGGACAAGCCACTTACCAACTTTCGGGTCTACAGTGTTATGCTAAAATGCCAATCGCCTGAACTGGTGCTGGCGTTCCGCTGATAGCAGCTGGTGCTGGGCCCCTCTTGACTTTGGAGGCTCAGTGCTGCATTAAACAGTTGACAGTCTGCAGAATCCTCAGTCGCAGCTGCCACCTCAGGTAATTGACAAGTTACAGGCTCTGGTTTGTGCCTTTGGAAAATAGTTTCAAGTTTATTTTATTTTGCATAATTATTTAAAACCATTGCAACATTTGCGCTTAAAATCTTTTTTTTAATTATTGATGTACAATGATAAAAACCATAAAACAGGGACCAAAATTACTATACAAAGAAAGTTGGCTATGCAGGCGATGGCAAGGTTCATCTGTTCGCAAGATAAAGTGCAGTGCATTTTCTGTTCCTAGCTGGTACTGGACGTAGGCGTGTCAAGGTGCTCTATAGAATGTATTGTTCTTGTTGTTAGTTCTTGCTCAAAAATTGTTGTTCAAGAAAAGTGCTGATGCTCTATCCTTTGAGGGAAGCCAGTCCCGGGTTATAACTTAGTTGCACCACTAGGGCTTCTTACTCCTGTGGCTTATTTATATGGCTATTCCAATATTAAGAGTTTTTTGTTCAGCCAACTTTAAGTATTTTACTAGTCTGCAGTTCAGCTGCGTATTTCCCGGATTAAAGCAAGCCAACCCCACTTGTCTCCTGGTGCTGATACCTAGCTGCTTAAGGGGGGCTTTTACTAGCAGTAACCGTTCTTGATGTAGATCCTTACAGGGGCAGATTAGGTGTAAGGTGTCTCCTTGATTGGAGTTGCGCAGCCTACACGTGCTTTGGGTTATGGCCCTCAACCATGGTGGAAGATGCTGGATGCACGGGAGGATACCCAGCCTGTGCTTTAAGAATTTCATTTTTATCTCTTTGGAGTAGCCCTGATTAAAGTACTTTTGTGGTGCAAGTAATTTGTAAGAGTTCAAGGTCATCCAGGCATGGGATCTATCTGCAAAGGTTAACTTGTCCTCTACCACCGCAATTTGTTTTATGCATTTCCATGCCAATTTCTTAAAAGCTGAATGTCCAAGTTGAGTGTTCCAGGGATCTGTAAGCTTGCTACTTTCCAGCAATGTCTGAAAATATCTCCTTGATTGGCTTGGCAAGTATCCCTGTGCTGGATTTCATGCCACAGAAGTTGGTTCAGCGTAATTGGAGTGACGTTTCTGATTTTGTGCCAACAGATAACATAAGACCCTTTTGAAAATAGTACCTTGCCATCGCCTGCATAGCCAACTTGTCTGGATGGACAGAAGGACCCCACCATTCCCGCAACACACATGAAGAATGATTTATTTTATTTACATCAAAGGCCCGCCCAGATGGAATCTCTGCCTAGGGGCCAGGGCTGTTGAGACAGCAGAGGGCACAGCAGGACTTAAAAACACTCCTGCCTGGTGCCAGTGTGAGCGCAAACTCCTGCAGAACAGCACTGAGAGGTTGCGCATGAACTGGAGGCCCTCAGTCAGAAGATCTCAAAATAATATTCAAAATCTAGTCAGTGGTTTAAATCAGTAAATAAAGCAATCAAGGGACATCTGAATGGAGCCTTACCCACAGCAACACCACCCTGAGCCTGGAGAGCAGTGAACAGAGCTACAGGCTTAGTATTTGTCAGGCTGTTAGTTTTAAAACTATTTATTAATACCTCAGTGAGCCACGCAGCCGCCTCTCCTTGATGACAGTCTGTGACCTCTCTACTCCGAACCGGTCCGTTCGCAGGGCGGCATGATGAGGCACCGTGACCAATTCGGCACAGGCAGCTGTGCGAGCAGTGGCTGCCACATAAACTACACAAACAATTTGTAACTGCGCCCGCTCGCACCGCGGCCCCTCCCGCCTCAGGAGTAACTTAACTTCCTGTCTCCCCCTCAAGAGATAGACACACTGTTGCAGTTCTGACACCATGTCACGTAAATGCAGCCACCGCAGTAGTGAATCCAACAGCCTGCTAACACTCGGCAGCGGATACTTACCTCTGCGCTGTGTGTAGAGTGGTACAGTTCAGCCCATGTCTGTTCAGTGCATTATTTGAGTGACTCTGCCACAGATGCGCCTCCCTGGCCAGCGTGTGGTCTGCGCTCCCGCTGCTTGCTCCAATGACTGCTACTTTAACATAATGTACTATATCCCGGCGATCACGAGGAAGAAGCGGCAGCGCTATGATGCGTGACTTTGCATTTTAGTGCTGTGATGCGGATCCCCGCACTAAAATACGTTAGTCTAACAGCTGATGTGTGACACTTGCTAGGGCTGAACCTGTGCCACAATTTTTTTGATCTGGTTTAAAATGCCATGGTACTTTCCTCTGTTAACTGTGGATTTGAAAAACCTGCAAATAAATGATCAACAAAAATAAATAAGCTACTCACTTTAATTGCAAAACTGACCATAATATATTCATTGAAATTCAGATAGATTAATTGAAATACAGACTGTCACTTCCAGTTGTCACCTCTCTTTAAATACTCTTAAGTGCTTTATATCAGTGTTTGGAAGATGCTCATCTGAAGTGAAGCTATAAATATTTTTTTACAGCAGCCAAGTGTGAGGCCCTGTATTTGAACTGTCTGACCCTTAAAAAATTCACGTCTGTGACAGCTGAAATCCCAGGTCTTTACAGGTATAAGTGCTTGTTTATGTGAAATGTATTTACTGCTGGAGGCTGCGGTTCTGTCAGCGGCCACCAGAGGGCGCTCCTTGCCTGCTGATGAAACCCACTGAGCTGCACATTGGATGAAAGGGAGAACGGTTTCCTCTTCCGGGTCAGCGGTGGCAGAGACAGCACCAGCAGCAGTGCTGACATCACTTCCGGCCTCTCCTGGTGTGTCCAGCCTGCTGCAGAGGAGGAAGGAGCCCTGTCTGGTGGGCAGTTACCTCCATCTTCAGACCCTCACAGACTCCCCTCTGACCCCAGATCTGCCCCTGCCCCCTCCCTCAGACCCCAGATCTGCCCCCTACCTCGGACCCCAGATCTGTCCCCCTCCCCCAACCCCCCCCCCCCCCTCCCCACCAGGAGAAGGAGAGAGCCTGGACATGTCTGCACAGGTCTCTGCTCAGGTAGGAGATTGTCAGCACCTTCTGCTGTGTTTGTAGAAATAGACTGAATAATCCTGGAGGGAATCTCTGCAGGAGCCGGGCTGAGCTGGGCCCTTCTATCCGGGGGCCCTGGGGGCTGAGCTGGGCTCTTCTATTCAGGATCCACTAGGGGGGCTTTCCTTCCGGCCCTGGGGGTGTTTGTGGGCATCATTTGTGCTAAAGACGGGATCTGTGCACTTCAACTTACTGCACTGTGAGGAATCTGTGTACTCTGCACTTCATCTTACTGCACTTCATCTTTCTGCACAATGAGGAATCGGTTCTAGTGCATTGCATCTTACTGTATGTACTATGAGCAATCTCTGCCACTGCACTGCATCTTACTGCTCAATGATGAATCTGTGCACACTGGATTTCTTTCTACTGCAGTATGATAAGTCGGTGCATTGCACTGTATCTTACTATACTGTGAGAAGTCTGCGCCACTGCACTGTGAGGTACCTGTGCACGTTGCACTGCATCTTATAGCACTGTGAGGAATCTGTACCCACTCTTTGCTCAGCTCTTGCTGTTTTTTTGCTGACTTGGCCACCTCTACCCCTATTTCCGAAGCATGTCCTTGAGGTCGATGACGTCAAGGCTACCCTGCTGCCCCGCGCCCCTTTTCTCCCTTTGTCCTGTTTCCATCTCTCAGACTAGGTAAAAGCTTCAGTCATTGCAATAGTTTCCTGTGCTCTAGGTTGGCTTATGGCATTATCCGCTACAGAGGTTGTGTGCCTGCTGCAGAGATTGTGTGTGTGTGTGCACAGACCTTGGGTGTGCCATGCAGGAGGCCTGTCAAGCAGTGGACGGTATGTTTATTTATTTATTTTATTTTGAAAGTTTTATCGAGCGTGAACAAGACCCTTGCGGGTATCAGAACGCTTTACATTAAGTAAGGTTCTTTATACATCAATTAAATGCAAATTAAACACGTATACATGACATCATATACCAGTGAAGCAGTAAGGGAAAACAAAGAAGCAATCCAGTTGAGTCCGGTGAAGGGTAGATATAATGATTAGTAACTCTAAATGGGCCATTGTCATAATTAGGATTAGCAGCGCGAGTATGTATGGTCTCAAAATTATTTTAGATCATGCTCAGGATAATTTTGCCATGAAAATCGATTTTACTTCCTTTTTGAAAGATGCAGTAGAAGAGTTAAGTCTGGTTTCTGGGGGTAAGGCATTCCAAATCCTGGCGCCATCCCTGAGAAGGATCGTTTGTAGGTTTTCTTCTTGTTGAATCTTTGTGGTTTCAGTGATAGGCTTTCCGCACTTCTTGAGGATCTTATCCCACCAGAAATCATCAGTTTCTGTTCCAGATAGTTGGGTGCCTTGTGATGCAGGTCTTTGTGCGTTATACACGCTATTTTCAAATGAATTCTGGCTTCCAGTGGTAGCCAATTCAAGGATGGTAGGTCTGGGGAGATGTGGGCCCTTCTTTTAGACCCAGGGATGAGTCTCGCAGCAGCATTTATTGAAGCTCTTAAAGGTGCAGTTGTAACTTTCGGAAGGCCACACGGAGAGACCCTTCCCTACTCTATGTAGGAGAGTAGGATCTGCATCCTATGGTTACCCCCACTTTTTGCTGTGCTTCCCTATTTTTTTTACTTTAGTCTGGCTGTGGCCCTGCTAACCACAGCCTAGCTGTTCGCTCTCTAAATTGATACCATGTACTTTAGGTGCAAACCAGAATGGTTACTGGGTTACCCTTTTGAGTCCCTATATATAGTACCTTAGGTACCCAGGGCATAGATACCCCAGAGGCCTACCAGGGACTGCAGCATGTATTATGCCACCACTGGACAGCCTTCCAAAAAGGCACCACAGGTCTGCACTGTCAGCCTGGGTAAGGTGGTATGAGCCCCCCTTACTTAGACATAGTATACCTTTATCTACCTATATATATATAGACACATAGTAACCTATAAGTCACTCCTATGGCAGGCCTTAACAATCCTGAAGGCAGAGTGCTTGGTTTTGTGTTAGAGGGTGCCCTAGCATGAGCTGAGCCCCTCTGCAGCTTTTGGAAATATCTCCTTATAGCTGTTCTATGATATAGCCATACCATATACTCTTAAGTGCATTATAAGCCTTGCGGTTAATGCTAACTTTGGTTTGGCTTTATCAAAACATGTTGTGTAAGGTGTCAAACACTTTGTAATACTACTAGAACTTCCTTTGAATCGTTTTTGCCCTAGCTGCTGCCTGGAAAAACTGTGGCCAAAACTCTCTTCCTGATCCCGCGTTTCTGCCTGGACCCGCCCGCCAGTCTCCCGCTGCCCGGCCGCTCGTTATTTCATCAAGAGCGGGGGCCGCCAAGCGGAGACCGGCGAGGGGCAAACCACAACAACCACAAGCCCTTGCGGTGTCCTGCGTCACCGGGGAGCGCCAGGAGGCGCTGAAGACCAGCATCAGCGCCACTGAGCGGGGGAACTTCCTTTGACTCGTTTTTGCCCTAGCTGCTGCCTGGAAAAACTGTGGCCAAAACTCTCTTCCTGATCCCGCGTTTCTGCCTGGACCCGCCCGCCAGTCTCCCGCTGCCCGGCCGCTCGTTATTTCATCAAGAGCGGGGGCCGCCGAGCGGAGACCGGCGAGGGGCAAACCACAACAACCACAAGCCCTTGCAGTGTCCTGCGTCACCGGGGAGCGCCAGGAGGCGCTGAAAACCAGCATCAGCCCCGCCTCGCGGGACGCCGGGCGAAGCCCGGGCCAAGGGCGGGCCCGTTGTTACCCGTTAGTGCCCGGTAGCGACCGGACCGGGCCATCCCCCTTGATTTTCGTCGCAAGTCTATCCCGGTACGTTGTTGCAGTTTGCTTTTTGTCTCTCCCATTATGCCTGGAAGAACCAGAAGTAAGACTAAATCCGCATTAGCTGTAGCCCAGATTACAGGGCCTATAGATCAATTCATCTCACGGACTAATGAGGTCATCGAGCAGAGTATCTCCCTCCTGGAACGTAGAGTATCTTTGGACCTTGTCAATGCTAAACGCTCCTCCATGGGCCTTCTGGCTACTGCGGCCTCCCCATCCAGCAAGCTCCCACCACTTCTATTTTGTTACCATCTGTCACGGCTGCAGATATCCATACAGTACCGTGCTCAGTGGATTTGTCTGCAACTCAATCTGAATCTGAGTCTGACTCTCTTTTGTCAATAGATCTAAAAATTACCCCAGACTTAGAGTTATGTCCTCTATCTCATGGGAACGGGCGGCCATCTGACCAAGTGGCTCACGAATAGCATTAAATCGGGGAGGGCACTTACACTGTCACCACTACGGGCGACATGGGAAGTAGATATTGGAAGGCCACTTCGAGACAAGGAGTGGGAGCGCATACTTCAGTTCCCCAGGAAGGTAGCTAGAAACCCCAAATACAAATTCATCCAACTGATGTTACTACATAGAGCCTACCTGACGCCGCACCGCCTACACGTGATGTTCCCTGCATCCAAGAGCAACTGCCCCCGGTGCGATGCAGACGACGCATCACTGGTACATATGCTGTGGCAATGCCCAAAATTAGGGTATTTCTGGAACACTGTCCATGACTCACTCGAGAAGGCTGGTACACTGCCCCGATCACCTACACTGGAACATACACTTCTAGGGCTGGGGCCATCGACCCGCACCAGAACGTGGCGGCGCGCTTCTCAGATCTGGCCCTGTTGCTGGCGAAGCGTGCCATCACGATGCGATGGAAATCATCTAAACCGCCTAACCCTGACCTGTGGCGGGCGGAAGTAGTGCGCTGGGGTAAGGCTGAGGGCGAAGCACTACAAAGGGAGGAGAGTAGGGGCCTCCGCAAAACACCGATCTCACTGGAATGGTTTGAAACTTTAGGGGTCTTTGAGGCTGGCAATGACGAAGATGAAGAGGATGCTAGTGAATAGCCACTTGGGGTATTGCTATGCCCCGACTCACTCTTCCATACACGGCCACGGCCACTGCCTACGGTGCACTGCGATGGGATACGGGTAGCCCCGACCCATCGATCACACTACCCACCCTACCTGTGTGTTAACCTTCACTATGTATCAATGCATTGAGTGTGACCCACATGTCGATATTTCAATTATGTGCCTGCTTAGAGAGTGACGGGTGGGATTTCACAGGGGTGGAGGGTGGGACCGGATGGGAACGGGGTTTGTTAGTTTGTTCTGGTTCATTGACAAAATGAAAAATCGAATTCACTATGTTTCTATATATGCTCTGAGCGAACGCATACATGTACCACCGGGATTAACACTGTACTTATATATATGAAGTTGTATGCTGTTGCTGCTCTCAAACTATGCTAATAAACAGATTAAAAAAAAAAAAAGACTTAGAGTTATGTCAATCACTGGGCACAATGGAAACATCCATAGATAAGCAGCTCCGGGGAGCTAGGGAAGGAGCCATTTCTAAACGGGGAAATACCAAGTCATGCGGTAACATAGCGGCGCCTGACACCCCTTTGGAGTCCGGGGGGGATCGGATCCTACAGCCCACACAACCAAGTACAAACATATCAAACGTTAATAATTCCATAGTACCTACTATTACTGTAGAGGATTTAGACAACTCACTTAAGATATCCCAGCCGGGGGGTCTGTGTAGAGCCTGTAATTCCACCTCGCAAATATTAACTACCATCAAAGAGCTCTTCATCCAATACCAAAAACCAATAGAAACTAGTTTGAGGCATCTGGAAACCCAGATAGCAATTTTATCACGCACTCCCTCTACTGTGCCTAGTTCACATCCACCCAAACAAGGGAAGGGGAAATCTACTCACTCAATAAAAGTTACCCAACTTTCACAACCTGGTGCGGGAACTAAACAGTCTGTAATGGCCACTCCATCTCTTCCAAAATCTAAGCATACTGCTCCATCAGTTAAACAACAGCCAAATCCAGCCTTAGGTGTACAAATGGCAACAATATCCACTGCCTCGCCCCAGATCCCATCAGGATCAGGACCTGCAAAAACTGTAAATGTAAACACAAATCAAGTTACTAATAAAAAACCGACACTTTCACCTTCCAAAATGATGGAAACAAAACCCTTGATGGCAGCCAAAAAAGGAATACGACCAAGGCGCCCAGTGCACCTCCCACCGGAGGCAACCCCCTACACGGTTATTCTCACAGGGGTACCTGAACTAACTGAAGGTATTGATGAATCTGCTTGGTCACTTAAGAATAAGGTCCTGCAGTGGCTAAGCTTAAATAGACCACTAGAGCCCTACCACTCTGGTGGGATTTCTACAGTTCGTAGAGTAACCTGGATAGGGTATGAACGCAAATCAATCCAGGGCGACTGTATCATAGTAAATTGTAACGATCCAAATACTGTGGACTATATTTGCTCTTGGCCAACTCTGGGGAAAAAGGGCGGAATTGACGCCCAACATCTTTCTTTTTTCTATCCCCCACTGAACACACACCAATACCTTCCCATTTTAAACTGGCAACATCCTCGGGAAGGGCAATGTAACCAGGCGGGCTACAGTTACGGGAATAGAAATAGGAGTAGAGACTGGCAGACTCAGCCCTGGCATCAAGGCAGATCCCTCTTTCCAATGGAGAGCTGGCAGGGTTTTCCAACCAGAAATAGATACGACTGTTTGGGAATGGTAGATTGACCGTTAGTGACCATAACAAGTACGACCCAGGTCCTAAAAACCACGGTCGCCCCTCTAAGTCCCGGTTCACAATTACATCAGCCTAAACTTCAAGTCCAAGCAGACTTAATTTTGCCCCCTACCAATAGTATTCAGATTGGGCCTATTACAGAACCTCCCAATGCCATCTTAAATGAAACGATGATCAGTTTCCTGGAAACCTCCATGGGCGCAAATGACATAAACCCACATCAGTTTAGTGATCTGACCATTATTAAAGAAACCACCGTGATCCCACCAGAGTGTTTACCACTGCGATCTTCTGATCGTCAGTTACCATCTCACTTAAACGACCATTTTCACACAGCAGACCTGAGCTTCTCAATAATATACTGGAACATTGCAGGTCTGCGTGCTAAGTTGTCACTGCAACCGTGGCTTGAAACAGTGAGGGAACACTAGATGGTTTGTCTCCAGGAAACATGGTCAATTATTCCAAGCCATTTAGTGGGATATAGAACCTTTCATACCCCAGCAATTCAGGGAGCTATGGGTAGACCAAAGGGGGGTCTTGTGGTCTATGTCGCTAATACTTTGCCTTCCATATCTATTCGCAAGCTAAAAGAACTCCCGACTCACAAAATTCTGCAAATAAATTTTACTAAAAACAGCACCTATATCCTGACTAACTATTATAATAACTCAGATACAATGGACTGTTTAAAAACGTTAACTGAAATTACCACTTTTTTAGTATCTTTGCAAAATGATTCCCAGTCTTCCCCAGGACACATAATCTGGGGTGGTGATTTTAACCTCTCATTATGTGCTAACTATAAAAATGGAAATTGTGGCCTGCATGATGAACATGGTAGTCCTCTGTTTCACTTCGCCCATTCCACTTGTGGCAATAAATTAAATGAGTCCCTTTTTTCCCTAGAACTGGACTTTGTAAACGACCTAGTGGAACCACAAAAAGATTTTTCTCCAACGTTCCATGGTAGAGGGTTCTCAGCCACAATAGACTATATTTTGACTTCCCAGATCCTCAAGGGACAAGTGACCAATTTTTCCACTGGGACAGATGTTAGCAGTGATCACTTCCCGATTAGTGTAAGAGTTAGGCCAAAAATGGTCAAATCACACTCTATCACTTCTAGCCATCTAAAACAAAATTCATTAACTATAAATAAACTGAATGGTTATACAGTCAAATGGGCCAAGGTGGACCCGGCTGTAATAACAGAGAGGGTCCTCGTAAAAACTAAACCTTGGGTACTTGACTGTCTATCACCAGACTCCACTCCCCAGACAATCGTGGAAAGGAGCTTTCTGGTAAGCATAGGAATAATAAGTCTACCTCTCCGAGGTGGTTTAATGCAGACTGTCGCAAGGCCCTTTCGAATCTAAAGGAAGCCCTTCACAGACCTACGAGGGATCCCGTGGAAATTTCAAATTTAAAGAAACACTATAATACAGCCAGATGGGAACGCAGAAGAGAAATCAAGAAAAATCTTTGGGCTCAACTGCATGACAGCTGCAGAAGTAAGGATAGCGCCCTCTTCTGGCAAGTCATCAGATCCCCCTTTTTGGCCGATACTTCAAAGGGACAGCACCTAGACGTCGCAGTTACGGCAGATGAATGGGTCTCGCATTTTTCCAAAATCTTTGGTCATTCCCATACGGACTCAGCAGGAATAGACCACAGCGGAGGCCACAAGTTGGAGAAGAACACCTATCCGATTAACATCCATTTCAATCATACGGAAGTTGCCAAAGCACTCAAGGCGTCGAAACCCGGAAAAGCTCCCAGGCCAGACGGAGTTCCACTGGATATTTTTCTCCATAATATCGAACTCTGGTCACCAATACTTACCCAGGTTCTGGCAGCAGTAACATCAGTAGGGCTGCTAGAGTCTTGGTCAACGTCAATCCCCAGCTTCAAAAAGGGTGACCGGAACGATCCGGCCTGCTACAGGCCAATTTCCCTCCTGGACTCCATGGGCAAAGTTGCAGGTCGGGTGCTTTTGGACCGCTTACAATCTTAGGCCCAAGAAAATAACATCATGACCGACCTGCAATATGGTTTCCAGAAGGGTCTTGGGACCGTAGAGCAGGCCCTGAACCTTGCCTTCTTGATTGGAAAGTACGTGGGTGCAAAAGGAGGTAACATCTTTCTTGTATATGTCGATCTCAGCGCGGCATTTGACTGTGTTCAGCATTCCAAACTTTGGTCTATTCTTAGTGATCTCGGAGTGGACCCAGCCCTTATAACTTTTCTCCGTGAACTCTATTCTGACGCCATGCCGTGTGTCAGATTTGGAGTCAACGGAGAGCTATCTCCCTCTTTTTCTATAGCAAAGGGAGTAAGACAGGGATGCGTACTGGCTCCCTTCCTGTTCAACCTTTACACCAATGGACTAGAGCAGGCCATGTTGGAAGGGAGCCAGGATCTACCCCAGATAAATCATCGTCCAATACCAACACTGCTATATGCAGATGACTCTGTCATTATAGCTCGAACGCTGAATCAACTCCAAAAACAACTTAACAAATACTGCAGCTTTATGGGTTCTCTTGGTCTTAAAATCAATATAAAAAAGACATTTACCATGCATATCGGTCCTAGGGTCAAGAATTCCAAACCAACTCTGGTGGACAAAACAAGACTGGAGAAAACCTCTGTTTATCCATACCTGGGCATCCTCGTGGACGATTCCTTAAGTTAGCGACAGGCCACAGCCAGCAAAAAACTTATCTTCCAGCGAGCAACATCGGCCCTGGTCTCCTTTTCGAGAAAGTTAGGCAAACCCGCACCCCCCGAACTTCTGAAAATTTACTACGCAAAATGCCATAGTGTGGCCACCTATGGAGCAGGCGTTAGGGGTTATGGTCCAATAGACCCTATTCAGATAATAGAGAATGGTTTTGTTAAATATCTGCTGGCTCTTCCTCAAAGCGCTCCGAACTATGCTTCACATAATGAGCTTGGCATGGATTATATTACAGATGCCATACGTTCCCAACCAATTCTCTTACGGCAACGCATATGGTCTAAACCAGAGTGTCACTTAACACGATGTTTGATCACGGACTGTATAGCCTTAACCAACTGGCACAGGATTCCCTGGTTAGTCTATGTGCGGAACTTTTTTAATGATCTTGGCCGTAGCTCTTATTTTGATGACCCACCTAGTGTAGAGGACATCTCCAGAAAAGAGCTAAAGAAGATGTGCATGGACCATTTGAGAGAACTGCGCAATCAAATGGAGATTACAAAACCTTCGAACTCCCAAATCTGTAATTCTCAAATCGTTAAAGGCATCCAACCTTATCTGAAGTACTATCTGTCCAATCATGAGAAGTATCTTCTGACAAGATTTCGTTTCAACACCTTTTTCCGTCTAGTTTCCTTTCCAAAAGTTCAAAACTGGTCTCGTATACTCATGAACTGCCCATGTGACGGAGTTTCTACTCAATCAACAATTCATATTATTTTCTTTTGTAAATACTATAAAATACCACGAAAATCCTGGATTCTCCCACTTCTTCGATCCTCTGGCCATAGATTATGCCACCCTGCATTCCTCTCCCTGCAGCTCTTGGACTCGGTACATGTTGCAAAGTGCATAGCCATTTTTTTAAAAGCCAGCATCAAAATACGCCAAGCTTATGACTGATAAGAAATTTCTACCTTAAAGCTTGCGTAATTCTTTTTATAATTTTTATATATTAACCTAATTTTTCTTCTAAGTTTGTCTCTTTATTATAAATAGTATTTTTCTTTTAATCTAAATATTGTTTTGTTCAAGTCTACTGTTTTAAAATGTGTACTTTTTATGATTGCAAACAAGTGGTAATCGAATAAAAGCTTATGAAACTGAATACAACCCCCCTCCCCCCGCCAGTTATGGCGGAGGGGGAGGGGGGTTGTATTCGCTCGCCTCTAAGTCTTTGGTTGTATTCACTCGCCTCTAAGTCTTTGCCTGAAGGCTGCTCTCCACAGCTACCACTAGGATAGCTTTCTATAAGGTTGACTTTACAACCTACCATCAATAAGGGTTCTTTGGACTGGTGCAAGGTGCCCACTAGAATAGTGGACATCATATGCCCGGCCAACTTCTCACACTCTACTATGGGGATAACTAGAGCTTGAACTGCCTGCTTGAAGTCATTGGCTAGAAGGAAGGGTTTCAGCTTCCTCAGTGTATTTATCTGGAAGTTTGCTCCCTTTGTTGCATTGCTAATATGTTTTTGCATATTGAGGTTACTGTCAAGGGTTATACCCAGAGATTTCATAGACTCCACAATAGTTGGTTCAACGTTGACTGCCGTAAGATGTTTGATCCATTCTTGCATAATGGGGACTTTGGCAGGTGGAGCTATTAGGAAGAATTCGGTTTTTAGGGCATTCAATTTGAGATGGTTTTCTGCCAGCCATGTCTAGGTATTACCCAGCGTTGAGTAAAAGAGTTTGATGTCTTCTATGGTGTGGATCTTAAGGTATAGTTGTGTGTCGTCAGCGTACATGTGATATTGTACATTAGACATGTGTAGTATTTTGGTGAGAGGTTCCATGAAGAGATTAAACAGTGACGGGAAGTGAGGACCCTTGAGGGACTCCCAACATTACTGGGACAGGTTTGGACAAGGTGTTGTTGTCCTTGAATTTTTGTGTCCGGTTTTGGAGAAATGAGGTAAACCAGTGTATCACTGACCCATTCTGTGTTTTAGAAGATCTACCAAGTTCTCATGTTTGACGGTATCAAAGGCAGATGAGAGGTCTAGTAGGATGAGTAGGCAAGTTCCGTTCTGATCAAGGATTTGTAGCGCATCGTCAATTATGTGTGTCATGGCTGATTTGGTACGATGACCTGCTCGGAAGCCTGATTGGTGTTTGTTAAGAAGGTCAAAGTGATCAATATGCCTTGTCAGTTGATGGTGTACACATCTTTCCAATAATTTGGCCAAGGTAGGAATATTGGCAATAGGGCGATAGTTGTTTAAGTCCGAAGGGTCCGCCGTGGGATTCTTTAGAATGGGTGATACCTGACCAACTTTGAGGGTGTCCGAGATGCAGCCTTGTTGAAGAGAACTGTTAATGATCTTGGTCCAGAGAGGCAGGAGCAGAGGCGTAAAGTCTTTAACAGCGTTTGCAGGGAGAAGATCAGTGAAATGATTAGCAGGCTTCAGGGCACTACGAATCTTATATATATCTTCTTCAGTGTAAGTAGCAAAGGATGACCAAGCTGCGCCATATTTTAGTTCAAACTTAGATGGGATTTGGTGTTGCGCCATTGGACGTGCAGGGGTGGTTTTCAAATAAGGACCTGAGTGTAAGATTAGATCATTGAGGAGGTCCTTCTTGATGTTGTCAGTCTTCTGAGTAAAGAAAGCAGCGAAATGTTCGCAGTTGGGTTGCAGGCCAGCTAAGTCTTGTAGACGTTGAGGTGCATCCTTAGCATGGGTTTTGATTAGATCAAAAAGTTTTTGGGGACGATTTCTTGCTTGGTCTAGTTGGTGGCTGAAGAAGTCTGCTTTAGTGTGCTTGATCTTTCTGAAATATGCATTTCTCTTTTTCCTTAGTATCTTGAGATGATTGGCAGATGGGACTGATCTCTGCGTTCAGAAGTTCTGTGAGACCTTCTATCCTCGTTGAGTCGACCATTGTACCATGGCTTAAAGTCTTTTGTGGAGACTCTCTTTAGTTGAAGGGGGCTACCTCGTTTATTAAGGAGGTCATGGCATTGAGGTAGTGGTTGGTGATATCCTGGACTTCGGAAAAACCTGCAGGGGGAAAAAGTAGGTTGTGGGCTGGGGGATGGAAATAAGTTAGGGTTGAGTTTGTTTAGGTCTCTTTTTCATACTTTTGGTCTTGTGGATTGAACGGAGTTAAGTTTCATTGTTTCCTCGATGAAGAAGGTGATGATACGAGGTCTGACCAGTCACAGGGTTGGATCGACTCAAGCTGAAAGGAGTCTATTTTGGAGATTTTTATATCCAGGATAGAGCCTTTATTGTGTGTAGGGCGGATGCAAATTTGGGTGAGGTATAGATCATCGAGGACATTTTTGAGACTATTGACCACTGCATCACTATGGTCGTTCCAGTGGAGATTGAAGTTGCCATGGAATATTTTGACGCCCATTGTTAGTAGAGACCATATCCATGAAGTGTTCGGTGAAGGTGAGGTTGTCACCTGGGGGATGGTAATGGTGTGTAAAGAGCATAGTGGTTTGCCGTTGCTGGAGATGTTGAGGCACATGTATTCGCAAGAAGGGAATACCGGGGATATAGCTTTGTTTACAGAGATGTTGCTACGATGTATACAGGCAATCCCTTCCCCTGTCTTATCAATTCTATCCAGTCTGATGATGTCATAGTTTGGGGGGTACTAGAATGTCGATAAATGGTGAGGATGATTCCGTAAGCTAGGTTTCAGTTTACATTATTAAGTCCAGGCATTATGAGATAATCAGGTCAGCTATGTCCGCTGCGTGTCTGGAGGCCGAACTACAATTTAGTTTATGCATTTAAGATGGGGTGTGAAGGGAGATAAAGTAGGGTCCTGAATGAGTGGGACTCTTTTTAAGTTGTTGATGATTCCTCTAGTGTTTTTTTTAGTAGCCCTGTGAGGGTTCGGGGGGATGGTGTGGATAGACAGTGCAGTGGTAGTGAGGGGGATCGCAAGAGAGGGTTCATAAGAGTGTAGAAGAGAAAGAAGATCGCTTTCCGAAAACGGATTGGTGCTTCGGATTGGGCGGGTTGAGTTATTATGGGAGGGAACTGATTTCCATCTGGGTAGAGTGAGTTTTGAGGTGAATGTTAGGTGTTTCGGGTGCTTCCTTGCTGGCTTGCTAGCTTGCTTTGCTTGGGAGTCTAGTAGTTCTAACGCCCCATGATTGACTCGATATCACCTCTTTAAAAGCTTGGTGTTCTTCTTTGATTTGGTGAAGTGCGATCATGATTTCATCCAGTCTGGGGTCTGGAGCGGTTATGCGTGTGGTAGGTGGCTGTGTTATGAGTGTGTATGGCTGCATTGTGGTCTGGTCCAGTCTATATTCAGGTGCCAGTATTAGTATAGTCGTAGGAGTGGATGTAGTTCTGGGTGTGGCTGGCAGGGATGAGGGTGTGAATGGGTGAGTTATGGATGTAGATGGCTGAGTTGTGGTTTTGGCAGGCTGGGGTGTGGGTGTGGGAAGTGTACTCGGTGCGATGAGTGGTCTGAGGGCGGTGTGTTATTTAAGTGGTAATGTGGTGTCCTATTATGTGCCAACGACTGACCGGGGGGAAGGGGGTGGACTGGAATGGGGAGAGTGCGTGCTAAGATTAACATTGTGCAGCAAGGACGAGGTAGCAGTAGAGTTGGTTATGGAAGGGATGATGTTAGTGGGGGTAGCAATGATCGAGCATGGAGAGGAATCAATATAGGTGGTGCATATGCTTTCTCAGTCGTGCTCGGAGGAAGTACAATATGTGAGTTAGTCTGCATGGGAGTGGCATGAGTCTCCAGTGTGAGAAGTGGTCGGTGTAATAGAGGAGCATAGATGGGGGGAGGGTTTGGGGAAGTGACACGCAGCGTGCTGGGGGAGTGGTGTGGAAGGAGGTGGCTTATGATGCCGAAGCCAGTAATGGGCGGAGAAGTAAACTTGTAAACTTGCAGATTTATAGAGCACGAATTGTTGCCCGGAGGCGTCCAAGCGCTAGGATAACCAGGACCTACTGATGAGCAGAGGAGGGGAGACCGGCGGTTAGTAGGAGGATGCGAATAAAAAGGTCTTTAGTTGCTTGCGGAACACAGTGAGGTTAGGGTTAGCTCTGAGATGGAGTGGTGGGGCGTGGCTGTCAGACGGGATTGGCGATGTGATATTTTGAGTACTGGTGGTGGGAGAAGTTTGGGTGGCAGTTTGGGCTTAGCCACTTGTTCTTTAATAATGGGAAAGATGTAATGGGGCGCAGAGCGTGTATGGGGCTCGTGAGGGGTCAGTGCAATGCTGCGTGATGGGCTAGGGGAGGTGGATGGGAGGGGGAAATAGCAACTAAGGAGGTGGCTGGATATTGAGCTGAGGGGGAAAACAGGGGTTGGATCTAATATACTACTGAAAGTACCATAGGTGCCAGGAGCAGAGTATTGTGTGGAATGAACTAGCTAAGAGAAGAGACCAAGGGCAAAGCGAAAGATTACGTAAAATGAGGGAGAATGTAAGGAAATGAGATGAAATGAGGGAGGAATGTAGTGAAATGAAGTACTTAAATTAAATAGATTAAGTTAAAATGCGGAGTGGGCTAGCTAAGAGAAGAGACCAAGGGCAAAGAGAAAGATTACATAAAATGAGTGAGGAATGCAAAGAAATGAGATGAAATGAGGGAGGAATGCAATGAAATGAAATGATATGAGGGAGGAATGCAATGAAATGAAATACTTAAATAAAATAGACTAAATTAAAATGCGGGGGAATGCAATGAAATTAAATAAAATGGGGGAGGATGCAGTGAAACGAAATTCTGACCTGAAATGCATATGGAGAGGGGACGGTGGTCAAAGATCAATGTGCTGTACTCCAGTGGTAGTGTCAGTCTAATATGGCCAACTCCTTAGGCAAGATCCTCATAGGCATCTATGCAGTCTTCTTTCTGTTTCCATAGGCTGTGAGAGCCCCAGGGTAGACCTGTTTCAATGACCATAAGACTGTAGAGGGTTGTAGTCCTGTTTCATTTGTTATGATTTGGGTCAGAAGGTTTCTGTTTATCTCTCAAAGGAAAGCCCAGTGGCTGAAGGTGGCCCCCTTGTCTTTGTTGTTTACGCAAACGGCCATTTTGTGGGGGTATAATCCAAAGCCACTACCGTCCTACTAATCGCAAAGTACATCAAGAGAATAAGGGTCAAACTGAAAATAACAATTAAAACAGAATAGAGATGAGCAGAGGTACCAATAAAACAGCCACGAGGTTGTCGCTGTCGTCAATACTGTCAAAGACTGGTCGGGGTGCAGGTTACCTCCAGGCCCCCCTTTGGAGACTTGGGGTTATGTTGCCCAGGTTCCAAGGACGCTGTAAGCATCTCCTAATGAGGCAAGACTTCCTGAAAAGGATCCAAAACAAACGCACTATCGGCGTTGTTGTGGAGGCGGGGCAGAGATGCGACTTCCTGCACCGAGCCGAAGCGAGGTTAATCGGCCCGACCTAGCCTCTGGAACTTCAAACGGCTGGCGCCCAGTGCGTTCTTGGCCCTGCTGTTGTGAGGAATCCGGATGTGGGGGAACTGGGAAACCCTTCTGCCTCCATGCAATCCTGCAGCCTCTTCTCCTGGTCTCCAATGCTTGCTGCTGCTGCAGTACAGAAGACAAGCAGCCTCGACTTCAGGTCGACGGCGCTTGCTATTGCTGCGGCAAAAAAACACAGAGAGATAATTAGCCGGCATGGGCCCTCAGTTTTTGATCGAAAAGCAGCCCAGCGTGTGCAGGCCCCGCTGAAGTGGGGAGATCCAGTTGTCTGAGCGAGAACCTGCAGCCTCGTCCTCGGAACTCCGGGGCTTGCTGCTGCTGTGGAAACGAGATCATGGAGCCTCGTCCAGCAGTTGCCGGGGGCCGCTAGGGGAGATTCCTGTCCAGCTAGCCTCCCTCTCCTTAATCCATGGCAGAGCTCCCCGCCCTTTGGTGTTCCACACAGGCGAAGCTTCAGCGGTCGTCGAACTTCGGTGGCAATTCGAGCATAGGCCTATGTAGTCCTTGTTCAGAATGCTCCACATAAGAAGCGCTGAATAATCCTGTTACTCTTGGGTGTCAGAATCGGACGATGGGCTGCGATGAGTCCAGTAAGACTCGGTCATCTCCACAGCATGTCGACCCGCATATGGTGTCCCCTCAGTGGTCTAAGCCCAGGTAAGCGCTGTTATTTTGCGAGGTCCTTGTTCAGAATGCTCCACATAAGAAGCGCTGAATAATCCTGTTACTCTTGGGTGTCAGAATCCGTTTGGTGACTGCTGCTGATCGGGATATTCCAAAAAAGGGATCCCAAACGCTTGGAGCTCCTACAGAGAGCTCCTACCAGTCGGCCATTTTTGTTTAGTACCTTTATTACCTAATAATCTCGGCTTACCTGTAAACCAGATAACTCTCCCCTTGTTGTGCATCTGCAGTATTTGGGGACCCTGTCTATCAGGATTGGCCAGCCTCATTAATAATCTGCCGGTTTTATAACATTCTATGTGTGCCCTAGTTGTATAAATGCTCTATAATCGTATACCGGGAGTCGCTCCACTAGTTTGAGTAGTTTTTCCCTTTCTGCTCTCAGTCTATCATGCGGGACCTGTGCTCCCTATGTCGGTAGATCCGGTTTTATTAAGAGGTGCTCCAAGTGTTTGATCTCAGTATGACGCTGGGCCTGAGTTCCTACTACTGCTGATATTCTGCAACCACGTAGCACTAGTTTGAATGCCTCCCACTCCGCTAGTGGGGAGGAAGTCATACCACTATTTTCCATAAAGTAATTACTGATGGTGTTCCCTAGGGTAGATCTGACACCTGGGTCATCAGCTTTGCAGTATTGAGCTTGCATGTCGCAGTGCGGGGTCTGGACAGCGCCCAGGCCAGAATCAGTAATAACGGGTGGTGGTTGCAGTATTTTTCACCAGAGATTCAACCCTTCTAGCTCTTGCATGTACGCTAGCCGAGCATAAGAAAGTATTTAAGTGTATTGATAGCTTGTGCATAGCTGTGTAATAAGAGTCAGAGCTGCCCTCTGGATTTGAGGTTTTCCAGGTATCAACAAATCCTCAATGGTTAATCCAACATTGAAATGCGTGGGAACTTTTATGTAGTAGGGATGTGGGCAGTGTCAGAGAAAGATCTACTAACCCCTTTCATTCCTTGGACGTAACGGTTAAGTCCAAAGTTGTGGCGCTCCGGTGCCAAGGATGTAACCGTTGCGTCCAAGGCCCATTATTTTGAAATCCCTTTTTTTTCTTCAGCCTTGGGAGCTGGGGTAGAGCTTCCCCAGCTGACTGAGGCACTTTTTTTCAGTGTACTGACGAGCGGCGTGCATGGCGCACTGACTGCCTACAAGCTCCTGGGGCTGTCTCAGCCCCGAGCATGTAGGCAGACGGGAGAGCTATCATCGGAAAGTAGAGAATCTAGTGTATCTCTGCTTGGGGATCGCCACAGGCAGGGATCCAACACTATACACCAGGGAGTGGCCCCTTGGGCAAGGGCCTCTGCTCCCCCATAATATTTAGTCCATATTCAGTCTTTCCTGGTGGCGGCGGGGTGTTAAAAGGCACACAAGACACCAGAAATTCTTTTTTATTTAAACTTAGGGGAGAGGGCTGCCCTAAATGGGCATTCTAATTGCCTCAAACTGTCCAAAAAGAGGCACAGCCTTTCTGCCCCCATCTCCCCACGGGGACAGAAAACCCACTAAGCACCAGGGATTTTTTTTTATAATAGAGAGGTGGAGGCTGCCCACAATGGCCATCTCAATGCCCCCACCCCGAATGCAACAGGGACAGTATGTCTGCCCCCTTGGGAGGTAGATGGGGCTTATTACCCCCAGGGGGGCAGAAAGCTCACTTGACGCCAGGGATTTATATTCTGTCCTAAAAGAGGAGGAGGGGCTTCCCAGAATGAGCATGCTAATGTACCCACTCCCCAAAACAAAAGGGACAGTATTTGTGTCCCTCCCAGGGGCAGATGGGGGATACTACCCCCGATCTGCCCCACTGTGAGGTGTGAAGCCACTAGACACCAGGGATTTCATTTTTATTATAAAAGAGGGATGGGGGCTACCCACAATGGGCAAGGCCATGCCCCCATCCACAATTATAAAAAATAAGTATGTGTTGTCTTGCGCTTAGCTGGCAGGGTGTGCGGACTAGTGCGTGGCTGGCAGTGTGCTTGGACTGTGGCTTGGCTATCGGTCTGCATGAATGGACCATGTCTTGCGGTGTGTGTGAGGCTTTCGCCTTTGCTGGCGGTGTCTGTGGGCTGTCGCTTGGCTGGCGATGTGCGTGGATGTTGTGTTGCTGGCAGTGTACATGGATGGTGCTTGGCTGGCGGTGTGGCTTGCATGAATCCTCCAACATTTTCCTACCCAAAATATCCTGCAACCCTTCAATCCAGCTAAAAAGTCACACTTTCCTCACATTTCTGTGTGGAAAAGTTGTAGGATCACCGTGCCAGCACAAATTTCCCACCACCCAGCATTTCCCTCGGCCTCCTGATAAAAATGATACCTAACGTGTGGGTGCCCAAAACGGACACCATAAAAACGTATAAAATGAAAAACTGAGGGGTAAACAAAGAGGGTCCAAAAGGGCTGTTTTTTTAATATAAGTTAGTAAGCTGACTCTGCTTTGGGCACCCACACAAGAGAGGCATTATTCTTGAATATATACTTTAACTTCGCATGGGTTACATCGCATGCCTTTACAACGAGTTGTTACAACGACCGCGTTGTTACAACACAAACTATTACATTGCAAGTCTTTTCAACGACTTGCTGTAGGGGGCCCGTTGGACTTAGGAATAGTAAATAGTATAAAATACTATTCCTACTCCAGTTTGTGCAGCAGCGGGGAAGGTGTTGGATTCTAAATCCAACACCTGTGCGCCCCCTGCAGCAAGTCATTGAAACGACTTGCGATGTAATGGTTCGCATTGTAACAACCGCGTTGTAAAGGCATGCAATGTAAGGCATGCGTTGTTACGGCTGTTTCCCAACATTTTTATCAGGAGACTGAGGGGAACGTTGGGTGGTGGGAAATTTGTGCCGGCGCAGTGATCTCACAACCTTGGCACACAGAAATGTGAGGAAAATGTGACATTTTAGCTAAATTTGAGCTTTGCAGTTGATTCTGGATAAGAAAACTTTGGGAGATCCATGCAAGCCTCTCACCCCTGGACTCCGCGGGGTGTCTTGTTTTCAGTAATGCCTATGTTTAGTAGATTTCCCTTGATGGCCTGCGGGCCAGGACCAAAAACGCAGGTGCTACCAATCTATCACATTTTCCTCACATTTCTATGTGGGAAAGTTGTGGGATCACCAAGCCCACACACATTTCTTACCACTCAGAGTTCTCCCAGCTCTCCTGATAAAAATGCTACCTCACTTGTGTGGGAGGGCCAAGGGCCTGCGACAGGGAGGGTCCCAAAACATATTGTGGAGACAACAAAATTATCTGTCACAAAATGACCTGATTATGCAAGGTGGGTGCCTGCGTTTTTTCTCCCAGGCTCGGCGGCCTTCTAGAGAAACCTACCAAACGTGGACATTTCTGAAAACTAGACACAGGGGGAGTCCGAGGATGTGTGGCTTGCATGGATTCCCCAATGTTTTCTTACCCAGAATCCCCTGCAAATATTAAATTTAGCTAACAAATTACATTTTCCTGACAGTTCTGTGTGGGTTCACCATGCCTGCACAAATTTCCTACCACCCAGTGTTCCCCTCGGTCTCCCGATAAAAATGATACCTCACTTGTGTGGGTGGCCAAGGGTCTGTGACTGGGAAAGGCCAAAAACATAGAGACTGAGGAAATAGCACAGTGAGCTCTAAGTCCCATATTTGTTTTATACATTTTTAGGCAATTCTGCACTGGACACAAACAACATAGGTATTATTTTTAATTTTTAAAGGGAACGTTGGGTGGTAGGAAATTTGTGCCGGCATGGTCATCCCAAACAGAAATGTGAGGAAAAGATCATTTTTATTAGCAAAATTTGAGGTTTGTAGGGGATTCTGGGTAAAAAAACACTGGGAGATCCACACCAGCCACAACTCCCTGGACTCTCCCAGGTGTCTACTTTTTAGAAATGTCTGGCTTTAGTAGGTTTCACTAGATGGCTGCCAAGGCGGTGACCAAAAGCACAGGTGACTCCCTCGCAAAACCATGTCTTTTTGTGATCAATAATTTTGAAGTCTCCACAGTACATTTTGGGCAATTTCCTGTTCCTTTGTTTCCCTACATGCTGGCTGAGCTAGGGTTCAAAATCCACAGGTAGGCACATTGCGAAAAAAAGGTCAGGTTTTCTTGTAAAAAATGATGTGACCACGTTGCTTTTTGAGCCGTTTACGGTCGCGGTCACAAATTTTATCGAAACACTTGGTGGAATGCTGGGAGGTTGGAATTTTGTGGCTCCCCACAGATTCCAGAACTTTCCATGACAGAAATGTGAGGGAAATGTTTTTTGTTTTACAAAGTTTGAGGTTTGCAAGGGATTCTAGGTAACAGAACTTGGCGAGAGCCACACAAGTGCCTCTATCCTGGATGTCCCTGTGTGTCTAGTTTTCAAAAAATGTCCATGTTGCGTTTTCACCCATTTCACGGGCACTAAGTCTACTCACACAAGTGAGGTGCCGTTTTTATTATTAGACATTGGGGAACCCAGAATAGTAGAACAAGTGTTTTTCTATGCATTTCTGGCTTCCAAATGTAAGACAGTGTGTAAAAAATTAGACATTTTGAAAAATGCCCCCTAATTCACATGCTGGTATTGCTACCCACAAATTCAGAGAATTCAAATAACCGCTGCTTCTAAACTCCAAATCTTGTACCCAATATGAGAAATACGTAGGTTTCCTTGATAACTATTTTTCACTCTTTATATTTTACCAAATGAATTGCTGTCTCCCTGGTACACAATGAACAACCATTGCAAGGTGCAGCTCAGTTATTGGCTCTGGGTATCTCGGGTTCTTGGTGGACCTACAAGCCCGATATATCCCCGCAACCTGTATATTGCTTAAAAAAATCTAGCATTGTTGGAAGAAGTTAAATGCAGGCACAAATGACTGTTGTTTTGAACTCATTTTCAATATTTTTTTTATTTCAACTGTTACTTTCTATAGGAAAAGCTTGAAGGATCTACACAATTTGACCCTTTGACAAATTCAGAATGATGTCTTTGTTCATAAATCTATAGCTTTCCGGGATCCATTTCTACCACTACCTGGAAGGCAGTTGAAAGCACAAAAAATAGGAACATAGGCTATTTCCTAGTAAAATGCCAAAACCTTGTAGAAAATGTTGGTTTTCTGACAAATGTCTCCCTGTTCCTGAAAGCTGGGAAGATGGTGATTTTAACAAAAAAGGGAGTGGCACAGGGGGACAAAAGGCCTGGCAGCGAGGGGGCTAAGGTAATGGGTGATCACAGGACAAGGAGGATGGTGAGGACTATGACACATGCCAATCCTAATGGCAGACAGTGCATCAATAAAACAATACATTATAAGGAAGTAGTATGTAAGGAGGAGGCTGCCGGGAACACTTAAGTGTAGATCAACATAATGTCTAATCCAGGCAATCTGCCAGCGTTTGTTCCGGCCCCACTGTCCACAGGGGAACAGAGACCCTGTGAACAGGAGGATATACATCATACTTGGGTACAATTCTACATGCACCAACTCACACAGGCTGCAGTGACAGGCCTGTAGTCAGAGTTTGGAGGGTCCCTCATGGGTGGCATAACACATGGTGCAGCCCATAAGGGTCCCCTGGAGTACCTAGGCCCTAGGTACCTAGCACCACATACTAGGGACGTACAAGGGTACACCAGCAGCCAATTAGGAATGTACCAAGGTACTCACCATAGCCAATTTAGGGAGGATGAACAGTGACTGGGGCCCTGATTAGCAGGATCACAATCAGACTAGTCAGAAAAAACTGTATGACACCAGCAAAAAGTGGGGGTAACCATGAAAGCAGATCCTACTTTCCCACCCCCTACCCCTTCTCCCCTCTCCTCTAGAGAGTAGCATGTGTAGTGTGTTATCCTCTGCTCGTGCACAGTGCAAGGGAGTATGCAGCCACCTCTTAGTGTCCGGCACAGAGGCCGCTTTCCAAGACATTCCTATTCATCACTTGAAAAGTATGTATGCAAGGTCTATGAACCTGTGTAAGTGTTTGCCCCCCTTTGCTTTAGGGTGAAGGCATAGCAGGCAGGATTCAGGGGTAGTTGACAGTGTATAATCTGCAAGTTCTGCTATGGTGGCTGTAACCTCGAGCCATGACACCTGTAGTGGTGGGCACTCCCACACCATATGTTAGAAACCAGCATCAGCCAGTTTACAGCACGGACACTCTGGTGTCGAATCAGGAAACACGCTCTTGATACGGTGGGGGAGAGTTAACTGTAATGTGTGCAGTTAAATTGAGTGAATTGGAATTGAGGGTTCCAGGGCACTTGGCTAACATGTTGTAGCGCCTGTATGCATGACTTGAGCAGTTGCAGGAGCACAGCGTTCATCTAGCCAATGCTGTCCCCCGTGTGCAGCTGGTGAAAGGTTGATGGTCGTCATTTAAAACACCTTCCTGTTGCCCTGTTCTTCAAACATTCGTTAAAGATTGGCTGAGGTGGAGTGCTCAGCGCTGTGTTATTGGAAGCCAGCATCCTACTTTCCGCTTCTATATCTCTGAATATTACTGAGCTATAAATGTTTTATTTCTGTCTGATCTTGGCCTGCACCCGCTCTACATGTCATAGAGGGAAAGCTGCTGAGGAATTAGCACACATGCTGCTGGTTTCAGGCTCTTCGATCAAAATGCAGTTACAATCCACTATCCAGCTACCTCACCTATCACTCGTTGACTCTGTGCCTGCCTTGGACCGGTAGGGAGCTCAGCTGCTTTTTGTTGAGGTTTGTGCTGCACAAATACCACATGCATAGCACCTTTTTCAAAGGAAGAACACTTTGGTGACAACAAACTTTGCTGCTGTAGAATGCAGTTGAGATAGTAAAGAACCTTGGTGGCATGCAGCACGCTTTGGATCATTTGGCGGTGCATTTCACACTGTGAAATACTTTTATTTTACATTGTTGAGCTGTGCCTATGGCATTTTGTGTGTATTTGAAAAGCAGTGCTAAGCATCTGGCCCTTTGTAAAAGCTGTGTAGGGACTGTGTACTTGCCGGGCATGTGTGAGAGTCACAGAAGGCCCTTTATCTTTATCTTATGTGCAGTGTGTGCTGTTCTGGTACATTCTCCATCTTGTGGAAAGAATGAGCGCACCTCAGTATTGTTCCATTAAATGTGGCCACGGTGGTTTGTACAGGTGATGATGAAAAGCATGAGTAGGAGGAGAGACCCATGAAAAGTCATGGGAATTATGCGATTGGAAAATGTTGTTCGCAGGTTTTGTGCTGGAAATGGAATGTTGAAAGCAGGTCTATGCATGAGAGGTGCAGGTGAATACATTTGAGAACAGGCCCTACCTTGTATGGAGGGCAGCAGAGGTGTAGGATATATGGACAGAGCAGTTTGACTTAAGAGATGTTTTTAAGAGAGTGCTTAGGGTGCTTGGCATGGTCCAGGGGTGAAAGGGTGCTAACAGGCTTGGCTGTGGCACACCATTTGTGCTCTTGCTACGCTGATGCACCACAGCTGTCAACTAGTGGGCCGCCAGGCTAGTGTGCTATCTCAAGCTCTAAAGTTAGAGGTGGGACAACTAAACAACAGACCAGCCCAGCTCAATCTCCTCGTCCAGCTGGGAAACTCCCACCCCGTTGGATAATACTGACAAACTTCAAAATATATGTGAGAGAAGTAAAACCACAAAGTAAATACAATCATTAAACTGCTGCTCTACTGCATATTGTGGGTGTTGGTGATGAAGCCAGGCACCTCTGCGAGCAGCAATATTTGATTCATGGCACAACACTCTGATGTCCACCCTTCTGTCTCAAGTCTTCCTGATCCATCTCCTATCTCTTATTCAAAGAGCTGTTCTTGTTTTACAAAACCTAGACCATATGCCACTAGCTAAAGCTGTAACTAGTGTATGAGTGCTATGCGAGCGCCCTTTTTTTTACTAACTTACTCATGAACACCTTTGCTGAAATAAGTTAGTTGTGACATATTCAAAGCAACTTTTATGTAAATTTCTGTGTATGGTTAAATATGCCTTCATAAGTTTCAAAAATGGTAATCAAGAAATATTTATACAATCAATTAAAAATTGTGTATGCACATTCCGTTATGTTTCACTTTAAGTTATTTTAAATCTTTTTACATTCGACAGAAAACAATCTTTGATTGTATGAAATGTTTCAAAATAAGGAAGATAACACTGTAAATCTGCAAAGACGAAGTCCGAAATATTGAGTTCCAGTATTCAGGAAAACATAAGTGCCGTCAGAGCCAGCCGGAGCCGAACATAAACTGAGACATCCTGAAAGAAGGGACAAGGTACACGAGAAATTCAGTGATTCCACGAGTCTCAGCTGTGCACCTCCATGCCTCAAAACGAAGAAATAACCTCTAGACAATTAAGACAACACTGATAAACCTCCTCTTTTGTAAGCATGTCCAATAACAGCTTTGATCATGAGGTTGGTATGAGGTGGTTACAGCAGTGATCCGCTTCCTTAAATAATACCAGGCCACCATTCAATCCTAGAGGTGTATTGCAAACTGTTTCAAGCCAATCCACAGCAACCATTGAAAAGCGCAACGGAGTGGAGTAAGACAACTGAGGGTTAAAAGAAATAGGGGTTTTGCTGTCTAAAATACAGAGCACTGTCCCAGTGTGCCCCGACCAGAAGGACGATGGATCTTTACCGCATGCGTGCAGAACCATTATCCAGTCTGAAGACACAATCGCCCACGAAGAAGCCTTACACACGTTATGAGATTGGGAAGTAATTGGTGACCATTGCACTTTATTCTTTAATCAGAAAGCAAATGTGCAAAATACGATACATACAGAGACTGCAAGAATAACACAAGTGCTTTATCAGTCATGTTGGCCCTTCAGGAAGTACAGTCTATGGATGTAAACAAATATATACCAGACCCAGAGACGCTAACCAAGAGAGAAGTCTCAGACACATGCAGTGAGGGCTTTAGTTTGTCTTCAATATTAAAACCCCATCAGCAAACACACACAGGGAAAAAACTATTCAAATGCACTGAATGTGTAAAGAGCTTTATTCAGTTATCAGGCCTACAAAGACATCAACGAACACACACAGGGGAAAAACCATATCATTGCACTGAATGTATGAAGAGCTTTAGCCAGCTATCAGGCCTCCAGACACATCAGCAAACACACACAGGGGAAAAACCATACCATTGCAGTGAATGTGGAAGTTGTTTTAATTACTCTTCAACATTAAGGAATCATCAGCGAACACACACAGGGGAAAAACCATTCAAGTGCAATGAATGTGGGAAGAGCTTTAGTCAATCAGCAAACCTAAAACGTCATCAGGGAACACACACTGGCGAAAAACCATATCATTGCAGTGAATGTGGAAGTAGTTTTAGTGATTCGTCAACATTACGGAATCATCAGCGAACACACACAGGAGAAAAACCATTCAAGTGCAGTGAATGTTTGAAGAGCTTTAGTCGATTATCAGACCTAAAATACCATCTGAGAACACACACAGGAGAAAAATCATATAATTGCACTGAATGTGTGAAGAGGTTTAATCGATTATCACACCTAAAACAGCATCAGCGAACACACACTGGGGAAAAACCATTCCAGTGCAGTGAATGTGAAAAAAGTTTTAGTGATTCATCAACATTAAGGAAACATCTGCGAACACACACAGGGGAAAAACCATTCAATTGCAATGAATGTGGGAAGAGCTTTATATATTTATCAGGACTAAAACTGCATCAGAGAACACACACCGGGGGAAAACCATTCCAGTGCAGTGAATGTGAAAGTAGTTTTAGTCAATGTTCAACATTAAGGAATCATCAGCGAACACACACAGGGGAAAAGCCATTCCAGTGCAGTGAATGTGGAAGTAGTTTTAGTCAATCTTCAACATTAAGGATTCATCAGCGAACACACACAGGGGAAAAGCCATTCCAGTGCAGTGAATGTGGAAGTAGTTTTAGTGATGTGTCAACATTAAGGATTCATCAGCGAACACACACAGGGGAAAAACCATTTAAGTGCAGTGAATGTGTGAAGAGCTTTTGTCAATCATCACACCTAAAACAGCATCAGAAAACACACACCGGGGAAAAACCATACCAGTGCAGTGAATGTGAGAAGAGGTTTATTGGATTATCAGACCTAAAAAAGCATCAGAGAACACACACTGGGGAAAACTCATTCAAGTGCAATGGATGTGGGAAGAGTTTTATATATTTATCAAGCCTAAAATGTCACCAGAGAACTCACACTGGGGAAAAACCATTCCAGTGCAGTGAATGTGGAAGAAGGTTTAGTGATTCATCAACAGTAAGGAAACATCTGCGAACACACACAGGGGAAAAACCATTCAATTGCAATGAATGTGGGAAGAGCTTTATATATTTATCAAGCCTAAAACAGCATCAGAGAACACACACAGGGGGAAAACCATTCCAGTGCAGTGAATGTGAAAGTAGTTTTAGTGCATCTTCAACATTAAGGATTCATCGGCGAACACACACAGGGGAAAAACCATTCAAGTGCAGTGAATGTGAAAGTAGCTTTAGTCGATCTACAACATTAAGGATTCATCAGCGAACACACACAGGGGAAAAACCATTCCAGTGCAGTGAATGTGGAAGTAGTTTTAGGTATTCTGCAACATTAAGGAATCATCAGCGAACACACACAGGGGAAAAACCATTTAAGTGCAGTGAATGTGTGAAGAGTTTTTCTCGATCATCACACCTAAAACAGCATCAGAAAACACACACCGGGCAAAAACCATACCAGTGCAGCGAATGTGAGAAGAGGTTTATTCGATTAGCACACCTAAAACAGCATCAGAGAACACACACTGGGGAAAACCCATTCAAGTGCAATGGATGTGGGAAGAGCTTTATATATTTATCAAACCTAAAACGTCATCAGAGAACACACACTGGAGAAAAACCATTCCAGTGCAGTGAATGTGGAAGAAGTTTTAGTGATTCATCAACATTAAGGCAACATCGGCGAACACACACAGGGGAAAACCCATTCAATTGCAATGAATGTGGGAAGAGCTTTATATATTTATCAAGCCTAAAAAGGCATCAGCGAATACACACAGGGGGAAAAACATTCCAGTGCAGTGAATGTGAAAGTAGTTTTAGTGAATCTTCAACATTAAGGATTCATCAGCGAACACACTGAGGGGAAAAACCATTCAAGTGCAGTGAATGTGTGAAGAGCTTTTGTCAATCATCATACCTAAAACAGCATCTGAAAACACACACCGGGGAAAAACCATACCAGTGCATTGAATGTATGAAGAGGTTTGTTCGATTATCAGACATAAAACAGCATCAGAGAACGCATACAGGGGAAAATCATTCAAGTTCAGTGAATCTTGAAGTAGTTTTAGTGAATCTTCAACATTAAGGATTCATCAGCAAACGCGCACCGGGGAAAAAACATTAAAGTGCAATGAATGCCTGAAGAGCTTTAGTCGATTATCAGACCGAAAGTACCATCAGAGAACACACACAGGGGAAAAACCATACCATTGCAGAGAATGTAGAAGTAGTTTTAGTGAATCATCAATATTAATAAAATATCAGCGAATACACACTGGAAAACCATCAAGGGCAAGGAATGTGACAATTGATATATATATATATATATATATATATATATATATATATATATATATATATATATATATCGTGGACCAGGGTCAGCAGACTCGATAATTCTTGCCTCGGTGCCTACTCTAACCAGGGATCACACTCCGCAACTCTGGGCATTAGCTTGCCTCATCTCTACAACGGCCCCCTACATTCGCTGGGGATGCCTGGTTTCACCCAGTAGGGACCATCTCACAGGGATAGGCCAGGACGGGTTCCCCAGTGGTCTACAGCGCCACGACGCCTCAGGGCAGCAGTGCGCTTTACAAGACACATTCATTACATTACATTACATTACATATAGATATATATATATATATATATATATATATATATATATATATATATATATCAGGTCTAAAACGGCATCAGAAATCACGCACAGGAATCATTCAAGTGCAGTGAATGTTGAAGTAGGTTTTATGAATATTCAATATTAAGTACTGATCAGCGAACACACGGGAAAAGCCATGTCATTGCAGTAAATGTGTGAAGATCTTTTGTTAACTTGCAGAGCTACAAAGATGTCAGCCTCTCTTCAGAAGAGTCCAGGATCAATAATGAGGGTCACAGCTACAACTGTGTGACAGCCAGGCCGAGCACACTTCAGAAGAGTGCAGGATCAGTAACGAAGGTCACAGAGCTGCAGCTGTTTGATAGCTAGGCTGAGTACTTCACTTTGGATCATTTGGCGGTGCATTTCACACTGTGAAATACTTTTATTTTACATTGTTGAGCTGTGCCTATGGCATTTTGTGTGTATTTGAAAAGCAGTGCTAAGCATCTGGCCCTTTGTAAAAGCTGTGTAGGGACTGTGTACTTGCCGGGCATGTGTGAGAGTCACAGAAGGCCCTTTATCTTTATCTTATGTGCAGTGTGTGCTGTTCTGGTACATTCTCCATCTTGTGGAAAGAATGAGTGCACCTCAGTATTGTTCCATTAAATGTGGCCACGGTGGTTTGTACAGGTGATGATGAAAAGCATGAGTAGGAGGAGAGACCCATGAAAAGTCATGGGAATTATGCGATTGGAAAATGTTGTTCGCAGGTTTTGTGCTGGAAATGGAACGCAGGTTTTGTGCTGGAAATGGAATGTTGAAAGCAGGTCTATGCATGAGAGGTGCAGGTGAATACATTTGAGAACAGGCCCTACCTTGTATGGAGGGCAGCAGAGGTGTAGGATATATGGACAGAGCAGTTTGACTTAAGAGATGTTTTTAAGAGAGTGCTTAGGGTGCTTGGCATGGTCCAGGGGTGAAAGGGTGCTAACAGGCTTGGCTGTGGCACACCATTTGTGCTCTTGCTACGCTGATGCACCACAGCTGTCAACTAGTGGGCCGCCAGGCTAGTGTGCTATCTCAAGCTCTAAAGTTAGAGGTGGGACAACTAAACAACAGACCAGCCCAGCTCAATCTCCTCGTCCAGCTGGGAAACTCCCACCCCGTTGGATAATACTGACAAACTTCAAAATATATGTGAGAGAAGTAAAACCACAAAGTAAATACAATCATTAAACTGCTGCTCTACTGCATATTGTGGGTGTTGGTGATGAAGCCAGGCACCTCTGCGAGCAGCAATATTTGATTCATGGCACAACACTCTGATGTCCACCCTTCTGTCTCAAGTCTTCCTGATCCATCTCCTATCTCTTATTCAAAGAGCTGTTCTTGTTTTACAAAACCTAGACCATATGCCACTAGCTAAAGCTGTAACTAGTGTATGAGTGCTATGCGAGCGCCCTTTTTTTTACTAACTTACTCATGAACACCTTTGCTGAAATAAGTTAGTTGTGACATATTCAAAGCAACTTTTATGTAAATTTCTGTGTATGGTTAAATATGCCTTCATAAGTTTCAAAAATGGTAATCAAGAAATATTTATACAATCAATTAAAAATTGTGTATGCACATTCCGTTATGTTTCACTTTAAGTTATTTTAAATCTTTTTACATTCGACAGAAAACAATCTTTGATTGTATGAAATGTTTCAAAATAAGGAAGATAACACTGTAAATCTGCAAAGACGAAGTCCGAAATATTGAGTTCCAGTATTCAGGAAAACATAAGTGCCGTCAGAGCCAGCCGGAGCCGAACATAAACTGAGACATCCTGAAAGAAGGGACAAGGTACACGAGAAATTCAGTGATTCCACGAGTCTCAGCTGTGCACCTCCATGCCTCAAAACGAAGAAATAACCTCTAGACAATTAAGACAACACTGATAAACCTCCTCTTTTGTAAGCATGTCCAATAACAGCTTTGATCATGAGGTTGGTATGAGGTGGTTACAGCAGTGATCCGCTTCCTTAAATAATACCAGGCCACCATTCAATCCTAGAGGTGTATTGCAAACTGTTTCAAACCAATCCACAGCAACCATTGAAAAGCGCAACGGAGTGGAGTAAGACAACTGAGGGTTAAAAGAAATAGGGGTTTTGCTGTCTAAAATACAGAGCACTGTCCCAGTGTGCTCCGACCAGAAGGACGATGGATCTTTACCGCATGCGTGCAGAACCATTATCCAGTCTGAAGACACAATCGCCCACGAAGAAGCCTTACACACGTTATGAGATTGGGAAGTAATTGGTGACCATTGCACTTTATTCTTTAATCAGAAAGCAAATGTGCAAAATACGATACATACAGAGACTGCAAGAATAACACAAGTGCTTTATCAGTCATGTTGGCCCTTCAGGAAGTACAGTCTATGGATGTAAACAAATATATACCAGACCCAGAGACGCTAACCAAGAGAGAAGTCTCAGACACATGCAGTGAGGGCTTTAGTTTGTCTTCAATATTAAAACCCCATCAGCAAACACACACAGGGAAAAAACTATTCAAATGCACTGAATGTGTAAAGAGCTTTATTCAGTTATCAGGCCTACAAAGACATCAACGAACACACACAGGGGAAAAACCATATCATTGCACTGAATGTATGAAGAGCTTTAGCCAGCTATCAGGCCTCCAGACACATCAGCAAACACACACAGGGGAAAAACCATACCATTGCAGTGAATGTGGAAGTTGTTTTAATTACTCTTCAACATTAAGGAATCATCAGCGAACACACACAGGGGAAAAACCATTCAAGTGCAATGAATGTGGGAAGAGCTTTAGTCAATCAGCAAACCTAAAACGTCATCAGGGAACACACACTGGCGAAAAACCATATCATTGCAGTGAATGTGGAAGTAGTTTTAGTGATTCGTCAACATTACGGAATCATCAGCGAACACACACAGGAGAAAAACCATTCAAGTGCAGTGAATGTTTGAAGAGCTTTAGTCGATTATCAGACCTAAAATACCATCTGAGAACACACACAGGAGAAAAATCATATAATTGCACTGAATGTGAGAAGAGGTTTATTCGATTAGCACACCTAAAACAGCATCAGAGAACACACACTGGGGAAAACCCATTCAAGTGCAATGGATGTGGGAAGAGCTTTATATATTTATCAAACCTAAAACGTCATCAGAGAACACACACTGGAGAAAAACCATTCCAGTGCAGTGAATGTGGAAGAAGTTTTAGTGATTCATCAACATTAAGGCAACATCGGCGAACACACACAGGGGAAAACCCATTCAATTGCAATGAATGTGGGAAGAGCTTTATATATTTATCAAGCCTAAAAAGGCATCAGCGAATACACACAGGGGGAAAAACATTCCAGTGCAGTGAATGTGAAAGTAGTTTTAGTGAATCTTCAACATTAAGGATTCATCAGCGAACACACTGAGGGGAAAAACCATTCAAGTGCAGTGAATGTGTGAAGAGCTTTTGTCAATCATCATACCTAAAACAGCATCTGAAAACACACACCGGGGAAAAACCATACCAGTGCATTGAATGTATGAAGAGGTTTGTTCGATTATCAGACATAAAACAGCATCAGAGAACGCATACAGGGGAAAATCATTCAAGTTCAGTGAATCTTGAAGTAGTTTTAGTGAATCTTCAACATTAAGGATTCATCAGCAAACGCGCACCGGGGAAAAAACATTAAAGTGCAATGAATGCCTGAAGAGCTTTAGTCGATTATCAGACCGAAAGTACCATCAGAGAACACACACAGGGGAAAAACCATACCATTGCAGAGAATGTAGAAGTAGTTTTAGTGAATCATCAATATTAATAAAATATCAGCGAATACACACTGGAAAACCATCAAGGGCAAGGAATGTGACAATTGATATATATATATATTCACTGAAAAAACCATAGGTTATAGACCATATATAGTTAGGAATTCGCATTTACAAAACCTTATTTTACTCACACAAAACCATTGAAATTCCATATATAGTTAGTTGCACTAACTATATATCGCGCACCCGCAATCCACTGCTGATGATGTCACATATTACATCATTCATGACATGGTCAGTGACATCACTGATGACATCACTGATGACATCTCAAATGACATCACTGATGACATCACTGATGACAACATCCAGTGACTGTATGTTTCTGTAAAGTTAAAATATGTCTTACATATTGAAGAATGAGTGGATGTATAAGTGTCTGGATGAAGGATTTAGTAGGTGCATGACTGACTGCATGAGTGAGTGATTAAATGTGTCTCACTGAGTGCATGGGTTAGTGACTAAACTGTCTTAATTTGTGCATCATTATGTCTGTTGTTCTGTAAACTGTTGCATGTGTTGATAAGTAGCTATATGAGTAACTATATGGGTTATTGATTGGTTGCCCAAGTATTTGTATGGGAGACTGAGTGTGTGTGTGGGTGGCTGGGATGTGTATGACTCTGTGCATAGATGTGTGAGCAGTTCATTCACTAGATGTATGGTTTCAAAAGTGCATGTGGAAACAGCTGTATGGGCAGTGTATTGGTGAGTGAATTGATATCTCAGTGCTACATGTCAAAGTAAGTACATATGTAAAACACAGTACATGTGAGAGTTGACATATATAAATAACTGTGCATAAGAGCCAGTGAATGTGTGAGTGGCTGTATGGATCATTGTGAACTTGTATCAGGGATTGTATAAGAGAGTAAATATGTGTTAGTATATGTTTGAATAAGTAAAGTTTGTATAACTGTATAGTTGAGGAAATGGAGGTGTGATTGATTCTTTGCATGACTGACTAGGTGTGTGAGTAACTCCATGGATGAGTGACAGTCTGTGAGTGTCTGTTTACACTGATTGTATCTAAGGTTATATTAGAGTCTGAAGAGGTTCATCGTATTATCACATGAATTATATCATCAGTGATGTGATCAGTAATGTCAAATGAGATGTCATCAGTGATGTCATCAGTGATGTCATTTGAGATGTCATCAGTGATGTCATTTGAGATGTCATCAGTGATGTCATCAGTGATGTCACTGACCATGTCATGAATGATGTAATATGTGACATCATCAGCAGTGGATTGCGGGTGCGCGATATATAGTTAGTGCAACTAACTATATATGGAATTTCAATGGTTTTGTGTGAGTAAAATAAGGTTTTGTAAATGCGAATTCCTAACTATATATGGTCTATAACCTATGGTTTTTTCAGTGAATTTTCAAGGTTTTGTAAATGCTAATTCCTACCTATATATGGTCTATAACCTATGGTTTTTTCAGTGAATTTTCAAGGTTTTGTAAATGCTAATTCCTAACTATATATGGTCTATAGCCTATGGTTTTTTCAGTGAATATATATATATACATACATATATAAACATATATCATCTGTATATCTATATAAATACAAACATAAATGCATGCATACATATACTTATATGCATACAGATGCATGTTATTTACATGAAAGTTGAAAAAACACTAATAAAAGCAAAGCTAAAAAGCCACCTCATTACAAACAGAATGGCTTTAACTTAAACGAGGGCGAGATCTATTGCATTTTCAATGCTTGTTTACTTTGGTTCCATCAAGAAGGCATTCAGATGTGTCACACATTTGCCATAAATTCTGAATGTTAGCACTCTAGTTGCACATTAGATCACTGTAGTAAAGCTACTGCTCACCAGGGACGTCTGCTGCTGGTATTCAAAGTGCATGTTTCAGTCTGCATGTCAGAATTTTTTTAATGAAATAGAAGAGGATTTGAGAAGTCACTCAAAATGATCCCTAATTTTTCTTTCTGAAGCACTAATCATACTTTCTATGGCAAAATTAACCCCCTCATGTTGTTCCTTTTTAAATTGAGGGTTTTCAGATTTACCACTTCATTCCAATCAAGATGGCTTCTGGTGTGCCATACTTTTGTCATAAGTAAGACTGTTAGCGCTCTAGTTGTTCTTTAGAACACTCTGGGACATTCTGTTATTGGGCTATACTTGGGGTACATCTGGGTGATATTTGGGCTACATTTAGGCTCTTTTGTCTCTGGTGGCCATCTTGGGAGACTGTATGTCAGAATTTTTTAATGAAATTGAAGAGGGTTTGAGAAGTCACTCAAAATGTGCCCTAATTTTTCTTTCTGCAGCACTAATCATAATTCATATGGCAAAATATACCCCCTCATTTTGTTCCTTTTTAAATTAAATGTTTTAAGAGTTACCACTTTATTCCAATCAAGATGGCTTCAGGTGTGCCATAACTTTGTAATAAGTAGGACTGTTAGCGCTCTAGTTGTTCTTTAGAACACTCTGGGACATTCTGTCATTGGGCTATACTTGGGCTACATCTGGGTGATATTTGGGCTACATTTGGGCTCTTTTGCCTCTGGTGGCCATTTTGGGAGACTGCATGTCAGAATTTTTTAATGAAATAGAAGAGGATTTGAAAAGTCACTCAAAATGTGCCCTAATTTTTCTTTCTGCAGCACTAATAATACCTTCTATTGCAAAATATACCCCCTCATTTTGTTCCTTTTTAAATTAAATGTTTTAAGAGTTACCACTTTATTCCCATCACGATGGCTCCAGGTGTGCTATACCTTTGTAATAAGTAGGACTGTTAGCGCTCTAGTTGTTCTTTAGAACACTCTGGGACATTCTGTCATTGGGCTATACTTGGGCTACATCTGGGTGATATTTGGGCTACATTTGGGCTCTTTTGTCTCTGGTGGCCATTTTGGGAGACTGCATGTCAGAATGTTTTAATGAAATAGAAAAGGATTTGAGAAGTCACTCAAAATGTGCCCTAATTTTTCATTCTGCAGCACTAATCATACTTTCTATGGCAAAATATACCCCCTCATGTTGTTTCTTTTTAAATTAAATGTTTTAAGAGTTACCACTTTATTCCAATCAAGATGGCTTCAGGTGTGCCATACCTTTGTAATAAGTAGGACTGTTAGCGCTCTAGTTGTTCTTTAGAACACTCTGGGACATTCTGTCATTGGGCTATACTTGGGCTACATCTGGGTGATATTTGGGCTACATTTGGGCTCTTTTGTCTCTGGTGGCCATTTTGGGAGACTGCATGTCAGAATGTTTTAATGAAATAGAAAAGGATTTGAGAAGTCACTCAAAATGTGCCCTAATTTTTCATTCTGCAGCACTAATCATACTTTCTATGGCAAAATATATCCCCTCATGTTGTTTCTTTTTAAATTAAATGTTTTAAGAGTTACCACTTTATTCCAATCAAGATGGCTTCAGGTGTGCCATACCTTTGTAATAAGTAGGACTGTTAGCGCTCTAGTTGTTCTTTAGAACACTCTAGGAGGCTGCAGTAGAACACAAAGGAATCAACTGACAGTCTCTGTCCTTGTTGGATGTTTATGTTTTACTGAGAATATCAGACTTCATTTTCACATGACTGAGAAAGATAATGTGAATTTACAGAAAAAATGCTTTCAGTTTAGTTTATAGATCCCCTTCCAAACCACTGTGGGAAAATCATGAGATATTAGTTTTCTTTCAAACAATATTCATGATATCACAGCAGAAGGTTTTTTCACATGGTAAAATCACCTTAGAACCCACCACAATTCCTAAAATGAGTATGGTACCATCAACAAATGATTTATAATGTAACTAAAGTCCTCAAACCCTCTATTAACTACAATCCTTTTTAATGAGGTGCTATCATGTATATTGGTCCCAAGATGGCTGCCAACACTTCTTGGATGAAGTGCTGACAGCCAATCAGATCAGATGTGTGGTTAGGCTCCGCCCAGATATATATCTTTTTTTGAACCTAAATTACTCAAAATCCACTGGAGCACATATATTGAGACCTATCAAAGGCACATCGGGCTAACAGTCCCTACAATTTTGCCAAGTTTTGTGCAAATCCATTCAGCCGTTCGAGCTAAAAGTGAGGCCAACCGCCCTATGGAAATTAACATGGGAAAAAAGCATTTTGGGACCCCCCTTTTTTCTCAGCCCCCCCTTGATGAAACCCCCCCAAATTGTCAGGTGCTTCTCAGAAACAAAATGTTCCATTTTCCTGAAAATTTCAGACAATTCCGTCCACAAACGCCAAAGTTATTAGACATAGAACTTTCAAAAATCCCATAGAGAAAAAATCCTAACTATATATACCTACTGGCGACCGCCAGTAGGTAATATATATATATATATATATATCGTGGACCAGGGTCAGCGGACTCGATAATTCTTGCCTCAGTGCCTACTCTAACCAGGGATCACACTCCGCAACTCTGGGCATTAGCTTGCCTCATCTCTACAACGGCCCCCTACATTCGCTGGGGATGCCTGGTTTCACCCAGTAGGGACCATCTCACAGGGATAGGCCAGGACGGGTTCCCCAGTGGTCTACAGCGCCACGACGCCTCAGGGCAGCAGTGCGCTTTACAAGACACATTCATTACATTACATTACATTACATATATATATATATATATATATATATATATATATATATATATATATATAGAGTGCAGGATCAATAATGAAGGTCGCAGAGCTGCAGCTGTTTGATAGGCAGGCCGACCACACTTCAGAAAAGTGCAGGATCAATAATAAAGGTCACAGAGCTGCAGCTGTGTGATCACCAGGCCGTGCACACTTCATAAGAGTGCAGGATCAATAATGAAGGTATCAGAGCTGCAGCTGTGTGATAGCCAGGCCGAGCACACTTCAGAAGAGTGCAGGATCAATAATGAAGGTCTGAGATCTGCAGCTGTGTGATATCCAGGCCGAGCACACATTGTCTCTTCAGCAAATACAGATTATCAATGAAAGTCTCCAACCTGCATGCTGTGTGATGGACAGGGTGAGCAGGCGGCTTCTCTTCAGGAGAGTGAGGAATCATTTATAAAAGTCACTGAGCCGCATGTTGTGTGATAGTTAGGCAAAATCACCATTTTACATTCTTGGACGATGATTTTTTGGTGGCTAATGAAGCCAAATTTTGACATGATTGTTCCACAAAAGAAATTAAAAGATTGATTGCACAAAAATAACATAAAGGTAGAACCAATCACGATGTTATAAAATGTACACAATAATGACTAAGTTTTATATATTAAAAAGAAAGGCACGTTTTTAAGATATGTAATGGAATAAAAAAATTCTTTGGATTTTGGTATTTTACTGCTGATTGTACACAAATTATATTGAGCCCCTAAATTCAAAATAATTTGTGCTGCCAGCAGGGAGTCTAGCAGAGGTTGCAACAGATGGGGGTTCTGTCTCGACAGTGTGACTGCTGTCAGCAGGTGGTCTGGCAGAGGTGGCGTTAGAAGGGGTTCCTGTATCGACAGTGTGACTGCCCTCAGCAGGTGTCAGGCACAGGTAGCATTAGAAGGGGGTCCTGTCTCGAAAGTGTGACTGCCCTCAGCAGGGAGTATGGCACAGGAGGCATTAGAAGGGGGTCCTGTCTCAACAGTGTGACTACTGTCAGCAGGGAGTCTGGCAGAAGTGGCATTAGAGGGGCGGTCCTGTCTCAACAGTGTGACTGCTGTCAGCAGGTAGTCTGGCACAGGTGGGATTAGAAGGGGGTCCTGCCTCGACAGTGTGACTGCCCTCAGCAGAGAGTCTGGCACAGGAGGCATTAGAAGGGGGTCCTGTCTCATCAGTGTGACTGCTGTCAGCAAGGAGTCTGGCAGAGGTGGCGTTAGAAGGGGTTCCTGTATCGACAGTGTGACTGCCCTCAGCAGGTGTCAGGCACAGGAGGCATTAGAAGGGGGTCCTATCTCGAAAGTGTGACTGCCCTCAGCAGGTGTCTGGCACAGGAGGCATTAGAAGGGGGTCCTGTCTTGACAGTGTGACTGCTGTCAGCAGGGAGTCTGGCACAGGTGGCATTACAAGGGGGTCCTGTCTCAACAGTGTGACTGCTGTCAGCAGGTGGTATGGCAGAGGTGGCATTAGAAGGAGGTCCTGTCTCGACAGTGTGATTGCTGTCAGAAGGTGTCTGGCACAGGTGGCATTAGAAAGGGGGTCCTGTCTCGACAGCTTGACTGCTGTCAGCAGGGAGTCTGGCGCAGGTGGTATTAGAGGGGGTCCTGTCTCAGCAGTGTGACTGCTCTCAGAATGGCTCTGCTTTCGGCGTTCACGTGACTGACAAGGTTTCTTTGGGATGGGACTAGCTCTCCTGTGTTGATGGAAAGAGAAGTGCTACTTGTGATACAAAGACCTGGGCTTCACTTCTTTTAATTCAGTCATTTTTGTCCAACCAATTTATCATTTCTTAGGAAAGTAAAAAATATGTCTGTGGCTTGACACACCCCTTGTTAATAATTCATAAAAATTCCATAAAATGTTCAGTACTTGTAAGTATTCAGCTACAAGAGGGATGTAGACAAGGATTTGTCATATTCAAAAGAGACTTTTTTTTTAAGGGTCTTATTTAGTGCAACTTTATATACTGGGTGTTAGATTGTGTTATATCTAGACTACCGTATCCGTGATGGACGTGGAATAAGGGAGTTGAGTACAAAGAGTTTCTCAGAAAGCTGTGAGCACCTTCGAAGGGGAACAGTAATAAAGCTAAGCTTATGTAAGTGTTAACTTTTTGTCGACATGTTTATGCCACAATCATATCCAGGATGTCGGTCTTCCTGTGTCCAGGACTAACCGAGTGTTTTAAGCTTTTTCTTAGTATGGAAGGAAGGCTGTTCCTTAAAGCCCCTGTAAGAACATACAGTGCTATAGTTTGAGCAAAAGCAATCTATGGAGCCCTCCGCTGGTGTTACTGAGCAGCACCTGCTTGAGCTGTTGTCGTTTGTAACTTGTAAAAGAGAATTCTGTGGTTTCCTCTGGGGAATAATCATTCCATAGTCCTATGAAAGCTTAACTTTAAATGTATAATTGACTATAATGGAACTGAAAGCCCTCCTGGACTGAGCCATGATAGGGATAAGTAGGTAGTCTGTACTGATGATTGTCTTTTTTACCTAATGAGCTTGAGTGTGGATGATTGGCACAAGGATCGATGCCATCACCCAGTTTATTCAGCCCAAATCTGTGTATGGAATTGTGTTAAAATGTCCTCATTTTGTGCACATATTCACTCCAGTATTTCTAAAGCCAGGACACCATATTGAAATATTCATAAATTGAATATAATTACTAGTGAGGCCGAGTCATTTGGAAATTTGAGAGAACCAAAAAATTTGACACAAAAAATGGTGATATGAAATTGATTGTATTTTGTTCTTTTGATTGCGTAAACCTTTTTCTGCCCCTGGTTCTCTTTAAAACAGGTGCTTGCCGATAAGCCTATAAAGCTAGTTTGAGATACAGCCTAGCACACTAGGTTAATGTCCGGTAGACCAGGACGAGATCACTTTCAAAACTTGGAAATAAAACCTTTAGTTACTATAAAATGCTAGAAAGAGCATAGCACATCTTCAGAGCCAGAGTTCCATCCACCATGGCACTTTTGGTATGGAAGGCTTTGTGAACCAATGATATTCAACTAAAGAAAGACTATCAACTTGGCTACCTGTCCTGTGACTGGATCAGGCCTCCTCCTCCCATGTCCAGATGGGCAGCTGGCTGAGTATATTCAGTACAGGTTTGGAAATCAAGGTTTGTGATGAAAGTAATCGAAACATGTACGATTTACAAAGGAACGATGGTGGTGATGCCAAGCCCTATGTGCCACTGTTAGTACTGCTAGCGAAAGTGTGTACATTTATCTGCTAACAGCGCCGCTCCATGGGAAAGGTCAGCCGTCCCTCATCATAACTGCAAACCAAACCTATTATAGACCCTCTCCAGCAGCACCTGTAGGCGGCTGGCGAGTGAACAGTAAACTCTCTCTCATAAACCCACCTTTAGCAGGCAGGGGGGGTGAGCACTTCAGGCAAAAACAACAAAAACTAGGGCTGCTGATCGACCCCGATCACAGGACCAGAGTGTTTGGTCCTAGAGATCCACGAGGACTAGTTTTGGCTATTCTGGCCTGGTCAGGTCTAACTAGGAACACCATTAAGTATTCTTAGTCCTCGAGGGGGCGTGGCCTGGAGCTGTCGATGGTGGACGTGTAGTTTGCCAGCTCCGTCCTGTGCCCTGAATACTAGCTGATTATCCTGTGATCCCCTGCCTTCAGCCCACCTGATTCCTGCCCAGGTTGACCTCGGGGAGAAGCGGCGTGTAGCGGTGCCCCGTTGCCCCTCCGGGCCCGCTCCTGTGGGAAGCTCTGCCGACGGACCCTGTTGCGGCCTCCAGATCGAGGTGAAGCCCCGGCCTCGAGTGACTGGCCTGACCGGCCTGCCCCCATCCTCCTTCGTGGTCCGATCGGGACCCGGGTTCTGACGGCTGCCGCTTCACTGGCCGGTGTCGAAGGGTGCGGTACCCCCGCTGAGGCTCCATTGGGCCCCCCCCCTCCCCCCTCGGCTGCTGCAACACGGACTGCCTACGCTGCTTCACAGCCCCTCCGCAGCACAGGAGCGCTCCCGCGCTGTCCCCCAGCCGCCCAGGCACTCAACGGGAATCCGGTGTTGCCACCACCGGGTTAAAATACTAAGACCGGGTGGAGAACGCGGCGCAGCCGGCGCCACAGGCTAGCATTATCCCACAGAGGGCATCAGCGCCGCGAAGCGGTTCTGACTGGCTTTGAGATAAATACTGGCGCCATCTTGTCGCCGCTTGGGAGCTGTGGGGAGACCCTCGGACCCTGGCAGTCTTGCCCCCATTGCCCACGACTCCGCCAGTCAGAGGATCGGAGCCGGCCACGTTCTGCGGAGCGACTGACATTGAAACCCAGCAGCCCACGGGCGTGTGGGCCTGTGCAGGGGTGGTGTGCCTCGCGCTATGACGCCTTCTTACAGCGCTATAGGCCGGACCTGACTGCGCTCTCGGCAGCCACGATACCCTTGCTTTGTAGCAGTCTGGTTCCCGTCACCATTGCCTCCCCCACCACCGCGGCGGACCTCACCAGGACACAGGTGGCGCACCGACCCACCCTGCATTGACGCCTCGTCTAGGTCTGCTGCACTGCCTCGCCAACCTTGGGATCTACGTTGCATCTGCCTCTCCACAGCACATAGTGACCGAGCCATAACCACTTCCATATACACAGAGGGAACACGGTGAGCGGCGGCTTATACTACAGCGACACCCTGCTAACAAGATCTATGGGCAGGCCGAGGGGCAAACCTCAGGACCAGGGCGCCCGAATGGATGTGCAGTCCACGGGGTCGGAGGACCCACTAGCCTCCTCCAATTTGGACATCATCCCGCCGACCGGTAAGGGCTCTCAAGACGCCAAGCTAGACCTGATACTGAATGAAATACGCGCGACGCGCGAAGCGCTAGAATCGCGCATTGACAATATGGCGACTGGCCTATCTTTACTTAAGGCGGACCACAACAAATTGGCGGATCGAGTGGCGGAGCAAAAAATAGCGCTGGACGACATTATCCCGCAACAAACGGAACACTCCACGAAACTTGAAAACGTGGAGAAGCAACTGAAGCAGCTGTGGGGAAGAGTGGATGAGGCGGAAGGACGGGCCCGCCGCAACAACGTCCGCATCCTGGGCATTCCGGAGAGAAGCGAGGGGAGAGACCCCACACAGTTTGTGGAGGATTGGCTAAAGAAACTGGTGGGCCAGAGGGATCTCACTGCTCTCTACAGCGTAGAGAGGGCGCATAGGATGCCATCACGGCCCCCACTAGCTGGGGCGCCTCCGCGCCCAATGATCGCTCGTCTCCTCCATTTCAAAGATCGTGACACTATCCTTCGGGCGGCGAGGGAGGAAGCGCCGATACGCTTCGAAGACAAGACCATCTCGGTCTACCCTGATTTCACACCCACTGTACAGCGAGCCAGGTCCACCTTCCTGGGGGTGAAACGCAGGCTGCGGGACAGGAACATGAAATATGCCCTTTTGTTCCCTGCTCGGCTAAAAATCCTGCATAACAACAAGTCACACTTCTTTGACTCGCCTGAGGAAGCGTCTGAATGGATGGAGGTCGCCCTGACTCCGCCGACATCACAGGACCAGTTCACAGACCATCACGGCAACGCCCGGAGGGGCACTCCGGAACGACGAAACGACGCTCACAGCCCTGGACGACACTCATCTCATGGAGCAACAGGAGCGGCACATGCCCTTGGACAACAGGCGACGGACCCCACGTCTTCTTCCACGCATCAGCGTCTCACTGAGGCGGCCCTGGCTGCCCACGACGCGGGAGCATCCGGAGACAGACTCACCGTTACCACTGACACTCATACTGAAGTGTCTGGTTCCATTGACAGCCTACAACTCTTTCCAAAGATCACGGCGCAGATGGCGGCGGAGTTCTGAGCCACGATACAGTTACTTCCCTTCAAGTGGTAACGTATGCCAAATCCCTTCCCTCATATAGGGTGGGTTGAGTGTGCAGGGATCCACCATATTGTGGGCTTTTACGCCCACGCAGACAGTTCAGTGCCAACCGTCGGAGGTCCACAACCCCCCGGTATGCACACGTACTTGACTGTGTTGTGCCCACGTTGGACACCATGGTTTGGCTCCTGGGTACGTTGGCTCAGGGACCTTTTTGTTTGGGGGTTTGTTGTTTGCGAGACACTCTTCTATTTCAGCACAGCAGAATATGTGGGGTCACCCAGTCGTTGCACATTGACACACTACACAGATGGGAATGGGGCCTCTTAATAACTACCACTTGTGCACCTGGAATGTTCGTGGATTGGGATCAGTGCATAAACGTCATAGAATCCTTGCACAACTCAACCGGAGAGGGACACAAATTGCCTGTTTACAGGAAACACATTTGAATGCTGCTGAAGCGGTGAAACTGCGAAAGAAGTGGAGAGGACAGCTCTATGCCACCTCATATTCCGCTTTCTCAAGGGGGGCCGCAATTTGGATGCGTGGGTCTCTTCCTTTCCAGCTGTTGGAACAACGGGTGGATAAGGAGGGTCGCTATGTGTTTGTGAGGGGTCTGTTGGATGGGGAGGAAATTGTTGTGGGATGCATGTACTCGCCTAATACGAACCAGTTGGGCTTTCTGTCCAGTATCAACGGGGTGCTTGCAGATTGGGCTGACCTTCGCTGGGTGGTAGGGGGAGATTTTAATGCTGTACTTGATGTCTTACTGGATAGGTCGCATCCCCCCTTAATGGCTACTGAGAGCAGGAAGCAAGCTGCTGCGCTTGCGAGTTGGGCTGAGGGCTGGGACTTGGCAGATGCGTGGCGTAGCATTCACCCCACGGACAGGGAATACACCTTTTTCTCCCCTCCCCACCAGCTTCACACCAGAATCGATCATGTGTTCTGCTCCAGGTCCCTTACTGCATTGATTGTCCAAACACAACACATGGGGAAAACGTTCTCGGATCATAGCCCAGTGGAGGTCACGTGGCAGTGGGGTAGGAGGCTAGCCCCCATCCCGACCTGGAGACTAAACCCTGAACTCCTTGAGGACTCGGTCTTCCGGTCCTCCCTCTCCGACACTATTGATACCTACTTCTCCACGAATGCGGGCACGGCTAGCTCCCGACAGGTAGAGTGGGACACTTTCAAAGTATGCCTGAGGGGGGCTGCTATGACTACTAGGGTGGGAAGGAAACGGGAGGTACTTAGCCAGATTAAGGAGGTAGAGGGCTCACTTGCATCATTAGAGAACGAGGCAGCGGGTACCAATGCTCCCTTTTCACCACTGCAGGAGGCGCGTATTAGACATGCAGAGCTGCTAGAAGAGCTGCGAGTTATTGACTATAGGGAATACACGAACAGACAGCACACACAGGCCGACCGAGCCGGCCCCCTACTTGCCCGCATCCTGCGGGACTCCCCGATCGGCCAACCCATTCTGCGAGTCTTGGACCACTCTGGCCAGCTGGCTACCACCCAAGTGGGGATTAATACAGCATTCAAAGACTACTACACCGCGCTATATGGCCCCCCACTACCCCTGTCCGAACCCGCATTAGTGTCCTTTATGGCGGAACTGGTTCTCCCGCAGCTTACTGCAGATCAGAATAAAGACCTGAAGCGTGCCATCACATTGGCAGAAATCAAACAGGCAATCAAAACCCTCCCTAAGGGTAAGGCCCCTGGAACGGATGGCCTGCCAACCGACTTCTACGCCACTTACATGGACCTCCTGGCACCGCGACTACACATTGTTTATCTGGAAGCTCTACGCACAGCCTCTCTACCACAATCAACCATGCAGGCTCTGATTACGTCCCTCTTGAAACCGGCCAAAGAAGGTCTGCAGCTGGCCGATTACAGGCCCCTGTCCCTTCTTAATACTGATTCAAAAATTTTGAGCAAGATACTGGCGTCAAGGCTTGTACAATATGTGCCACACTTGGTCCATCAGGATCAATGCGGCTTTGTCACAGGCCGTAATACGGCCATGAACCTTCGGCGACTGGCCCAGCTCATGCTTGGGAACGATGCGGCCGTGGGCTCCGAAGGATGCATCTCCCTGGACTTAAGACAGGCTTTTGATTCCCTGAGGTGGGACTATATGTTTGCCACATTATTAAAATATGGGATCCCACCGGAATTCCTCGCTTGGGTCAGATTATTATACACAATCCCCACGGCGAGGGTACGCACTTCCAACCAAATCTCGGGCCCCATGGCCATTGCCAGAGGCACCAGGCAGGGCTGCCCGCTTTCCCCCCTCCTTTTCGTTCTTGCCCTCGAGCCATTGCTCTGCAGACTTAGGCTGCTAGCCCCCCATTACGGTATACGGCGGCATGGGACGGACCACATTGTTTCTGCATACGCGGATGATATCATCTTATATCTCCGAGATTTGCGGGGTGAGCTGGGCCCAATTTCCCAGGTTTTTGAGGAGTTTCGAGAAATATCTGGCCTCACCATCAGCGAGACTAAGTCCTACGGATTTGCTTTTGTAGATGCGGGTGATTCGACCCCCCTGTCTTTTACCCCACATAAATTCCAGATGGCGGAAACCACCTTCCGTTACCTGGGAATACAGATATATAGAGAGGCCAACATGATGATAGATGGCAACCTGGGGAGGGCCATTAGAGCATTAAAGTCTCAAATTCAATTTTGGCTTACATTACCGCTCTCCATACCCGGTAGAGTGGCAATTTCCAAAATGGTGATGTTGCCCCGTCTTATCTATTACTTTACCAACCTGCCGTTTCAGATCCCAGCGGTAACATTCAAGACCCTCGACTCACTGCTCACAGAACTTGTGTGGGGCCATGGCCGCAGGCGTATAGGGTTGGCTAAATTGCAACTTCCCTCCAACTCCGGAGGCATGGGCTTGCCGGACTTTAGGGCTTATCATTATGCATGTCAGCTACAATGGTTGGCTTACTGGGTGGCGGGCCGCAATCTTCACGAGATCAATCTGACCCGAGAGGACCTTGCTAAGGGGAAAATACACCTCCTGCTCCTACCTGGCTCGGATCTGCCTAGAAACGCTGCTCCCCTACTCAAACTGGCGATCACACTCTGGCGAAGGGCTTTGAAATACACGTCCGCAGGGACACCTTATGCCCCCACAATACCACTCCTGGGCATACCACTGGGCCCGGGCACACTTACAACGACTCTGCTGGAGCCCTGGCATGACGCGGGTGTGACACATGTGGGTGACCTGTTTGAGGGGGGGCGCTTGTTGTCCTTCGCAGACTTCAAAACCATGCAGGGCATACCCGGCGGCTCCTTTCTCCTACATGCCGGTCTCCGACATTATATCACGCACACCTGGTCACCCGACGGACAGGAACCCATTGCAAATCCTCTAGTCACTATGCTTTACCTCATGGGGACGGGCGGCCATCTAACTAAGTGGCTCACTGTTAGCATTAAATCGGGGAGGGCGCTTACACTGGCACCACTACGAGCGTCTTGGGAGGCGGATATTGGGAGGCCATTAAGGGATAAGGAATGGAAGCGCATATTGCAGTTCCCCAGAAAGGTGGCTAGAAATCCTAAGTACAAGTTCATCCAGCTGATGGTGCTACATAGAGCTTACCTAACACCACACCGCTTACATATGATGTTCCCTACATCCAAGAGCAACTGTCCTCGGTGTGATGCAGGCGACGCGTCTCTGGTACACATGTTGTGGCAATGCCCCAAGCTGGGGTATTTCTGGACCACTGTACATGGCTCACTCACGAAGGCAGGTACATTGACCCGATCACCTACGCTCGAACACATGCTCCTAGGTCTAGGCCCATCGACTCGCACCAGGACCGTGGCGGCGCGCTTCTCGGATCTGGCCCTGTTGTTGGCTAAGCGTGCCATCACGATACGATGGAAGTCTTCGAAACCACCCAATCCTGACATGTGGAGGGCGGAAGTTGTACGTTGGGGTAAGGCGGAGGGCGAGGCACTACAAAGGGAAGAGAGTAGGGGCCTCCGCAAGACACCTATCTCACTGGAATGGTTTGACACATTAGGGGTGTTTGAGGCTGGCAATGACAGTGATGATGAGGATGTTAGTGAATAGACACTTGGGGTGCGGTTGCGCCCATCTTATGCACTACCACGAATAGTACCTGCAGTGCACTATGAGACTACACGGGTGGATCGTACCCGTCTATCGTATTCCACTGCCTAACCAGACTGTGTATTGACCTTAACTATGTAGAAATGACTAAAGTGTGACCCGCATAACGACATTTAGATCATATGCCTAGTTAGAGAGTGAAGGGTGGGAACTCGCAGGGTGGAGGGTGGGGTTGGGAAAGGAAGGGGTTTGTTAGTTGTAATGATTCATCGACAAAATGAAAAATCAAATTTATCATGCCTGTATACTTGATATGAGCAACCGCTTACGTGTGCAACGAAGTCACACATCAAACATTAATGTTGTATAAGCATGTCTGTACTCGATTGTTGCTCTGAAACTTTGCTAATAAAAAGATTTTCAAAAAAAAAAAGTATTCTTAGTCCTCAATGCTTAAACCTTAAACCCCAAGCATCCTCAAACCTTAAACCCCAAGCATATAAACCTTAAGTACATATAAATTGAGTAACAGAAAGTGCCGTAGCACTTCTTACGAACATTGAACATTGCACTTCTTACGAACACTGAACATTGGAAATTGGAATTCCAGTGATAAGTGACAATGATAACAGTGTGTTGGTACCGCTAATTCAGGAGCAAAAACTAAACTCTAGATGCAAGAGTCGCGGTTTAACATAGGGTTTGAAAATAACAGGACTTACCACCCTTACAACACTGAATATGTCTAACTGTATAGAAGTACATCATGCAGGGCTTCTTTGGATGACATTTGTGCAAAAGCAAAGTAATGGTGTAAGTGTTCTGTGACAAAGAATACAAAGTAAAGGATATCAAGTTTTTCGCTTGTTTGAGGAGCCGCCAGAAAGGTCCATCTCTTGGGCAGGGTTGTCTTCCAGGTGACGTGCGAGGTCTTGGGGGTTTGTAAAGATGCTTGGTTTTCCATTCTCTAATATTCTGAATTTCAAGGGTCCTGCAAAAAAAGAATTGAATGTTCTTCTTCCTCAGAATGTCCCAAAGTTGTAGGAATCCTTACCTTGTGTCAACTGTGTCTTTGGAGTAATCCTGCGTAAAGGTAATCCATCGGCCTTCCCAGGTGACGTGATGATTTTTCCTGGCGTAGTTTAAGATGGCTTTTGTGTGTTGGTAGTAGAGCGGTTTGCAGATCATGGGGCGAGAGCCTTTTCTATTTAGAGGGTTGAACGACGAGACTCTATGGGCTCTGTCCCGTTCCCGGCCCTGTTGGAAGTTTATCCCCGTTATCATTGGAATCCAAGCTTCAAAGAAGGCTACGCATGATCCTGCATCAGATTCTGACCCTTACGGAATACCGAAAATATGTATGTTCCCTCTCCTATTTCGGTCTTCCAATTCTGCGTTCTGTTTCTTGAGCTCACTGGTGATGTTGAGGAGGTGTTTGATCTCTTTGGTGGCCTGGGAGGTCGTGTCTTCAGCATCGCTTATTTGTTGTTCCGCTTCATCAATTTTCGTGTTCATAGTGTTCAGATTGGCGCGGATTGCGGTTAGTTCTAGTTGAATTGCATCAGTGTTTTGTTTCGTTGATTTGGCCAGGTCATGGACTTCTGCTAATTTTTTTAATATCATGTCCATTGTGCTATTTAGGTCCGGTCTGGCTTTTATCGGTGATTCTTAGATGGTTGGTTCTGGTTTCACTTTCTTGTAGGAGGATCTGCTCTTCTTTGTCCGCCATTTCTAGTCAAGAGGTGATTGAGATGGCTAGGTGACGTGATGATTAAGGGCAGGCTTACTCTCAATGAGCTATATCTCTAAGGCTGCAAGGTCGATAAAGATCCCAGGGACTGCGCTTGTCAATATTAGCACATAGATACAGTTAAAGCCCAGGTAGGAGCGCAGGTAGGATGATGAGTGTGCCTATGATATCAGCAGTAGGAACAATTGAGACAAGTAGTCAGCACAGACACAGTAATGCAGATAATGCTAATGTCCAATTGGCAAACTTAACATCCAAGCCAATGGGTCAGAGGAAGCTGCAACCTTGATTCTGACAGTATACCGCCTGTGAAGGCTTTATAACATTTTGTCTCTCCTGAATGATAGGTATTGTAAGGCAGACAGACTTAGCTGGCAGTGGAGTTGGGTCACCATCAGGAGGGGCTTGCCCCTATACTTGCGCCCAGTAATTAGCGACAGCAAACACCTACATGACACTGAATAGAGCCTTAGCAGAGAACCTTAATATTGTATCTCTGAACGTTAAAGGCCTCAATCATCGAGTGAAGCGCAGGAAATACCTAGCGAAAACCAAAGGGGACATCATCCTCCTACAAGAAACCAAACTCTCAGAAGAAGACTTAGGCTTCATAAAACATAACTGGATCCCTCATGTCTTATGCTCCCCAGCAGACCATAAGAAACAAGCATTGGCATAGCCAATAGGTCTCACCTTTGCGACCTTATAAGTGTTTGTTATCCAGCACAATATCCTTGGTGCAACAACATCAATTGTTGCATGGCTAAACACTTATAAGGTCCCAAAGGCGAGACCTGTTGGCTATTCCAATGCTTGTTGGTGATGTGAGGAACTTCGGTGTTGTACAGGAACAATGGTGAAAAGGCTGGCACCATAGTTGGGGACTTGAACAGCTGTGCCATGGGACTGAGAACTTGAGGATGGAGCCAAGCTGTTACCAAAGGACAGCATGCAAGCGCCACTGGGAAGGTGAGAGTTTGAAAGAAGGCAATTAGCTTGATGATTTGGGGTCCAAGAGGCAACTTTTTGCAGGAGGAACATGTGCATTTCCGATGCCAGGTCCTACCCAGGCAGGTCATAAGGTAAAGTTAGTCTAGACAAAGTAAGTGTGCAATTTCACAAGGCTAGGTGACTGCCTAAAATGTATGTTATAAGATGGTGCGGGGAGTGGGATTAGCGCTTTCTCATTTTCTGGTTCCTACCAAAATACAACTTACACTCTGATGCTTCTTGTGAGGGCTATGGATGATAATGCTTTCAGCAAATTGAGGCCGGAAGGCAGGTCACCTGTCTGGGGCTGGTGCATGATATACTGGACTATTGTTGATTCACATATTGATCAATAATGCAGGCAAGACATACTCAGGCTTTATCAGTCATGAGAGGTATGGCACACATGCTGTCCTGTTGACAAGAAGGAGAATCCTCTCTGAACGTTTTATACAACCGCTTAGACGACTCATATTTCAGGCTCTTAGGCTGCAAAATGTATAGAAATTTGGAGCTTTAACTTTTGTCAAAGCTAAAGTAACCTGCAATTATTACATTCATGAGCAGGAACAGCCCATATTTAAATATTGCACTGCAGAAAGGGCTTCAAATATTTGGCCATGTGTATTATGAATTATTCAGTACTGAGGGCAGGCAAATCCAGAGAGAGAGAAAAGTAACTCCTTTTAACCAGATTTTCAGAGGTGAAACTGTGCCTGTAGTAAAAAGAATGATGAGTTAGGGCCCATTTAATTATTGGCCAACAGAGCAATCACCATTGGCCTAATAAAGGACTTTCTTCAGGCAAGACAAGACTACTCCACCCGCTAAATTTATAAATACTACCCAGCAGGCAGTTCTTTTCAATGCATTTTACTGTTTGTTTCAAAGGAGCCCTGTAACAAATAGTAATCAATTTTTATTTTCAAAAAGAAAATCCCAAAATTAGATGTTATTTATGTAAAGAAAAAAAAGTAATGCTACCCTCGCTAGGAGTGATTAAATAACATTCCCTTATGACATAATTGTTGCAGATTTATCTTTTCACTTACATGTTTCTAAATGTATAAACTTTCGTTTGTCCTTAGCTACTGGGGCCACTCTATAGCGTAGCAATTGTCACCCAGGCCCCAGTACCATTGGGTCTACCCTTTTTTATGTAAAAATGGTGAGGGGAGTCTTAAGAATATTTTTGTTGCAATGCGTGCACGTTTTTGGCAGCCAAACTAAATCGATGGCTAGAGGTCTTTTCCCAATGCAGCACATGTGTGCTGCGTATGCAAGACCTAAAAAGGACATTTAGTGAGGCTCACACAATTTTCTATCGCCAGCTTTTTACTGGTAGTTTCTCCATTAACTTTCATCAGCCTCTGACAAACCAATAAAAAGTTACCCAGGATTAATACATTTAAAGCACTAAAATTATGTGAGGGAAATAAGGCAGGCAAATTGTTAGCTTCGTATCTCATGCACAAACAGAAACAATTCACCATCCAATCGACTAGAGATTCCAAGAACATTGTCCAAACTAAAGAAAACAAGATACTAAAGGCATTCCAAAACTTCTATGAGGACCTTTACAAAAATAAACAAACAATAGATCTAGAGATCTGCACTAAATATCTAGAGACATTGAGCCTACCAAAATTAAGTGAAACTGAGAGCTCAGCGCTAGGGAACACCATTTCTGAAAAGGAAGTCTCAATCAATCAATCAATCAAAGACATTTATAGAGCGCACTACTTACCCGTAGGGTCTCAAGGCGCTGAGGGGGGGGGGGGTTGCCGTTACTGCTCGAACAGCCAGGTCTTCAGCTTCTTCCTGAAGGAGAGGTGGTCTTGGGTCAGGCGCAGGTCGGGAGGGAGGGAGTTCCAGGTCTTGGCGGCCAGGTAGGAGAAGGACCTTCCTCCTGTTGTCGCTCTTCGGATGCGGGGGACGGCGGCGAGGGCGTGGTTGGCTGATCGGAGGTGGCGTTTGGGAGCGTAGAAGTTGATTCGGTTGTTGAGGTAGCTCGGGCCTTGGTCGTGTAGGGCTTTGTGTGCGTGGGTGAGGAGACGGAAGGTGATTCTTTTGTTGACGGGGAGCCAATGCAGGTCTCTCAGATGTCCGGAGATGTGGCTGGTTCGTGGGATGTCGAGGATGAGTCTGGCTGAGGCGTTCTGGATCCGCTGGAGTCTCTTCTGGAGCTTGGCGGTGGTACCGGCGTAGAGGGCGTTGCCGTAGTCCAGTCGGCTGGTGACGAGGGCCTGGGTGACGGTCTTCCTGGTCTCGGTGGGGATCCACCAGAAGATCTTCCGTAGCATGCGTAGGATGTTGAAGCACGCCGAGGAGACGGCGTTGACTTGCTTGGTCATGGAGAGGGAGGAGTCCAGGATGAAGCCCAGGTTGCGTGCGTGGTCTGTCGGTTTGAGTGCGGTGCCCAGGGCGGGGGGCCACCAGGAGTCGTCCCAGGCGGAGGGCGAAGAGCCCAGGATGAGGACCTCCGTCTTGTCTGAGTTCAGTTTCAGGCAGCTGGTCGTCATCCACTCGGCTACATCTTTCATCCCTTTGTGCAGATTGGCTCTGGCGGCGGCGGGGTCGTTGGTCAGGGAGAGGATCAGCTGGGTGTCGTCGGCGTAGGAGATTATGTTGAGGTTGTGTTGGCGTGCGATGGCCGCGAGGGGGCTCATGTAGACGTTGAAGAGGGTGGGGCTCAGCGAGGATCCTTGAGGGACGCTGCAGATGACTTCGGTGGCCTCTGACTTGTACGGTGGTAGGCGGACTCTCTGTGTTCTTCCGTCGAGGAAGGAGATGATCCATTCCAGTGCCTTCTCCTGGATTCCGACGTTGCTGAGGCGCTGCACTAGGGTGCGGTGGCAGACCGTGTCGAATGCCGCGGAGAGGTCTAGGAGGATGAGGGCCGCTGTGTCTCCGTTGTCCATCAGGGCTCGGATGTCGTCGGTGGCAGCGATGAGGGCGGTCTCGGTGCTGTGGTTGGCTCGGAAGCCAGACTGTGAGGGGTCGAGGGATCCATTCGTCTCGAGGAAGGCAGCCAGCTGCTTGTTGACGGTCTTCTCGATGACTTTGGCTGGAAACGGGAGGAGCGAGATGGGGCGGTAATTCTTGAGTTCGGTGGGGTCCGCTGTGGGTTTCTTGAGTAGAGCGCTGAGTTCGGCGTGCTTCCAGCTCTCAGGGAAGGTGGCGGTGTTGAAGGAGGTGTTGATAATGTCCCGCAGGTGGGGTGCGATGACAGCGTCGGCCTTGTTGAAGACGTGGTGAGGGCAGGGGTCGGTCGGAGATCCGGAGTGGACGGAGTTCATCATGCGGACGGTGTCTTCGGTGTTGATCGGAGTCCAGGCGCGGAGGGTGGTGGTGGGCGGCGTTGCTGTGGTCGTGGCGTGCGTCGGATGAATGCTGAAGCTGTTGTGTATGTCTGCGATCTTGTTGTGGAAGTAGGAGGCGGGGGAGTTGCAGAGGTCTTGCGATGGGGTGATGTCGTTGTTTCCTGCGCTGGGGTTGGAGAGCTCTTTCACGATGTTGAAGAGTTCCTTGCAGTTGTGTGCGTTGTTGTCCAGCCGGTCCTTGAATGCAGTTTTCTTGGCGGCGCGGATCAGTTGGTGGTGCTTCCGGGTGGCAAGCTTGAAGGTGGTCATGTTGTCCGGTGTTGGTTCCCTTCTCCAGACTTTCTCGAGGGCTCGGCAGTTCTTCTTGGAGCTCTTGAGTTCGTCGGTGAACCATGGGGCTTTCTTGCTGCCGGGTCTGCTGGGCGGGGTCCTCAGAGGGGCGAGTTCGTCCGCGCAGTTGCTGATCCACTTCGTGAGGTTGTCGGCGTCCTGGCTGGGGTTCGCTGAGCTGGCAGGAGGGTGCTGGCTCAGGGAGGTGGCGAGCTGGTCGGCTGTGATCTTGTTCCAGCTTCTGCGGGCAACCTGTTGCTGGTGGTGGTGGATCGTCGTTCTTTTGAAGGTGAAGTGGACACAGCTGTGGTCCGTCCAGTGAAGTTCTGTGGCGTGGCTGAAGGCGATGTCTGTGCTGGATGAGAAGACGGCGTCAAGTGTGTGTCCGGCGAGGTGGGTGGAGGTGGACACCAGCTGCTTGAGTCCAAGGTTCGCGAGGTTGTCGAGCAGGGTGCTGGTGTTGCAGTCGTTGTTGTTCTCTAGGTGGAAGTTGAGGTCCCCCAGGAGGATGTAGTCAGCGGAGGGGAGGGCATGCGGGCTGACGAAGTCGGCGATGTCCTCGCTGAATTGAGTGCGTGGTCCCGGGGGTCGGTAGAACAGGGTGCCTCTGAGGGTGGTCTTCGGGTCGGTGTGGATCTGGAAATGCAGGTGTTCGGCGGTGGTTAGGGTGTTGTCGGTGCTGGTCGTGATACGGATGGTGTTCCTGTGGATGATGGCGATGCCTCCTCCCATCTGGTTGGCGGTGCGGTCCCTCCGGGTGATCTTGTAGCCCTCAGGGATGGCGATGGCGATGTCGGGCGCTGAAGAGGCGTTCATCCAGGTCTCCGTGAGGAAGGCAACGTCCGGGGCTGTGGTGTCTAGGAGGTTCCAGAGTTCGATGGCGTGTCTGTGGACGGAGCGGGTGTTGAGGAGGATGCACTTGAGGTGGTTGCTGCTGGTGTTCGGCTTGGCAGGTGCTGGTGGCGCGCAGGTCCGGATGCAGGTGAACTTGCAGGCGTGGCAGCTGAAGGGTCCGTGGGACGTCGTGGGGTGGCTCGGTAGCATCCTGGGATTCGGCCGGTGTTGAGTGCGATGAGGGTGGCGGCGGTGTACATCAGGCGGGTCGGCCGGGGTCCTCGTGGGCCAGGGGTCCTGGCACTGGGCGCGGTCCAGGCGCACAATCGGCGCGCCCGCTGCGCGTGACCGCTGCGCGTTCGCACGGTCGCCATATATGGCGAAGTGCGCGGGGGGCGGAGCAGCTGGGAGGCGGGAGCGGGGAGGGTACAGAAGGAAAAAAGAGGCGGGGTTAGCGGCGGTGGCGGGAAGCGGGGAGGGAAGACGAAGGGCAGCAACTCTCTATATCCATTAAATCCCTCAAAAGCAATAAAGCCCCAGGCCCAGACGGCTTCACGGCCTCCTTTTACAAAGAATTTGATAAGTCACTAAAACCCACCCTACTAATACTGTTCAACTCTATTGCTAAGGATTGCTGTGTAACCAAAACAATGGGTAAAGCCATCATCATTGTTGTTCCCAAAGACGGTAAGGACTCCCTTTTAAACAAAAATTACAGGCCAATCTCGCTTATCAATCTTAATTGCAAGCTCTATGCAAAAATCCTAGCCAATAGACTAAAGGCAATTCTGCCAAAGCTGATAAGTAATTCGCAGGTGGGGTTTCTCAAGCATCGCTTGTCTAATGATAATACGAGATTCTTGTGCCACATCCTGGAAAAAGCTAAGATAACGCCCGTCCCTTCCGTCGCCATTACCTTAGCCGAAGAAAAAGCATTCGATAGAGTATCATGGTCTTTTTTAAAATAATGCATGTCATCTTTTAAACTAGGTGAGGCATATATCAATATGGTCCTGGCCCTGTACTCTTGCCCTACTGCCCGAATAGCTATTAATGGCACCTTGTCAGAACCCTTCCGCTTAGAACAGGGAACCAGACAGGGCTGTCCCCTCTCTCCTGCATTATTTCTGTCAAGAGAGCCCCCAACACACTTAACTATTCAATACTTGCATGTCATGGGGCAGGTATGGCACAATCAGGGGGGCAGAGGGGCAGAGGCAAGAAAATGGCACAATCCAGGGGGCAGAGGCATGAAAAATGGCACAATCAGGGGGGCAGAGGCATGAAAAATGGCACAATCAGGGGGGCAGAGGCAAGAAAAATGGCCCATCCGGGGGGCAGAGGCAAGAAAAATGGCACAATCAGGGGAGCAGAGGCAAGAAAAATGGCACAATCAGAGGGGCAGAGGCAAGAAAAATGGCACAATCAGGGGAGCAGAGGCAAGAAAAATGGCACAATCCGGGAGGCAGAAGGCAAGAAAAATGGCACAATCAGGGGAGCAGAGGCCAGAAAAATGGCACAATCAGGGGAGCAGAGGCAAGAAAAATGGCACAATCAGGGAAGCAGAGGCCAGAAAAACGAGTGCAATCAGGGGGCAGAAGGCAAGAAAAGCGAGTGCAATCAGGGGGGCAGAGGCAAGAAAATGGCACAATCAGGGGGGCAAAGTCAAGAAAAATGGCACAATCAGGGGCAGAAGGCAAGAAAAACGAGTGCAATCAGGGGGCAGAAGGCAAGAAAACGAGTGCAATCAGGGGGCAGAAGGCAAGAAAACGAGTGCAATCAGGGGGCAGAAGGCAAGAACACGAGCGCAGTCAGGGGGCAGAGGCAAGAAAATGGCACAATCGGGGGCAGAAGGCAAGAAAAGCGAGAGCAATCAGGGGAGAAGAGGCAAGAAAATGGCACAATCAGGGGGGCAAAGACATGAAAAATGGCACAATCAGGGGGCAGAAGGCAAGAAAAACGAGTGCAATCAGGGGGCAGAAGGCAAAAAAACGAGTGCAATCAGGGGGAGGAAGGCAAGAAAACGAGCGCAGTCAGGGGGGCAGAGGCAAGAAAAATGGCACAATCAGGGGGCAGAAGGCAAGAAAAGCGAGTGCAATCAGGGGGCAGAAGGCAAGAAAATGAGCACAGTCAGGGGGGCAGAGGCAAGAAAAATGGCACAATTAGGGGAGCAGAGGCAAGAAAAATAGCACAATCAGGGGAGCAGAGGCAAGAAAAATGGCACAATCAGGGGAGCAGAGGCAAGAAAAATGGCACAATCAGGGGGCAGAAGGCAAGAAAATGAGCACAGTCAGGGGGGCAGAGGCAAGAAAAATGGCACAATTAGGGGAGCAGAGGCAAGAAAAATAGCACAATCAGGGGAGCAGAGGCAAGAAAAATGGCACAATCAGGGGGCAGAAGGCAAGAAAATGAGCACAGTCAGGGGGGCAGAGGCAAGAAAAATGGCACAATTAGGGGAGCAGAGGCAAGAAAAATGGCACAATTAGGGGAGCAGAGGCAAGAAAAATGGCATAACCAGGGGAGCAGAGGCAAGAAAAATGGCACAATCAGGGGAGCAGAGGCAAGAAAAATGGCACAATCCGGGGAGCAGAGGAAAGAAAAATGGCACAATCAGGGGAGCAGAGGAAAGAAAAATGGCACAATCAGGGGAGCAGAGGCTAGAAAAATCCCTCTCTCCCATTCTACTATAGAACAAGTGATTCTAAAACTCCTAACACTTATCCTAAGTGCTATGTTTTCTTGCTTGAGGTTAGCCGGACTATTGCGCCTGAGATCATTCAAAAGGCAGACTCTGCCAAGGAGGTGTGAAACTACCCCATGTACATTGATTCCAGTTTCAGTTTACTGAAGGGTAAACTCTTCTGGAGGCGGGGCTTCCCCAACCCACAGATGAGACTTACTTATGCACTTTTTTCTGAAGCAGGGGCTCATGATTGAAGTCCTTAATGCATACTGCCCTAATGGTTTATATCTGAGCAGGCACAGAGCTGTGCCAGCTTAGTTCACTTGTGTCAGAATACTTTCCCATGCACATAGTGTTGCTGTTTTCCTACTGATATGATGCTGTGTGCATTAAAGCACCAGTGTTGTTTCTGGTACCATGGTGGACCCGGCTTTCTATGATAACTCTTCTACTGTAGGGCACCGTACTAATGCCCTGCCATCTACTAGTATTCCTTCTAAGGAAGGCCACACTCAGATACAAGTTGCAGCTGACCTGTGGCACAGTGACCCAATCAGCCAGACAAAACCTCCATTAGCATAATTTTGAGTTACTCTTGTTTCACAAAATTCCTGAAATTATACCATTATGCCACACGGCAAAATTATGCTCTGTATTCTGTCAACACACAGGAACTACGCGAACAACGGAACAGAAGCTGCTGTTGTTTGTGGTGGGTTCTGTTTTTTGCACGGTTTGGTAGAGTGAAATGTATCCTCACGTCCAAATGCATTTCGTACTAAAATACATTGCCAAATGCCACTTTTGCATTTTATGTAATTACGTGTCATGAGAGGTATGGCACACATGCTGTCCTGTTGACAAGAAGGAGAATCCTCTCTGAACGTTTTATACAACCGCTTAGACGACTCATATTTCAGGCTCTTAGACTGCAAAATGTATAGAAATTTGGAGCTTTAACTTTTGTCAAAGCTAAAGTAACCTGCAATTATTACATTCATGAGCAGGAACAGCCCATATTTAAATATTGCACTGCAGAAAGGGCTTCAAATATTTGGCCATGTGTATTATGAATTATTCAGTACTGAGGGCAGGCAAATCCAGAGAGAGAGAAAAGTAACTCCTTTTAACCAGATTTTCAGAGGTGAAACTGTGCCTGTAGTAAAAAGAATGATGAGTTAGGGCCCATTTAATTATTGGCCAACAGAGCAATCACCATTGGCCTAATAAAGGACTTTCTTCAGGCAAGACAAGACTACTCCACCCGCTAAATTTATAAATACTACCCAGCAGGCAGTTCTTTTCAATGCATTTTACTGTTTGTTTCAAAGGAGCCCTGTAACAAATAGTAATCAATTTTTATTTTCAAAAAGAAAATCCCAAAATTAGATGTTATTTATGTAAAGAAAAAAAAGTAATGCTACCCTCGCTAGGAGTGATTAAATAACATTCCCTTATGACATAATTGTTGCAGATTTATCTTTTCACTTACATGTTTCTAAATGTATAAACTTTCGTTTGTCCTTAGCTACTGGGGCCACTCTATAGCGTAGCAATTGTCACCCAGGCCCCAGTACCATTGGGTCTACCCTTTTTTATGTAAAAATGGTGAGGGGAGTCTTAAGAATATTTTTGTTGCAATGCGTGCACGTTTTTGGCAGCCAAACTAAATCGATGGCTAAAGGTCTTTTCCCAATGCAGCACATGTGTGCTGCGTATGCAAGACCTAAAAAGGACATTTAGTGAGGCTCACACAATTTTCTATCGCCAGCTTTTTACTGGTAGTTTCTCCATTAACTTTCATCAGCCTCTGACAAACCAATAAAAAGTTACCCAGGATTAATACATTTAAAGCACTAAAATTATGTGAGGGAAATAAGGCAGGCAAATTGTTAGCTTCGTATCTCATGCACAAACAGAAACAATTCACCATCCAATCGACTAGAGATTCCAAGAACATTGTCCAAACTAAAGAAAACAAGATACTAAAGGCATTCCAAAACTTCTATGAGGACCTTTACAAAAATAAACAAACAATAGATCTAGAGATCTGCACTAAATATCTAGAGACATTGAGCCTACCAAAATTAAGTGAAACTGAGAGCTCAGCGCTAGGGAACACCATTTCTGAAAAGGAAGTCTCAATCAATCAATCAATCAAAGACATTTATAGAGCGCACTACTTACCCGTAGGGTCTCAAGGCGCTGAGGGGGGGGGGGGTTGCCGTTACTGCTCGAACAGCCAGGTCTTCAGCTTCTTCCTGAAGGAGAGGTGGTCTTGGGTCAGGCGCAGGTCGGGAGGGAGGGAGTTCCAGGTCTTGGCGGCCAGGTAGGAGAAGGACCTTCCTCCTGTTGTCGCTCTTCGGATGCGGGGGACGGCGGCGAGGGCGTGGTTGGCTGATCGGAGGTGGCGTTTGGGAGCGTAGAAGTTGATTCGGTTGTTGAGGTAGCTCGGGCCTTGGTCGTGTAGGGCTTTGTGTGCGTGGGTGAGGAGACGGAAGGTGATTCTTTTGTTGACGGGGAGCCAATGCAGGTCTCTCAGATGTCCGGAGATGTGGCTGGTTCGTGGGATGTCGAGGATGAGTCTGGCTGAGGCGTTCTGGATCCGCTGGAGTCTCTTCTGGAGCTTGGCGGTGGTACCGGCGTAGAGGGCGTTGCCGTAGTCCAGTCGGCTGGTGACGAGGGCCTGGGTGACGGTCTTCCTGGTCTCGGTGGGGATCCACCAGAAGATCTTCCGTAGCATGCGTAGGATGTTGAAGCACGCCGAGGAGACGGCGTTGACTTGCTTGGTCATGGAGAGGGAGGAGTCCAGGATGAAGCCCAGGTTGCGTGCGTGGTCTGTCGGTTTGAGTGCGGTGCCCAGGGCGGGGGGCCACCAGGAGTCGTCCCAGGCGGAGGGCGAAGAGCCCAGGATGAGGACCTCCGTCTTGTCTGAGTTCAGTTTCAGGCAGCTGGTCGTCATCCACTCGGCTACATCTTTCATCCCTTTGTGCAGATTGGCTCTGGCGGCGGCGGGGTCGTTGGTCAGGGAGAGGATCAGCTGGGTGTCGTCGGCGTAGGAGATTATGTTGAGGTTGTGTTGGCGTGCGATGGCCGCGAGGGGGCTCATGTAGACGTTGAAGAGGGTGGGGCTCAGCGAGGATCCTTGAGGGACGCTGCAGATGACTTCGGTGGCCTCTGACTTGTACGGTGGTAGGCGGACTCTCTGTGTTCTTCCGTCGAGGAAGGAGATGATCCATTCCAGTGCCTTCTCCTGGATTCCGACGTTGCTGAGGCGCTGCACTAGGGTGCGGTGGCAGACCGTGTCGAATGCCGCGGAGAGGTCTAGGAGGATGAGGGCCGCTGTGTCTCCGTTGTCCATCAGGGCTCGGATGTCGTCGGTGGCAGCGATGAGGGCGGTCTCGGTGCTGTGGTTGGCTCGGAAGCCAGACTGTGAGGGGTCGAGGGATCCATTCGTCTCGAGGAAGGCAGCCAGCTGCTTGTTGACGGTCTTCTCGATGACTTTGGCTGGAAACGGGAGGAGCGAGATGGGGCGGTAATTCTTGAGTTCGGTGGGGTCCGCTGTGGGTTTCTTGAGTAGAGCGCTGAGTTCGGCGTGCTTCCAGCTCTCAGGGAAGGTGGCGGTGTTGAAGGAGGTGTTGATAATGTCCCGCAGGTGGGGTGCGATGACAGCGTCGGCCTTGTTGAAGACGTGGTGAGGGCAGGGGTCGGTCGGAGATCCGGAGTGGACGGAGTTCATCATGCGGACGGTGTCTTCGGTGTTGATCGGAGTCCAGGCGCGGAGGGTGGTGGTGGGCGGCGTTGCTGTGGTCGTGGCGTGCGTCGGATGAATGCTGAAGCTGTTGTGTATGTCTGCGATCTTGTTGTGGAAGTAGGAGGCGGGGGAGTTGCAGAGGTCTTGCGATGGGGTGATGTCGTTGTTTCCTGCGCTGGGGTTGGAGAGCTCTTTCACGATGTTGAAGAGTTCCTTGCAGTTGTGTGCGTTGTTGTCCAGCCGGTCCTTGAATGCAGTTTTCTTGGCGGCGCGGATCAGTTGGTGGTGCTTCCGGGTGGCAAGCTTGAAGGTGGTCATGTTGTCCGGTGTTGGTTCCCTTCTCCAGACTTTCTCGAGGGCTCGGCAGTTCTTCTTGGAGCTCTTGAGTTCGTCGGTGAACCATGGGGCTTTCTTGCTGCCGGGTCTGCTGGGCGGGGTCCTCAGAGGGGCGAGTTCGTCCGCGCAGTTGCTGATCCACTTCGTGAGGTTGTCGGCGGCCTGGCTGGGGTTCGCTGAGCTGGCAGGAGGGTGCTGGCTCAGGGAGGTGGCGAGCTGGTCGGCTGTGATCTTGTTCCAGCTTCTGCGGGCAACCTGTTGCTGGTGGTGGTGGATCGTCGTTCTTTTGAAGGTGAAGTGGACACAGCTGTGGTCCGTCCAGTGAAGTTCTGTGGCGTGGCTGAAGGCGATGTCTGTGCTGGATGAGAAGACGGCGTCAAGTGTGTGTCCGGCGAGGTGGGTGGAGGTGGACACCAGCTGCTTGAGTCCAAGGTTCGCGAGGTTGTCGAGCAGGGTGCTGGTGTTGCAGTCGTTGTTGTTCTCTAGGTGGAAGTTGAGGTCCCCCAGGAGGATGTAGTCAGCGGAGGGGAGGGCATGCGGGCTGACGAAGTCGGCGATGTCCTCGCTGAATTGAGTGCGTGGTCCCGGGGGTCGGTAGAACAGGGTGCCTCTGAGGGTGGTCTTCGGGTCGGTGTGGATCTGGAAATGCAGGTGTTCGGCGGTGGTTAGGGTGTTGTCGGTGCTGGTCGTGATACGGATGGTGTTCCTGTGGATGATGGCGATGCCTCCTCCCATCTGGTTGGCGGTGCGGTCCCTCCGGGTGATCTTGTAGCCCTCAGGGATGGCGATGGCGATGTCGGGCGCTGAAGAGGCGTTCATCCAGGTCTCCGTGAGGAAGGCAACGTCCGGGGCTGTGGTGTCTAGGAGGTTCCAGAGTTCGATGGCGTGTCTGTGGACGGAGCGGGTGTTGAGGAGGATGCACTTGAGGTGGTTGCTGCTGGTGTTCGGCTTGGCAGGTGCTGGTGGCGCGCAGGTCCGGATGCAGGTGAACTTGCAGGCGTGGCAGCTGAAGGGTCCGTGGGACGTCGTGGGGTGGCTCGGTAGCATCCTGGGATTCGGCCGGTGTTGAGTGCGATGAGGGTGGCGGCGGTGTACATCAGGCGGGTCGGCCGGGGTCCTCGTGGGCCAGGGGTCCTGGCACTGGGCGCGGTCCAGGCGCACAATCGGCGCGCCCGCTGCGCGTGACCGCTGCGCGTTCGCACGGTCGCCATATATGGCGAAGTGCGCGGGGGGCGGAGCAGCTGGGAGGCGGGAGCGGGGAGGGTACAGAAGGAAAAAAGAGGCGGGGTTAGCGGCGGTGGCGGGAAGCGGGGAGGGAAGACGAAGGGCAGCAACTCTCTATATCCATTAAATCCCTCAAAAGCAATAAAGCCCCAGGCCCAGACGGCTTCACGGCCTCCTTTTACAAAGAATTTGATAAGTCACTAAAACCCACCCTACTAATACTGTTCAACTCTATTGCTAAGGATTGCTGTGTAACCAAAACAATGGGTAAAGCCATCATCATTGTTGTTCCCAAAGACGGTAAGGACTCCCTTTTAAACAAAAATTACAGGCCAATCTCGCTTATCAATCTTAATTGCAAGCTCTATGCAAAAATCCTAGCCAATAGACTAAAGGCAATTCTGCCAAAGCTGATAAGTAATTCGCAGGTGGGGTTTCTCAAGCATCGCTTGTCTAATGATAATACGAGATTCTTGTGCCACATCCTGGAAAAAGCTAAGATAACGCCCGTCCCTTCCGTCGCCATTACCTTAGCCGAAGAAAAAGCATTCGATAGAGTATCATGGTCTTTTTTAAAATAATGCATGTCATCTTTTAAACTAGGTGAGGCATATATCAATATGGTCCTGGCCCTGTACTCTTGCCCTACTGCCCGAATAGCTATTAATGGCACCTTGTCAGAACCCTTCCGCTTAGAACAGGGAACCAGACAGGGCTGTCCCCTCTCTCCTGCATTATTTCTGTCAAGAGAGCCCCCAACACACTTAACTATTCAATACTTGCATGTCATGGGGCAGGTATGGCACAATCAGGGGGGCAGAGGGGCAGAGGCAAGAAAATGGCACAATCCAGGGGGCAGAGGCATGAAAAATGGCACAATCAGGGGGGCAGAGGCATGAAAAATGGCACAATCAGGGGGGCAGAGGCAAGAAAAATGGCCCATCCGGGGGGCAGAGGCAAGAAAAATGGCACAATCAGGGGAGCAGAGGCAAGAAAAATGGCACAATCAGAGGGGCAGAGGCAAGAAAAATGGCACAATCAGGGGAGCAGAGGCAAGAAAAATGGCACAATCCGGGCGGCAGAAGGCAAGAAAAATGGCACAATCAGGGGAGCAGAGGCCAGAAAAATGGCACAATCAGGGGAGCAGAGGCAAGAAAAATGGCACAATCAGGGAAGCAGAGGCCAGAAAAACGAGTGCAATCAGGGGGCAGAAGGCAAGAAAAGCGAGTGCAATCAGGGGGGCAGAGGCAAGAAAATGGCACAATCAGGGGGGCAAAGTCAAGAAAAATGGCACAATCAGGGGCAGAAGGCAAGAAAAACGAGTGCAATCAGGGGGCAGAAGGCAAGAAAACGAGTGCAATCAGGGGGCAGAAGGCAAGAAAACGAGTGCAATCAGGGGGCAGAAGGCAAGAACACGAGCGCAGTCAGGGGGCAGAGGCAAGAAAATGGCACAATCGGGGGCAGAAGGCAAGAAAAGCGAGAGCAATCAGGGGAGAAGAGGCAAGAAAATGGCACAATCAGGGGGGCAAAGACATGAAAAATGGCACAATCAGGGGGCAGAAGGCAAGAAAAACGAGTGCAATCAGGGGGCAGAAGGCAAAAAAACGAGTGCAATCAGGGGGAGGAAGGCAAGAAAACGAGCGCAGTCAGGGGGGCAGAGGCAAGAAAAATGGCACAATCAGGGGGCAGAAGGCAAGAAAAGCGAGTGCAATCAGGGGGCAGAAGGCAAGAAAATGAGCACAGTCAGGGGGGCAGAGGCAAGAAAAATGGCACAATTAGGGGAGCAGAGGCAAGAAAAATAGCACAATCAGGGGAGCAGAGGCAAGAAAAATGGCACAATCAGGGGAGCAGAGGCAAGAAAAATGGCACAATCAGGGGGCAGAAGGCAAGAAAATGAGCACAGTCAGGGGGGCAGAGGCAAGAAAAATGGCACAATTAGGGGAGCAGAGGCAAGAAAAATAGCACAATCAGGGGAGCAGAGGCAAGAAAAATGGCACAATCAGGGGGCAGAAGGCAAGAAAATGAGCACAGTCAGGGGGGCAGAGGCAAGAAAAATGGCACAATTAGGGGAGCAGAGGCAAGAAAAATGGCACAATTAGGGGAGCAGAGGCAAGAAAAATGGCATAACCAGGGGAGCAGAGGCAAGAAAAATGGCACAATCAGGGGAGCAGAGGCAAGAAAAATGGCACAATCCGGGGAGCAGAGGAAAGAAAAATGGCACAATCAGGGGAGCAGAGGAAAGAAAAATGGCACAATCAGGGGAGCAGAGGCTAGAAAAATCCCTCTCTCCCATTCTACTATAGAACAAGTGATTCTAAAACTCCTAACACTTATCCTAAGTGCTATGTTTTCTTGCTTGAGGTTAGCCGGACTATTGCGCCTGAGATCATTCAAAAGGCAGACTCTGCCAAGGAGGTGTGAAACTACCCCATGTACATTGATTCCAGTTTCAGTTTACTGAAGGGTAAACTCTTCTGGAGGCGGGGCTTCCCCAACCCACAGATGAGACTTACTTATGCACTTTTTTCTGAAGCAGGGGCTCATGATTGAAGTCCTTAATGCATACTGCCCTAATGGTTTATATCTGAGCAGGCACAGAGCTGTGCCAGCTTAGTTCACTTGTGTCAGAATACTTTCCCATGCACATAGTGTTGCTGTTTTCCTACTGATATGATGCTGTGTGCATTAAAGCACCAGTGTTGTTTCTGGTACCATGGTGGACCCGGCTTTCTATGATAACTCTTCTACTGTAGGGCACCGTACTAATGCCCTGCCATCTACTAGTATTCCTTCTAAGGAAGGCCACACTCAGATACAAGTTGCAGCTGACCTGTGGCACAGTGACCCAATCAGCCAGACAAAACCTCCATTAGCATAATTTTGAGTTACTCTTGTTTCACAAAATTCCTGAAATTATACCATTATGCCACACGGCAAAATTATGCTCTGTATTCTGTCAACACACAGGAACTACGCGAACAACGGAACAGAAGCTGCTGTTGTTTGTGGTGGGTTCTGTTTTTTGCACGGTTTGGTAGAGTGAAATGTATCCTCACGTCCAAATGCATTTCGTACTAAAATACATTGCCAAATGCCACTTTTGCATTTTATGTAATTACGTGTAATTTCGTGCAAGTATGCAAAATCAAGTAACGCGAATTTCTCCCACCCCTAGCTAACAACTAACTAGCATCTTGATTCCCCTGAGTATTATAGGGACTAGAGAACTGCATGGATATTAATCATGATTGCTGAAGGACTAGTTTGGATGCATGAAAGACCTGCGAGCTGGCATCTGTACCTTGATGTCACTTAAGGTACAAAACTGAAACATACCCATGAAATTAGAGTAAACAACAGCATTGATTGGCAAAAGGATGAGGAGAGTTATAACAAACACTACACCGTCACAAGGATACACGTTTGGCAGCTACATCCAGGTGAAAACAAATCTAGCCGATGCTGGCTGTACACCCAATGGAACAGGACTGCTCCAGGAACGCTGCCCTTAAAGAGTTAGATGACGTCATTGCGTACGGTATAGACACAGACTAGAGTAAATACGAACTAATTGGCAAGGGCATGGTGGCTAACCTCGTGGCAATCGGCACTCACAGTACGTGTTTAATTTATCATAGATACAGAGGTGAAAACCTGAAAAATGCAGTGAGGACGTGGAAAGGACGGAGATTGGCAAACACAAGTGAACGTCCACCCTCCTCAGCAAGGCTGCCCTCTTCCTGCCTCCACTGAGGAGTCCTCTTCTCACCAGATTGTTGCAGGAGATTGAATTGCATTGAAAGTGGGTCTTTTGAGATAATTCCCACATGGGCCCAGTGGCGTAGCTAGTGTCGGCCCTGGTGCAAGGAGGGAAATGGACTCCCTGGCTGCTGTTTCAATGATAATATACATATATTATCACGTTTCAGGGGAGCCTTTGGGGTCCGGTGCTACTGCACCAGCTGCACCAATGGCAGCTAGTCGCCTACTTGTGCTCCAGACTCAGTCTCCCCCCATAGCACCAATGGCAGACTCCCGAGCACAGTGTGAAATAAAACACGACAAGACGACATAGGAAGGGAGGTGGGACGCGAACGTAGACAACCAGGGGCATGATAACTCCGGGGTAATACGAACGTTGCCATTTCAGTTATTAGAATTACGCAATTACACTTCTCCACAGAACACTTCTGAAGAGAACATCGAACCCACTCCAACTGTAAGGTACTTGTTGCACCCAGTTCACATACGATGCCACAATCCGAGAGGCGAACAACAACCAAGACGTGGAAATGGAATTCCAGTCAAAGGTTAAAGCACTCAAGTATTACTTCCCGACAAGTCACGACATGCATTCATCATACAGCGGCCACGACAGGGCACCCACCTGCAAGAGTATCGCGACATAGACATTCCATGTTTCATGCGCTTCAGTCATACATGCTGCCAATGCTAGGGACCCGGTTTATGGGCTTAAACACACAGCAAGGGGTCCGAACACGCGCACATCAGCACCTAAAGGGCGTTGCGCGGCTGCCTTTGGCTGCGGACGGGCGCACAGCAGAAGGACTGCGAGGCCTGCGCCTTTCATCAGAAAGGATACTCCAGACTCTGAAATCGACTGCCGCAAATGGAGGCCACGACAGCTGTCCTGCGAGGGGATACTGCCGGACAGTGGATCCGTGCGCCTCTCACAGGGCCCGCGATGGCAATCTGCGCAACACATCAGCACCCTGGGCCCTGGCCAGGCTGATAAACTGCCTGTGAAATACGCCGGGCTGGAGATGGCTGCGATAGGGGACGTGAGGTATCTCCAGGCGCACACATCACAGATGCTGAAAGACGAGGGTAAAACGCTTAGAGAGCACAATATGAGAGCGGATTGAGGTGTGGCGAGCAGCACTGAAGTGGCTTTGTGCGGGCGGCACCTCCGCTGCCTCCACGCGCACCCTCAGTGCCTAATGACGTCAGGATTGACCCGAGGAAGGACCAGTTTAGTCGCCCATCCTCTCCCGGGTGATAAGAGTGTCTCTGGGAAGCAGTGCAGGTCGATCCACGCTTGATAAAGCGCTCTTGCCACCAGCTATTCCTGCAGAAAGAGGAGCACTCTGCAAGAGAGCAGATAGAAATGGCGGCCGCAAATGTCTGCAAATTTCGGATTCAGGGGCGTGTTTTGGCGTTCTGAGTGACGGGTGACGTCACAGTCGAAAGAACGCAAAAAAACACGCCCCCAAATCCGAAAGAGACGGGGCTTTATTGGAGTGAAGCCTGTCTCCTCCAATGGCTGGGCTCCGTTTAGGAAGCCAGCCAATGGAGGAGAGAGGCGGGTTCAAGCCTCCATACTGAAAATGACTCAAAATCATTAAATCTCCTCCCGGAGACTGCGCAAGCGCGGCCTTCGGTCCTCAACCTAAAAAACTGACTGTTGTCTTCTTTGGCACCCTCAAGGCACTTAGAAACGTATTTCCCCTGCTCCCTAGAGAGGCCAAAGAGACAGTAGCCCGTGCTTTGATTCTTTCCCGTCTTGATTATGCCAATGCCTTGTTCATTGGCATTCCCGGGATATTTGCTGAAAAAACTGCAAACTATACAGAATGCCGTAGCTAGACTCCTTTTTAACATCTCCGGGAGATCTAGTGTTCAACAGCATTTGCGGGATCTGCACTGGCTGCCTGTGGCCCGGCGAGTACAATTCAAAGCTCTCACTCTCGCGCACAGGGCCCTTCATGGTCTTGGTCCTTTGTATCTAAGGAGGCGCCTTGCCCTGTATGTACCCAATCGATCTCTGCGGTCTGCCTCTTTACGCCAAATGGAAATGCAGCGATTCCGCAGAGCTCGCTTGGGAGGCCAGTCTCTTTCTTTTAAAACAGCAGTGGCTTGGAATTCGCTCCCTGCGGATCTTCAGTTTACTCAAGACTTCCAACTTTTTAAAAAACACCTAAAGACACATCTGTTTAGTCAGCTCTCTTAATTGGTTTCCATCTGTTCCGCCCCAGTTCACTTCCGTGCCAAGACACTCTAGAGTATTAGTGACCGATAATTCTATAAAATAACATAACATCCTGCCTTTTAGGAAGAGGGGTCTGCTATCAGACACACAGTGGGAGGTGGAGCCATCATTGACCTTGCCAGGCACAGCTCTGCTCAGATCAAAGGGTCACTCCTCCCCATACTCCAACTGCATATATCTCTATTCAATCCTGGTCGGGATCAGCCTGCCCTGACCCTCCAAAACCAGATAGCCAATACACAAAACAGCAGCGCACACTGGAAGGTTTAGGCAAGAAATTACCTTGTTCCTAAAAGTGGTATTTTCAATCACATCCCTGTGTTTAGCGCCTTTCTGTCCCTGTGTTTAGCTCTTTTCTGTTTTCTGCACTCCCCGTGACTGTATTTCTACTGCTCTGTGCCCCACCGCTCCTCGCTCCCGCCACTGCTCCCCGGTGGCCCGCCCCTTTTTCTCTTCAGTACCCGCTCCCCGACGCCCATTCGCCGCCCGCTCCCCCTCCCAGCTGCTCCTCCCTCCCACTTGGCCATTTATGGAGGAGACCGCATGGTGGTGAGCTGTGATCCTTGACCCTGCTCGCAGGGCCGGTCGCTCCACGCACCACACGGCTCCTCGTGTGTGACCAGGACCTTCACCGCTGCTCCTGTGTTCCGTCTGCTCTGAGTATTTTATGTTTTTACTGTGCCCATTATTGTATTTGCTTTGTGCCCTGAGTTTAGCTCTTTTCTGTTTTCTGCACTCCCGGTGACTGTATTTCTCCCGCTCTGTGCCCACCGCTCCCGCCGCTGCTCCCCGGCAGACCCGCCCCGTTTTCTCTTCTGTACCCGCTCCCCGACACCCATTCGCCACCCCGCTCCCGCCTCACAGCTGCTCCTCCCTCCCACATTGCCATTTATGGAGGAGACCACGCGGACGCGCCGCTGGTGCACCAAGGCGCACCAAAGGCAAGCCCGTCTGTGCCCGTCCATGCCTGGGCTGCGCCCAGCGCCAGAACCCCTGGCCCCCGCAGGAACCTGGACATCCGACTGAAGTACGACAACGCCGCCCTCAACGCACTCCACACCGGACGACCACGCACCTGCTATCAAGCCACCCCAAGGCGCACCCACAGACCCTTCACTTGTCAAGCCTGCAAATTCACCTGCCTCCGACCCCGCACCCCACCCGCCAACCCAAACCATAACAACAACCACCTCAAGTGCATCCATTCACAAGAACGCCATCGAACTCTGGGACCTCCTCGACACAACAGCACCTGACGTCGCCTTCCTCACGGAATCCTGGATGAACGCCTGTAACGACCGGATTTTTCGGACCAGATGAAATCAGCTCACCAAAACACCACTAACCCAGCCGAAACGTAACTGTAGGAGAGTAGGGTCTGCAATCCTATGATCACCCAGATTTTTTGCTTTTGTTTCACTGGTTTACGACTTTCTCTGGCTGTGGGCCTGCCAATCAGACCCACAGCCTGGCTGTTCTCTTTCTAAATTACGAGATGTACCCTAGGTGCATATACCAATTGGTACTGGGCCACCTTATCAGACCCTGTAACCCAGGGCGTAGGTGTATCCAGGGCCGCCAGGGGCTGCAGCATGTATTATGCCACCCCTGGCTGGCCTCCTAAATTTGACACAACTGGCTGCATGACAGCTGGGGCAAAGTCGTGTAATCACCCTTTGCTTTAGATATAGTAGCCCTATATCTAACCCTCCAATGGACACCCGAGTTCCTATCAGTCACTCCTATGGCAGGCCTTGACAATCCTGAAGGCAGAGTGCTTGGGCTCGTGTGAACTAAGCTCTGGCCCGAGCCGAGCCCGGTTGCAGCTTGCGGAATCAAGACCCAATGGCTGTTCCATGATAACGCGTACCATATCGGTAACTTCGGTGTCGCGTTATCAAGACATGTCGAGTAAGGTGTCATACGAATCGGGATGCTGCCCTCTCACCAACTCTGGCGACGAGGTTAGCATTCCGCCCTTCTAGAGGGACACGACATGTACGTAACTGTGAACCCCGGTTAAAGTTAACGAAAGCCTCAGCTCCACAAAATGGATGCTGCCACCACAGACACAAGTCTGACCTCCTGCTGCTGGGAGTCCTTCCAGCGAGGAGCACTTGGACAAAGGGTTTCCTGTCGAGGGCGGTGTTCGCACCGTCCCAGACAGGGTTTGTGTATTCTGGGTAGGTAGGGCTTTTGCGAGAAGGTGACTGCGGAGTGGCACCCCGGTGCTCACTACGCATCTGCCGGTTAGAACCAGTTCCAGGGGCGACAGCCCTGGCCTGGGGAAAGTCCGGCAGGGGAGAGGGGTGTAACTACCCCCCTTCCTGGTCCCACCCTTAGGGCAGGACCTAGTCATGTACCCACCCCTTTCTTTAGGATAAAGGCCGGAGCGGGGACCCTTCCAAATTAGATCATCTTTGAATCAAGAATACTTTCTACGAAAGGACTTCAAGACTCTTCTTAAGATTTCTCCCTTGTGGCTAAGGAGTAGTCACCCTGCATCAGCGGGCACCATCTAAGAACTCTGCGGTTTGCTGTAAGTCCTTCCTCAAGGAATCCGACGGCCCAGCTCGACGAGAACCGGCTTCCCTGGCACCTCTGACCTCTACCCACGTCATCAGCTCAGCTGTGATCTGTGGGTGCGACGAGACCTCGAGGGACCGGCCATCATCAGAACCTGCACGCTCTTAAAAACCAGCACGACCATCGAGATAACTCTCTGGTGAGTGCTCTGGGGTCCGAGAAGCCCCGACCCTGAGCCGCTCTAGCACCGAAGTGCAGTCTCCCAGCATCTCCACGATCTGCGTGGGGCCCTTCTGCTCGCTGCTCAGCACGTTGTCTGGTCACTAGCCGCTGGCTTGTGCCCTTCTGTGACGACGACCAAGAATCAACACTGCCGGTCTGGTTGCTCCAGACTGACCCTTGCTTCCATCTTTTGAGAAGCACCGCGGGCCCTCCTGGTCCACCCAAGACGCCGACAGCGACATCCGTCGTGGGACAGCTCGCACCTCCACCGTGGTCGCCGACAACGCCTCCTGGTCCGTGAGACTGCAGAGCCTAGCGTCGCCCACTCACCTGGTCGAGGTGACGGCCAACCGGTGCCTTCCTGGTACCCTCTAACTACTGGCTAGTAGTACGAACTTGGTCCCCTCTGCTTTCAGGTTTCATCAATCTCTACGAACTATTCAACACTGGTCGCCGGCCAGCAACTCCTTTTTCTTCCGGCTCCTGGCTCGTCAGCGAAGACCCCGACGCCTGTAAGACTTGTGCAGCCGCAGCCCTCGTGGCTAGGTAACTCGGCATTTCGGTGCCTGCATAGCCTCCTTACTCTAGGGTCCCGAGTCCCTCGCTTCCGACTTGCCTTAACCTTTCCGTGTCCTCGGACACTTGTCTTTAAACTGTGCACTTGAAGTATTTGCTAAAGAGATTTGGTTTGTGCTTAGTACCCTGTCCTCATAAAGAGTACAGGGCTGTTGTGATTCTTAATAAATATACTGTTTATTTTCATAACACTTGTGTGGTGTCCTTTCACTGGGTGTTCAAGGGGTACATGTGTGGTAAACAGCTGGCTTAACGCGCCCTCTCGAGTCTTTAGCCTTAGACTGCTCGTATCCACGCTACTAGGATAGCTGGTCTATAGGTTGACTTACAACCAAACACCATAAGGGTCGTTGGAACGATACATAGCGGTCGCTAGAATAGCGAACGTTGCATATCGGGCCAACTTCTCACATTGGTGAGCAGCGGTTGGGATTTGAGCTTGCTGTTGTTTTACCACACGTATCCTAAGAATATCTTGTTGAAAGATCGCACAAGTACTGTTAGTACATATAACTAAAGCTTAGAATACTCTGAGTTCTACTGAACCAGCTGTTGTAGCTCCTCAAGGCTTAGCACACCTTGGCTACAACTCTTAGCAAGGGAAAAAGTAGGAAAACACATAGTGTAGGTAGGTGCATCACTTACACCACACTAGAAACAGTATGTCGGGCCAAGGAGGAAACCCCGAGTCTCCTCTTGTGTCAGTTGACCCTCCACAGGTCATCCCTTCAGGATATACTGTGCTGAGCTTCAAGGAGTTAAGACGATTGTGTCACTCCCGGAAGATTCAGCAGGGGTCTAACCCCACAACGTCCTTTCTGATTGGTCTCTTGGAGACTTATGATGCCAGGAGAGCTGAGAAACTTCGTAGTTCTTCTAATCCAGAAGGAGACATGCCTCCCCTCGAGGGAACCCGGGACGATCCTGACCTCATTCACCTCGCAACCGAGAACGAGGATGTGGAGGAGGATGAGGAGGAGAATCTCTCTGGGGACGAGGCAGATAAGGGACAGGTAGAAGTCGGCAGACTAAGCAGGTCCAACTTAAGCAAACATGATAGCGGTACTGGGGGACTCCTGGGGCCACTATCAGGTCAGCTTAACATGGGGAATGGACGAGCCAGATCTCTATCAAGAGGCTCTGGCAGATCCCTTCATACCAACGGCTCTCACAACTCTTCTCAAAGAGGGATGACGTCCCCTCAGAGGAGAGTGTACGAAGCGAAAGAAAGGGCAGCTAATCTGCGGATCGAAAGGGAAGAACTTGCCCTGGCCAAGGAAAAGCTTGCTTTCGCTAGAGAGCAACAGTTAAGTGGGGCAGTCCCCACTGGTGGCAGCAATGTACCTAGTAATAGGGAAAAGAGTTTCGATACGAAACACCTTGGGAAGATAGTGCCCCCCTTTAAACAAGGGGACGACATCCACAAATGGATTACTGCTTTGGAGAGGGCCTGCACTGTGCAAGGCGTTCCCCAGAGTCAGTGGGCAGCTATCTTGTGGCTCTCCTTTGAAGGTAAAGGAAGAGACAAGCTCCTCACCACAAGGGTAGAGGACGCTAACAATTACCAAGTCTTGAAGAATACACTCGTTGAAGGGTTCGGCCTAACCACTGAGCAGTACAGGGTGCTGTTCAGGGATACCCAGAAAACGCAGTCTCAAGATTGGTCTGATTTTGTCGATTGTGCCACTAAGGCTTTTGAGGGCTGGTTGCTGGGCAGTAAGGTTACTGATTACAAAGGATTGTATAATTTGATGATGAGAGAACAAATTTTAAACAATTGTCAGAACCAGTTGTTGCATCAGCATCTTGTCGACTCGGATCTGACCTCTCCTCAAGAATTGGGGCAGAAGGCAGACAAATGGGTTCGTACGAGAGTTAAACAGAACCAGGGCCAGAATCAAGGTGGTCAGAAGAAAGCAGACCAGAAGGGTAAAGATTCAAAGGGGGAACAAAATGACCAGAAGTCTTCGACAGGTCCCCAACAACCCAAAGAGGGTGGGGGTCAGGCTCCCCAAAAGAAGAAAGAAGGCCAATCCAAACGATGGTGCCAGTACTGTAAAAGTAAGTCTCACTGGTTTAGTGAGTGCACCAAGAAAGGAGGAGGGCAGACTCCTGCCACTGCAGCCCCTAAGGCACCTGTGCCCCCTAGTACAGTCAGCAGTGGTAGTGCGCCTCCCAAGGGTTTAGTAGGGTTAACCCTGGGTTCTGAGGGGCGTGACAACTTAGTTGGCACACTCACTCAGGCTGTCCTTGTCAGTACAGGGGACGCGGACGTGTCCCCTGACGTAAGCCCCAATACGTTGGGCAAATACAGACAGACGCCTTTTATCAATGGAAAGATGGCTCAGGCCTATAGGGACACTTGTGCCAGCGTCACCATGGTGACGCCTAACTTCGTGGACCCTGGACAGATCATGCCAGGTACAGAATTCCTGGTGACCAATGCAAGCAATGTCACTACCAATCACAGTATGGCAATTGTAGCTTTCTCCTGGGGAGGGGTAACTGGCCAAAAGAAGGTTGTAGTTAGTCCAGACCTCCCAGTGGATTGTTTGTTGGGCAATGATTTGGAGTCGTCACAATGGTCAGAAGTGGAGCACCGGACTCACATGGAAATGTTAGGTTTGCCAGCACATGTGTTCGCTGTGATTAGGTCACAGGTCAGGAAATGCCCCACTGAACAGGTGCTGGATCCTGGAACAACGGACCAGACACCTCCCAAGAAAAAGAGCAGTAGGGTTAAGGCTGCGCCTTCCCCCTTGCCCCAGGTCGAGGATCAAGTCTCAGAGGAGGCTGACCTACAGGAATTGAGGGAAACTGAGCCGAGAGAGTTCAAACTTGATCAAGTTGAGTTCTTGGGCTCAGGGGGACCCTCAAGGGAAGATCTGGGGAAGGACCAGTTAGACTGCCCTTCTCTTGAACCCCTCAGACAGCAGGCTGCTGCTGAGGCTGCTGGGAACGCCACAGGTACCCACAAGGTATACTGGGAAGATGGACTCCTGTACACTGAGGCAAGAGACCCCAAGCCTGGCATGACCAGGAGGCTGGTCGTCCCCTTGTCTCAGCGTGGTTTCCTACTTACCTTGGCCCACGAGATTCCCTTAGCAGGTCACTTAGGCCAGACGAAAACGTGGGACAGGCTTGTCTCGCACTTTCACTGGCCGCACATGAACGAAGATACCAAGGAGTTTTGCCGCTCCTGTGTCACTTGCCAAGCCAGTGGTAAGTCAGGTGGCACGACAAAGGCCCCCCTTATACCAATGCCTGTGGTGGGGGTGCCCTTTGAACGGGTGGGGATCGACATCGTCGGTCCCATGGAACCACCGACAGCATCAGGGCACAAGTTTATACTGGTGGTAGTGGATCATGCCACCAGGTATCCTGAAGCTATTCCCCTTAGGACCACTACAGCACCTGTTGTGGCAAGAGCCCTAGTTGGAGTATTCTCCAGAGTGGGCTTCCCTAAGGAGGTCGTCTCCGACAGAGGTGCAAACTTTATGTCGAGCTACTTAACTGCTATGTGGAAGGAATGTGGTGTCAACTACAAGTTCACTACACCCTATCATCCACAATGCAATGGGCTTGTTGAGAGGTTCAACAGGACCCTAAAAGGGATGATTCATGGACTACCGGAAAAGCTTCGGCGTAGATGGGACGTCCTGATCCCCTGCCTCTTGTTCGCCTACAGAGAAGTCCCACAGAAGGGGGTTGGCTACAGCCCTTTTGAACTTTTGTACGGGCATCCTGTAAGAGGACCCCTGTGTTTGGTGAAGGAAGGATGGGAGAGACCTCTCAAAAAGCCTGCAACCAACATAGTGGACTATGTGCTTGGCCTCCGCTCGCGGATGGCTGAGTACATGGAAAAGGCATCTGAAAACCTTAAGGCCAGCCAAGAACTCCAAAAAGCTTGGCATGACCAAAAGGCTGTCTTGACTGTTTACCAGCCCGGACAGAAGGTGTGGGTGTTGGAGCCAGTGGCCCCAGCAGCACTCAAGGACAAATGGTCCGGGTCCCACACAATCCTGGAGAAAAAGGGAGAGGTCACCTACCTGGTCGACCTAGGAACTCCCCGGAGCCCCCACAGGGTGCTTCATGTCAACAGGCTAAAAGCATATGTCGACAGGAAGGACATGAGTTTGCTCATGGCCATAGATGAGGGACAGGAGGAGGAGAGTGACCCTCTCCCCGACCTGCTCTCTCAGAATCCTGACGATGGCTCGGTAGATGGTGTTGTCTTTTGCGGCAGCCTCTCCGACCATCAACAGAGCGACTGTAAACAGGTTCTTCAGTCGTTCCGACATCTGTTTTCTCTGACACCCAGTCAGACCGATTGGTGCACCCACGAGGTCGACACTGGTGACAGCCTGCCCGTAAAGAGTAAAATCTACAGGCAGCCTGATCACGTCAGAGACTGCATCAAAAGTGAGGTGCAGAAAATGTTGGAGCTGGGAGTCATTGAACCCTCGGATAGCCCTTGGGCTAGTCCCGTAGTTCTAGTGCCGAAACCTCACACCCAGGATGGTAAGAGAGAGATGAGGTTTTGCGTAGACTACAGGGGTCTCAATGCAGTCACTAAGACTGACGCCCACCCAATACCAAGGGCAGACGAGCTTATTGATAGGCTGGCTTCGGCCAACTACTTAAGTACGTTTGACCTGACAGCTGGGTATTGGCAAATCAGGTTAGCTGAGGACGCCAAACCTAAGACAGCATTTTCAACCCCTGGTGGGCATTATCAGTTCGTGGTGATGCCCTTTGGTCTGAAAAATGCACCTGCCACCTTCCAACGGTTGGTGAATCATGTCCTTACTGGGCTGGATGACTTCTGTGCGGCGTATCTTGACGATATTGCTGTCTTTAGCTCCACCTGGGAGGATCACCTGGTCCACCTGCGGAAGACGTTAGAGGCACTGCAAGCAGCAGGTCTCACTATCAAGGCCACCAAGTGCCAGATAGGGCAGACACAGGTTGTGTACCTGGGCCACCTTGTCGGTGGAGGTCAGGTTCAGCCACTGGAGAGCAAGATACAGTCAATCAGGGACTGGGCTCCTCCAACCACCCAGACTCAGGTTCGAGCTTTCTTGGGCCTGACTGGATACTACAGGAAGTTTGTCAGGAACTATGGTTCCATCGTGACACCATTAAATGAACTGACAAGTAAGAAAATGCCAAAAAAGGTTCAGTGGACAGCGAGCTGTCAAAAAGCATTCGATGACATAAAGCAGGCCATGTGCACGGCGCCTATCCTCAAGAGTCCGGACTACTCCAAACCATTCATTGTCCAAACAGATGCTTCTGAGTTGGGTGTGGGAGCTGTTCTTTCTCAACTGAATTTTGATGGTCAAGACCAGCCCATTGCTTTTATAAGTAGACGGCTGACCCCTAGAGAGAAGAATTGGTCAGCTATTGAGAGGGAGGCCTTTGCTGTGGTTTGGGCCCTGAAGAAGCTGAGGCCATACTTGTTTGGCACTCACTTCAAGATTCAGACCGACCATAAGCCCCTCTTGTGGCTAAATCAGATGAAGGGTGAAAACCCCAAACTGCTTAGGTGGTCCATTTCCCTACAGGGGATGGACTTCACAGTGGAACATAGACCTGGTACTGATCATGGCAATGCCGATGGGCTCTCCAGATATTTCCACTTAGAACAAGAAGACTTACCTGGTCAAGGTTAGTTAGTTGTTCCGACGTTTGGGGGGGGGTCATGTAGGAGAGTAGGGTCTGCAATCCTATGATCACCCAGATTTTTTGCTTTTGTTTCACTGGTTTACGACTTTCTCTGGCTGTGGGCCTGCCAATCAGACCCACAGCCTGGCTGTTCTCTTTCTAAATTACGAGATGTACCCTAGGTGCATATACCAATTGGTACTGGGCCACCTTATCAGACCCTGTAACCCAGGGCGTAGGTGTATCCAGGGCCGCCAGGGGCTGCAGCATGTATTATGCCACCCCTGGCTGGCCTCCTAAATTTGACACAACTGGCTGCATGACAGCTGGGGCAAAGTCGTGTAATCACCCTTTGCTTTAGATATAGTAGCCCTATATCTAACCCTCCAATGGACACCCGAGTTCCTATCAGTCACTCCTATGGCAGGCCTTGACAATCCTGAAGGCAGAGTGCTTGGGCTCGTGTGAACTAAGCTCTGGCCCGAGCCGAGCCCGGTTGCAGCTTGCGGAATCAAGACCCAATGGCTGTTCCATGATAACGCGTACCATATCGGTAACTTCGGTGTCGCGTTATCAAGACATGTCGAGTAAGGTGTCATACGAATCGGGATGCTGCCCTCTCACCAACTCTGGCGACGAGGTTAGCATTCCGCCCTTCTAGAGGGACACGACATGTACGTAACTGTGAACCCCGGTTAAAGTTAACGAAAGCCTCAGCTCCACAAAATGGATGCTGCCACCACAGACACAAGTCTGACCTCCTGCTGCTGGGAGTCCTTCCAGCGAGGAGCACTTGGACAAAGGGTTTCCTGTCGAGGGCGGTGTTCGCACCGTCCCAGACAGGGTTTGTGTATTCTGGGTAGGTAGGGCTTTTGCGAGAAGGTGACTGCGGAGTGGCACCCCGGTGCTCACTACGCATCTGCCGGTTAGAACCAGTTCCAGGGGCGACAGCCCTGGCCTGGGGAAAGTCCGGCAGGGGAGAGGGGTGTAACTACCCCCCTTCCTGGTCCCACCCTTAGGGCAGGACCTAGTCATGTACCCACCCCTTTCTTTAGGATAAAGGCCGGAGCGGGGACCCTTCCAAATTAGATCATCTTTGAATCAAGAATACTTTCTACGAAAGGACTTCAAGACTCTTCTTAAGATTTCTCCCTTGTGGCTAAGGAGTAGTCACCCTGCATCAGCGGGCACCATCTAAGAACTCTGCGGTTTGCTGTAAGTCCTTCCTCAAGGAATCCGACGGCCCAGCTCGACGAGAACCGGCTTCCCTGGCACCTCTGACCTCTACCCACGTCATCAGCTCAGCTGTGATCTGTGGGTGCGACGAGACCTCGAGGGACCGGCCATCATCAGAACCTGCACGCTCTTAAAAACCAGCACGACCATCGAGATAACTCTCTGGTGAGTGCTCTGGGGTCCGAGAAGCCCCGACCCTGAGCCGCTCTAGCACCGAAGTGCAGTCTCCCAGCATCTCCACGATCTGCGTGGGGCCCTTCTGCTCGCTGCTCAGCACGTTGTCTGGTCACTAGCCGCTGGCTTGTGCCCTTCTGTGACGACGACCAAGAATCAACACTGCCGGTCTGGTTGCTCCAGACTGACCCTTGCTTCCATCTTTTGAGAAGCACCGCGGGCCCTCCTGGTCCACCCAAGACGCCGACAGCGACATCCGTCGTGGGACAGCTCGCACCTCCACCGTGGTCGCCGACAACGCCTCCTGGTCCGTGAGACTGCAGAGCCTAGCGTCGCCCACTCACCTGGTCGAGGTGACGGCCAACCGGTGCCTTCCTGGCACCCTCTAACTACTGGCTAGTAGTACGAACTTGGTCCCCTCTGCTTTCAGGTTTCATCAATCTCTACGAACTATTCAACACTGGTCGCCGGCCAGCAACTCCTTTTTCTTCCGGCTCCTGGCTCGTCAGCGAAGACCCCGACGCCTGTAAGACTTGTGCAGCCGCAGCCCTCGTGGCTAGGTAACTCGGCATTTCGGTGCCTGCATAGCCTCCTTACTCTAGGGTCCCGAGTCCCTCGCTTCCGACTTGCCTTAACCTTTCCGTGTCCTCGGACACTTGTCTTTAAACTGTGCACTTGAAGTATTTGCTAAAGAGATTTGGTTTGTGCTTAGTACCCTGTCCTCATAAAGAGTACAGGGCTGTTGTGATTCTTAATAAATATACTGTTTATTTTCATAACACTTGTGTGGTGTCCTTTCACTGGGTGTTCAAGGGGTACATGTGTGGTAAACAGCTGGCTTAACGCGCCCTCTCGAGTCTTTAGCCTTAGACTGCTCGTATCCACGCTACTAGGATAGCTGGTCTATAGGTTGACTTACAACCAAACACCATAAGGGTCGTTGGAACGATACATAGCGGTCGCTAGAATAGCGAACGTTGCATATCGGGCCAACTTCTCACAGTAACCACCTCCCTCCTCAGGACCTACTTACCATGATACCTGGGTACCTACCTGGGGATGGGGAATTAGCAATATACAAGCTTAGATCATCCAAAACACCACCAAATCCATAGGAATTACTAGAAACAATATTCTACACCACATTCATACCTTATAGTCTCGCGGCAACTTAGGCCCAGACTATGCTACCCTCCTACTCATAGTGAAAGGGGGCAGTTCTGATTACTTACCATTACACACTGACCACAATCAGTGCTCACACAAGCCACAATCCTGTGGGTATATACACCGTGTCCTTCCGGTGCTCTCACTCGCTCACACAAGCCACAATCCTGTGGGTATACACACCTTGTCCCTCCGGTGCTCTCACTAACGCCGCTACACAACGGCGATCACTGCCCTATTGATACCTTTAACTCTCTCTCTCTCTCCCTGTTGGGAAGTTTCACTATATACTACTGGGAATAAGACAGTTCAATCCTTTCACACAAGAATGGCCAAATTACGATATGCAAAGGTTATTCTCTGATTTAAGTGCTCCCTGCTCCCTTGCTCAGTTACCACTTACCCGGACGGGAAACGCATCCGTCCACATAACAGCATCTGACTAGAAGAAAGGTTAACTTCATCATATAAATAACAGTTACACAATGGTTCACTAAGAACTGGGGTCCCTTTATTACACAATAGCAAATTATAACATCACAATATAATCAATATAACATATAGCCTGAAAGGAAAGAATTAGAATGTGTGTGCACGCTAATAAGAAAGGGTCGACATCACCTTATGAGTACGGAGTCTGCACTCAGTTGTCATCTGGGTTCCCTTCTCGTCTGTGCCTTGGCTCATCTTAGGATCACCCCTGCAGTCACGGATACACGTCTGCACCGCTATGCTCTGTCTCCTCTGCTCCCCTCCAAGTCACTGGAACCTCCCTCTTGTTCTCTGTTTCGTCTGTCTCACTCTCGTCGTTCTGCACTACTCCTCTCTCCTCTCGATCACGAACTATCTTCACCTTCCGACTTCGATCTTATAAATCAGTTACTGCTGCTCTAGTATTCGTTCGCTCTGCTAACTTCTTCACTCTGCATGCTCTGATCTCAGTATCAAAGCTCACCAGCTGCTCCAACTAAAATAACTTCAATCTTTCTGAGAGAGTATCAGCCTTCGGTCTTTTCGGACTTCAAAATGGCGACTGTCTGCTTTAAGTTGATTAACTGCAATAATGCTAACGACTAGCTGCCGTCTACTAACTGACTGAATGAACTCTCCTCCTCTCCATACTTTCGCTAATATAGAACCTTGTTCATGCATGGAAATTTCCGGCCAGTAACCTGCCGCCCACCAAATTCTTGTACCACCCGTGCCATGGACACGTTCTCAACCGTCCGGCCTGATGATATGTCTTCGACATGAAGAAAAATACAGTCTTTCGATAAGGGCCAGCCCGAGCCGGTTCTCTCCAAGCGAACAACACCTTATAACTAAAACATTACATTTGACCTAAAAGCATCTCAAGCAGCCGAGGCAGAAAGAAAGATGGAGTCTCTCCCGTTTGAGGCCTACAAGGCCCGAAATAAGCATAAAGATGAATAACTCTATCAGGAATATACTAGTAACCTTACAAAAGGACGGAATAATACTAATACTAAGGAATCTATCCCCTAACATAAGCTTATAGGCCCTAAAATAGAGAAAAGAATAGGGAATTATGTCAAGCACCTTGTAAATAGGCCAGATCTAAGGCTCTAATCCCTCTATTAGAATGATAGTAGGCTAAAGTCACCTTCACTCAAAAAGGGGAACAAAAACCTGGTCAGACCATTTCACCCTTGACTTTAGGCTACTAATCATTCGCTAAATGGAACTAACATCTGTGGAAGTAAAATATGAAACAAAACTGACAGATCTATTTCTAGTGCTGCATCTGCAAGTTTGAAGTAAAGAAGGAATACACTGAATAAAACAGCAAATAGCAACTAAAATACAAACAGCAAGCAGGATCCCCCCTAATATCTGACGTAACGAATGTAAATCTGGTAACCAATTAAAGAGCCAGTCAAACCAGCCCTGATCTATGTGTTTTCTAACGTCTTTAGTCAAGTCGTGGCGTTTGTCAATGTGAGCCTGAATCGACCTTGTATGGTCTGATAGATTGAAACAGCAAAGACCTTCAAAGTCAGAACAGTCATGACCATGTTTAAGTAAAAGATAATCTATAGCAGCTCTATTTTGAAGAATTGCCCTACGCTCACCCTGGGCATCCAATAGCATGTCAGACAGAATCGTAGAAGTGTGATTGATGGATTTATCCATTCAACAGGCCATTTTTCCAATAGATTTAGCATTGTATACTGCCAAGGCAGGAACACCTAAAATAGAGAAAGCCAAACTAAGATATTCAGATTCAGAAAATAAATGTAGTGTAGAGTCACAATTGTCCTTTAAATTTACAGCATCACGGACAACACGGGAATTCACATTAGGATGTGAAGAAAACATTAATAAGCTTAATCGAGTAATAGCACAGGCTCCTCCGGTAATATTTGCAGGGATATAAGGCCAAGGTGTATTGCCACAAGAGAAAAGCCATCCAGAAGGTAATTGCATTGTACGATAGTGGCTAGGGGTAACTACAAGACTTTTGCAGGTCATATTATTTTTGACTGAAATACATGACTTCGATGATCTCCGGGAACATAAAGTTTTTTCATGATCTGTAAATGAAGTGGCACCTTTCAATTTCAAACGAACACATTCAGTTATGGCGCTCGGATCACATTGAGGAGAAAACATAGATCACCCTGCGTGATATTATATGTAGTGATTTGAGAATGAATCGGTGGTACTGGATCCAACAGCACTGTACATAAAGGACAATATTCATGGGTCACAAAATCACCTATAATAATATTAGGACGGGCATTTGATATATTGAAAATATGGGCAAGGGTCTCCAAAGAAGCTGGGACGGCAACCAAACAGGTCGCTAATATGTCTGTTACCGAACGCATCGGTGTTAAACAGAAATGTGGGGAGTTTGTCACCCTCCGTGCCAGGGTAGTCCAAAAGTTAGATAATGAATCCCACGCAGCAAAGGAACGTTGCACTCTGATTCTCCAATCAACCAGAGTCTGGGGGTTCCGCCCTCTCCCGACGTAGCAGGCCAAAAGGAGTCCAACGCCGGCACATCCTGCAGCAGCAGTCCAGAGAATGATCTGAAATAAAATCAAATACAGGCATTATTCATTCTCGTAAGTAACATTTGTCAGCTGGGACAGCCTCCCAGCTATCTCTCCCTGGTCTCATGACAAGTACTGTATTATCATGACCTGTTGCAATAATTTCAGCTTGCTCAGGGGGATTTTTAGGCGATTGCACCCACACTCTCGCTCCTGGATTATCAGTGGAGCCAAAACCTTTTTGTCCTCGAACAGGTAATAGGGTTGGGGCAGTGCCTTTCTGAATCTCACCACTGAAAACAGGCATGATTAGCAATTGAGCAACTCGGTCAGTTTTATGAATCGGTAAATCAACCTCACTGCTATTCAGCAGGAGTACCTTAATCTCTCCCTGATAATCACTGTCAATTACACCTCCAAGCACTTGAATGCCTTTTAAGGCCAGGCCCGATCTTGGGGCAATTAGTCCAAAATTTCCAGTTGGTATACTGACACCAATGCCAGTTTCAATGATAACTCGATCTCTTCCTTTTACAGTAATGTCATTCATGGCATGCAGGTCTAAGCCTGCGGAACCTGGGGTTGCTCTGCATGGAGCCAGGGCTCCAGGGGAAATTTCCCAATACATTACAGTATTTTTTACTGTGTTTGGTTTAGCATCAACAGCTGGAGGAAATAAACGCATTAATGGGGAATCAGCATTTAAAAAGGGAAGATTATTCAAAATTAACAGTGCCTGAAACAAATAATCTCTCCAATTTTTATATTTGTCATCAGTTAATTTGCGCAATTGATCTTTTAGCAAACCATTCATTCTCTCCACAAGGCCTGCTGCCTGTGGATAGTACGGTATATGAAACACCCATTCAATGTTGTTCTCCACACAAAATTCCTGCACCAATCTTCCCTTGAAGTGTGATGCATTGTCAGATTGAATTTGAAATGGGACACCATAATACATCACAATCAATTCCAATGTTTTGATGGTGTTTACTTGGGTAGCTCGTTTACAAGGAAAGGCCATTAAAACACCACTGTACGTGTCGACAATGGTGCATATATATTGACAATTTTTACTCATAGGGAGTGGACCAATATAATCAATCTGCCAAATTTCAGCGGGTAATTTACCTCGGTGTAATTGTCCTCTGACAATTTGGGGTACTTTTCGATGTCTAGAATGTTGACAGATAGGACAATGCATTATAGTATCTTTGATAAAATTTAGAGGAATATAAATTCCTTGGTCAGCAGCCCACCTGCTAGTGGCTCTTTCTCCAAAATGTCCTGCTTTCTGATGGGCCCATTTCGCCAATCCCGCCAAATCAGAATCCTGCATGTCCACCACTGCCTCAGCAATTTTAGATTTCTCATCTGCAATGTTGTGAAAGAATTTGTCACGGGAGTCTATTGGTGTATGGGCATCCACGTGAAAGATTGTAACAGTACTTTGCGGAAGCAATTCCCAAATTTCTTGCCATAATTCTTTACCCCAAAGTTCTTTAGAATGCAATTCCCAATTACGAGCATGCCATGTTGGTAACCAGACCGCCAGTCCATTAGCAGTGGACCAGGAGTCAGTAAAAATGTGACACATACCAGGTAGTTTCCGTTTCAAAACTTGATAAACAGCATACAATTCAGCAAATTGACTACTTTTTCCTTCGCCAGTTGTACTTAGCAATTTTTGTGTGATAGGATTATAGGACACTGCCTTCCAATGCCTCTTCTCTCCTATGTACCTCGCTGAACCATCCGTAAACCACACATGGTTTCTGTCCTCCGCGGACAGATCATCAAATGGTTTGCCCCACTTAACAGGGGATTCCTGTACTATAGGTACGGAGCAATCACTCCCAGTCTCATTCGATGGCGCCAGCGCCACTTGCTCATGTAACATCGCAACACATTTCGGTCCCACACGTGCCCTGTCTTGAATGTACCATTTCCACTTAATCACACTTGCCTCTTGAGCATGTCCAATTCGATGAGTTTCCGGCGAACTCAAAACCCATTGCATAATAGGAATTTCAGGTCTCAACATCACATCATGTCCCAAAGTCAATTGCTCGGTATCCACCAGAGCCCAATAACATGCAAGTAACTGTTTTTCAAAAGGTGTATAACGCTCACCAGCATCGGGTAACTTTTTAGTCCAGAAACCTAACGGTACTTTATTTCTACCTTGTTTTTACCACAGACTCCAATTCGCATAAGTACCTTGCACAGACACATTCAGATCCACATCACCATCACGTACAGACCACAGATCCAAAGCATACTGGATCGCTTCTTTCGCCAAATCAAACGCATCTTGCTGCGGTTTACTCCATTCAAACGCATTCTTTTTACGAGTGACTCTGTACAAAGGGGCTAATATCTGACTTAAATGTGGAATATGTTGACGCCAAAAACCAAATAAACCAATCAATCAATCAATCAATCAATCAAAGACATTTATAGAGCGCACTACTTACCCGTAGGGTCTCAAGGCGCTGGGGGGAGGGGGGTGCCGTTACTGCTCGAACAGCCAGGTCTTCAGCTTCTTCCTGAAGGAGAGGTGGTCTTGGGTCAGGCGCAGGTCGGTCGGGAGGGAGTTCCAGGTCTTGGCGGCCAGGTAGGAGAAGGACTTTGCTCCTGTCGTCGCTCTTCGGATGCGGGGGACGGCGGCGAGGGCGTGGTTGGCTGATCGGAGGTGGCGTTTGGGAGCGTAGAAGTTGATTCGGTTGTTGAGGTAGCTCGGGCCTTGGTCGTGTAGGGCTTTGTGTGCGTGGGTGAGGAGGCGGAAGGTGATTCTTTTGTTGACGGGGAGCCAATGCAGGTCTCAGATGTCCGGAGATGTGGCTGGTTCGTGGGATGTCGAGGATGAGTCTGGCTGAGGCGTTCTGGATCCGCTGGAGTCTCTTCTGGAGCTTGGCGGTGGTACCGGCGTAGAGGGCGTTGCCGTAGTCCAGTCGGCTGGTGACGAGGGCCTGGGTGACGGTCTTCCTGGTCTCGGTGGGGATCCACCAGAAGATCTTTCGTAGCATGCGTAGGATGTTGAAGCATGCCGAGGAGACGTTGTTGACTTGCCTGGTCATGGAGAGGGAGGAGTCCAGGATGAAGCCCAGGTTCCGTGCGTGGTCTGTCGGTTTGGGTGCGGTGCCCAGGGCTGGAGGCCACCAGGAGTCGTCCCAGGCGGAGGAGGAAGAGCCCAGGATGAGGACCTCCGTCTTGTCTGAGTTCAATTTCAGGCGGCTGGTCGTCATCCACTCGGCTACCTCTTTCATCCCTTCGTGCAGGTTGGCTCTGGCGGCGGCGGGGTCGTTGGTCAGGGAGAGGATCAGCTGGGTGTCGTCGGCGTAGGAGATTATGTTCAGGTTGTGTTGGCGTGCGATGGCCGCGAGGGGGCTCATGTAGACGTTGAAGAGGGTGGGGCTCAGTGAGGATCCTTGAAGGACGCCGCAGATGACTTCGGTGGCCTCTGACTTGTACGGTGGTAGGCGGACTCTCTGTGTTCTTCCGTCGAGGAAGGAGATGATCCATTCCAGAGCCTTCTCCTGGATTCCAACGTTGCTGAGGCGCTGAACTAGGGTGCGGTGGCAGACAGTGTCGAATGCCGCGGAGAGGTCCAGGAGGATGAGGGCCGCTGTTTCTCCGTTGTCCATCAGGGCTCGGATGTCATCGGTGGTGGCGATGAGGGCGGTCTCGGTGCTGTGGTTGGCTCGGAAGCCAGACTGTGAGGGGTCGAGGGATCCATTCGTCTCAAGGAAGGCGGCCAGCTGCTTGTTGACGGTCTTCTCGATGACTTTGGCTGGAAACGGGAGGAGCGAGATGGGGCGGTAATTTTTGAGTTCGGTGGGGTCCGCTGTGGGTTTCTTGAGTAGAGCGCTGAGTTTGGCGTGCTTCCAGCTCTCAGGGAAGGTGGCGGTGTCGAAGGATGTGTTGATGATGTCTCGCAGGTGGGGTGCGATGACAGCGTCGGCCTTGTTGAAGACGTGGTGGGGGCAAGGGTCGGTCGGAGATCCGGAGTGGATGGAGTTCATCGTGCCGACGGTGTCTTCGGTGCTGATCGGAGTCCAGGCGCGGAGGGTGGTGGTGGGGGGTGGTGGTTCGGTCGTGGTGTGCGTTGGTTGGTTGTTGAAGCTGTTGTGTATGTCAGCGATCTTGTTGTGGAAGTATGAGGCCAGGGAGTCGCAGAGGTCTTGCGATGGGGTGATGTCGTTGTTTCCTGCGCTGGGGTTGGATAGCTCTTTCACGATGTTGAAGAGTTCCTTGCAGTTGTGTGTGTTGTTGTCCAGTCGGTCCTTGAATGCAGTTTTCTTGGCGGCGCGGATCAGCTGGTGGTGCTTCCGGGTGGCAAGCTTGAAGGTGGTCATGTTGAATCTCTGGGCTTCTTTTCTGTTCCGGGGGACTGCAAAATCAAGAATTTTCTGTTTTACCTGTGGAATTACTTCTCTGTTTCCTTTATGCCAATTGATGCCTAAAAATTTTACACTCTGTGATGGACCTTGCAACTTGTCGGGGTTGATTTCCCAACCTTTTTCTCGCAAATGATTGATAACCTGATCTAACTGAGTCTGAACTTGATCCTGCGTCTCACCTTGAATCAAAATTACGTCAATATAATGGCAGATCTGTATCTGTGGGTTTATGGGTATTTCAGATAAATGTTCCGCCACCAGCCGGTGACAGATCGTAAGACTGTGTACATAGCCTTGGTGAAGACTTCTAAATGTCATTTGACGTCCATTCCATGTAAAACTGAACTGTTCCTGACACTCAGGGGCAATTGGAATTGAAAAGAAAGCATTAGCAATGTCAATAGACACATACCACATTCCTGGATGTTTCTGAATTCTCTCAATTAAGGTAATCATGTCTGGTACTGCAACATTCAAAGGGGGTGTATGTTTATTCAGTTCGCGGTAATCAACAGTCATATGCCAAGAATTATCACTTTTACGCACAGGCCAAACGGGATTATTCCAAGCAGAAGTAACCGGAGTTATAACTCCTGCATTCACCAGATCCTGAATAGTAGCACTAATTTCTTCATTACCTCCTGGAATACGGTACTGTTTTTGGGAAATGACTTTTGTAGCCTGGGGAATCTTTATAGGAGGCATTCTCAAACGGCCAACTCGTACGGGTCTAGATGATATATAGCCTCTACTTCCAAATTGATAACATCCATCATCTAAATGTAAAGTCATACCTTTTAAGATATCAATTCCAATTATGTATTCCAAAAGGGGCACAACTAAAACAGAATATTCTTTTCGGGGAATTCTACCTATTTTCATCTCAACATTTGTTTGAACTGCGGGGGTTTCTTTTCCACCTAAACCAGTAATTGTAAAAAATTGTCCTTTGAATTTCTTTGATTTTCCATGAATTAAAGTGGCCTCCGCTCCTGTATCTACCAATGCTCGGGCCCTCTGTATATTACGATGTCTCCAAAAAATTTCAATATCTACATAGGGTCTATTATCTTTTTGAGCCCAGTTGCGTACTGGAGCTTGACCTATTTCCTAGTCATTTTTATTGCGTTCTGACAACCAAGACAAATCAGGGTAAATACTCTCAAATTTTCTGGACAATGTAATTTCCTGTTCATATCCATTCCCATCACAAAACGGGTTTTTGTCATCTGCATGGTATTGTGAATTTCGTTCAGAAAACCTGTGTCGTTCATCTCTTCTCCTCATTTCGGGGGACTGATCCCTTTCATCTCTGTATCTGCTCTCAACACGCTCATCTCTCCCCCTCTCTCTCTCACGCCGAGGGGACACATCTCGATCATTCTGTCGTCTATCACGCCGATCTGAATCATCACGACGTCTGTCATCCCCACTGTCATCAGAATATTCACGATCACAATCATTCTTTCGTACACGTCGAGCACCCTCCTTCCTGTCCAAACCACGCTTGCGAAACATATCCCACAAGCGATTATTAGAATCACCATCAATGTCTTCTCTCTTCACACCGTCAGCCAACAAGGCAAGAAACATATCACGTCTAGAAAACTGATAATTTCCAGCAGTACGACCCTCAGGTCTGGATTGTCTTTCAGGTTTAAGCCATTCGCCCAATTCACCAAGCTGACGTACAGATTCAAGCACAAAGGACAATGCTTTACCAGTTTGATTGATCAACAATGTCATCATAACTTGTTTATATGCAACAGGGGAAGAACAGATAATGCAATTCCGCACAGAAGATGTCAACAAACCATCCAACAACCTGTCAGAAGTACTCAGAAAAATCGCAGTTTTCATTACCTCCTCCTTCAGTCTTTGTGCCGCATCTTGTAAAGTATACCATGGCTTAACATTCAGAGGCCAATCAGATTCAGTAGGGTACTTGTGATTACAATCATCAGTCGCTTACTGAAGCAAACTCATTTGACCAATACCATTATAGTTTCGTAAATGATCTTGTACAGTAGAATCAGAACTCAAAGAACAAAATTTCAAAGCATCTCCCGCATCCAACATGATGCCAGCAGCACCCAATTCATAGAGATGCACCATCCATGTAAGCAAGGCCTCACCGGGCCGCTGTCGAAATCGTTGCAAAATGTCACTAACTTCCTGTTGTGTAAAATCTTCTAAGCTATCCAAAGGAATACCATTCGGATTACCAGGAGCCGGCTGTAATTTTCGCCGAAAAACCGGATGCGCCGAAACCTCGGTACGAGGGGCACAAGGAGCCCGATCAACAGATTTAGAGGGACATGTAGATTGAGAAATGTCATCAGATGTAGAACATCGACCATGGTCGCCGGAATCATCTAGTTTGTCAAAAGTATTAGATTTACAATCACGTCCGGTGCGAGAATACTCGCGTCTGTCAGACTCCTCAGCCGAGGAGCCAGAATCATTCGAGTCCCAGATATTACCATCCCACTCATCAGGATTCCAGTCCAGTCCAGTTTTCGCGACGACCAGACGCACTTTCCGTTTGCAAACACGACCACGACGATTCTTATATTTGTATTTAGCAATACGAACAGCAGCTCTTTCAGCAATAGTCTGATAAGTCTCAAGTTTATCGGCAAGCAATTTATTTTGACATGGCAAAAGAGTGTGAGCATTTTGCACTTCAACAAACTTCTCTTCAATATCAGCATATTGTTTCTGCAATTTCAGAAATTTCTCATGTACAATCCTGTACGCAGATAAAACAATCCAACCTCTGCGTCCCAAAATAGGAAGCTCATCACCCTTCACAACCGGCGCTTTCTGCAAACAAGCAATCACATTAGTCGGATCCGCCAGTTCCAAACAAGAATTCCAATTTTCACTCTAACCAGTAGAATCGGTCCACTCACGGGCCAATGCCTCGTAAGGCGTTGATTCCCATCCGGGAATTTCAACAGGCAATTTAAAAGTAGATTTTGACCTTCTCAAAAACATCGTGCCAAAAAGAAGAGAGATATACAACTATAAACAAATAATGTACAAAATATACTCCATACGCGCCAAGCGCAAACCAACAAGATAGAAACAATACCGCGCTAACAGGCTTACGTAAACGGTTCGTGACGCCAGATGTAACGACCAGATTTTTCGGACCAGATGAAATCAGCTCACCAAAACACCACTAACCCAGCCGAAACGTAGCCACCTCCCTCCTCAGGACCTACTTACCATGATACCTGGGTACCTACCTGGGGATGGGGAATTAGCAATATACAAGCTTAGATCATCCAAAACACCACCAAATCCATAGGGATTACTAGAAACAATATTCTACACCACATTCATACCTTATAGTCTCGCTGCAACTTAGGCCCAGAGTATGCTACCCTCCTACTCATAGTGAAAGGGGCCAGTTCTGATTACTTACCATTACACACTGACCACAATCAGTGCTCACACAAGCCACAATCCTGTGGGTATATACACTGTGTCCTTCCGGTGCTCTCACTCGCTCACACAAGCCACAATGCTGTGGGTATACACACCGTGTTCTCCCGGTGCTCTCACTAACGCCGCTACACAACGGCGATCACTGTCCTATTGATACCTTTAACTCTCTCTCTCTCTCTGTTGGGAAGTTTCACTATATACTACTGGGAATAAGACAGTTCAATCCTTTCACACAAGAATGGCCAAATTACTATATGCAAAGGTTATTCTCTGATTTAAGTGCTCCCTGCTCCCTTGCTCAGTTACCACTTACCCGGACGGGAAACGCATCCGTCCACATAACAGCATCTGACTAGAAGAAAGGTTAACTTCATCATATAAATAACAGTTACACAATGGTTCACTAAGAACTGGGGTCCCTTTATTACACAATAGCAAATTATAACATCACAATATAATCAATATAACATATAGCCTGAAAGGAAAGAATTAGAATGTGTGTGCACGCTAATAAGAAAGGGTCGACGTCACCTTATGAGTACGAAGTCTGGACTCAGTTGTCATCTGGGTTCCCTTCTCGTCTGTGCCTTGGCTCATCTTAGGATCACCCCTGCAGTCACGGCTACACGTCTGCACCGCTATGCTCTGTCTCCTCTGCTCCCCTCCAAGTCACTGGAACCTCCCTCTTGTTCTCTGTTTCGTCTGTCTCACTCTCGTCGTTCTGCACTACTCCTCTCCCCTCTCGATCACGAACTATCTTCACCTTCCGACTTCGATCTTATAAATCAGTTACTGCCGCTCTAGTATTCGTTTGCTCTGCTAACGTCTTCACTCTGCATGCTCTGATCTCAGTATCAAAGCTCACCAGCTGCTCCAACTAAAATAACTTCAATCTTTCTGAGAGAGTATCAGCCTTCGGTCTTTTCGGACTTCAAAATGGCGACTGTCTGCTTTAAGTTGATTAACTGCAATAATGCTAACGACTAGCTGCCGTCTACTAACTGACTGAATGAACTCCCCTCCTCTCCGTACTTTTGCTAATATAGAACCTTGTTCATGCATGGAAATTTCCGGCCAGTAACCTGCCGCCCACCAAATTCTTGTACCACCCCGTGCCAAGGACACGTTCTCAGCCGGCCGGCCTGATGGTATGTCTTCGACACGAAGAAAAATACAGTCTTTCGATAAGGGCCAGCCCGAGCCGGTTCTCTCCAAGCGAACAACACCTTATAACTAAAACATTACATTTGACCTAAAAGCATCTCAAGCAGCCGAGGCAGAAAGAAAGATGGAGTCTCTCTCGTTCGAGGCCTACAAGGCCCGAAATAAGCATAAAGATGAATAACTCTATCAGGAATATACTAGTAACCTTACAAAAGGACGGAATAATACTAATACTAAGGAATCTATCCCCTAAAATAAGCTTATAGGCCCTAAAATAGAGAAAAGAATAGGGAATTATGTCAAGCACCTTGTAAATAGGCCAGATCTAAGGCTCTAATCCCTCTATTAGAATGATAGTAGGCTAAAGTCACCTTCACTCAAAAAGGGGAACAAAAACCTTGTCAGAACAACGCCTCCTCAGCCCCCGACATCGCTATAGCCATCCCGGACGGCTACAAAATCACCTGGAAGGACTGCGTCAACAAAACAGGAGGAGGGATCGCCATCATCTACAGAAACACCATCAGCGTCACGACCAACGCTGAAGAAACCCTCTCCACTGCCGAACACCTACACTTCCAGATCCACACCGACCCCCAGACCACCCTCAGAGGAACGCTCATCTACAGACCCCCCGGCCCGCGTACACAATTCAGCTAAACCATCGCCAACCTCATCAGCCCGCACGCCCTAGGCTCACCAGAATACATCCTCCTAGGAGACCTGAACTTTCACCTGGGGAAAAGCAACAACAGCACCACCATGCTCCACAACCTTGGACTCAAGCAACTGGTGGACACCCCCACCCACCTCGCTCCCAACACTCTTGACGCCATCTTCTCCGCCAGTAACCACGTCACCTTCAGCCACTCAACCGGACTACACTGGACCGACCACAGCTGCACACACTTCACATTCAAGAAGACTACATCTCACCACCTCACGCATCAGATTCCCCGCAGATGCTGGAGCAAAATCACCACAGACCAGCTTACCACATCACTGAGCCAGAACCCACCAGCCGACACCAACAACCTTGCACAGTGGATCACCAGCTGCGCCAACGACCTCGCCCCACTGAAGAACCCCCACAGCAAGACCGCCACCGGAAAACCCTCATGGATCACAGACGCCCTCAAAACCGCAAAGAGATCCTGCCGTACACTCGGGAAGACCTGGCGCCACAAACGAACAACAGAAAACATGACAGCCCTCAAAAACGCCACCCACGAATACCATCACCAGATCAGGGCCACCAAGAGGACAACGTTCAAAGAGCGACTGGACAACAACACCCATAACAGCAAGGAACTCTTCAGCATCGTCAAAGAGCTCTCCAACCCCAACGCCAGCAACAACGACATCACCTCTTCGCAAGACCTCTGCAACTCCCTCGCCACATTCTTCCACCGCAAGATCGCAGATATACACAACAGCTTCGGACCCCAAACTCCACCTCCAGACACAAAACCAGCGACCCCCACCACCACCATCAGCTCTTGGACCCCCATCAGCAGTGAAGACACCATCCACGTCATGAATACCATCCACTCCGGCTCCCCCTCCGACCCATGCCCCATCACATCTTCAACAAAGCCGACACCACCATCGCACCCCACCTGCGGAACGTCATAAACAGCTCCTTCAAGTCAGCAACCTTACCTGAGAGCTGGAAACACGCAGAGATCAACACCCTCCTGAAGAAACCCACAGCGGACCCCAAGGACCTCAAGAACTTCCGCCCCATCTCTCTTCTCCCCTTCCTGGCTAAAGTCATCGAGAAGACCGTCAACAAACAGCTGACTGCTTTCCTTGAGGCAAACAACTCGCTCGACCCCACCCAGTCTGGATTTCGACCCAACCACAGTACCGAGACCGCCCTAATCGCAGCCACTGACAACATCAAAACCCTGATGGACAACGGAGAAACAGCCGCCCTCATCCTCCTAGACCTCTCAGCGGCCTTTGACACCGTCTGCCACCGCACCCTAATCGACGACACTGGAATCCAAGGAAAGGCCCTGGAATGGGTCACTTCGTTCCTCTCTGGCAGAACCCAGAGAGTCCGCCTCCCCCCTTCTGTTCCGCGGCCACCGAGATCATCTGCGGCGTGCCTCAAGGATCCTCACTCAGTCCAACGTTCTTTAACATCTACATGACCCCCTCGCCACCATCGCACGAAAACACAACATCAACATAATTTCCTACGCCGACTACACCCAGCTGATACTCCCCCTCACCAAGGACCCAGACATCGCCAAAACCAACCTTCAGGAAGGTATGAAAAACGTAGCAGAATGGATGAAGCTCAGCCGTCTTAAGCTCAACTCGGACAAGATGGAGGTCCTCATCCTTGGACAATCCCCATCTGCCTGGGATGACTCCTGGTGGCCCTCGGCGCTGGGCACCGCACCGACACCCACGGACCACGCACGCAACCTGGGATTCATCCTGGACTCCTGACCAAACAAGTCAATGCCGTCTCATCCTCATGCTTCAACACCCTGCGCATGCTTCGAAAGATCTTTCGATGGATCCCCACAGAAACTAGAAGAGCAGTCACCCAGGCCCTCGTCACAAGCCGGCTGGACTACGGGAACGCCCTATACGCAGGAACCACCGCCAAACCTCTGAATCGCCTCCAGCGCATACAAAACGCCTCCGCACGACTCATCCTCAACATCCCTTGCCACAGCCACATATCCACCCACCTGAGGAACCTCCACTGGCTCCCCGTCAACAAAAGAATCACGTTCAGACTGCTCACCCATGAACACAAAGCGCTCCACAACATGGGCCCCGAAAACCTCAACGGCCGCCTCTCGTTCTACACCCCCACCGCCAGCTTTGCTCCACCAGCCTCGCCCTCGCCATCGTCCCACGGATTCGCAGAACCACCACCGGGGGAAGATCATTCTCCTACCTGGCAGCGAAGACCTGGAACTCGCTCCCCATTTACCTACGACTGACTCAGGACCATCTCAGCTTCAGGAAGGGAAGCACCTCAAGCAAGAACTGGCTCTTCGAGCAGTAGCAGCACCCTCCTCCCCCCCCCTCTGGACCTTGAGACCCTCATGGGTTAGTAGCGCACTCTATAAATGGAAATGATTGATTGATTGACAGAATATAAAAAAAAATCATCACTAAAACATGCACTTTAATATTCGGAGCTCAGGCATACTAAATTTGAATTTCCTATCATGTTCCTTGGGTCAATTAGGATTATACTAATTCATACAGTCAATTTACAATATGGAGCATTCGCGCTGTGGCACTTTATGGCAGTGGCACAGCGCCTAGAGCATCTAACACCAGCAAACACAGAGGAGACAAAAGAGAAAAATGGAAGGACGACTCACGACAAAGGTGCCAGGTCTAACACTGAACCAATGTTGCATTATATCCTGATGCGTAAAGGATACAAGGACACTATTACAGCTATGAACAGCCTTTTTTTCGAGCACCACTGCCCACACTTTACGCTGTTTGTGGAGCAGAGGCTGGGCCTCTCACTCTCTGAGCAGGACTGGCATGACCTTCGGAAAGACCAAGGAGGTTTCCTCGCAGTGGTAAGGTTGAAATTCAGTTATTGCAAGTTCCTACACCACTGGCACTGGATGCCGGAGTGGGTCTATAAAGCACATATGGTGGTGACGATGGGCCTGGCACACTGACTATTCTCTCCTGTTCCCACGTCCCTTTCCCTTGTGCTCCCCTTGTCCTCCTTACCTGATAATCTGCAGGATCTTCTGGGTTACATCACCTCTATCTGGACGGGTTATCTTATTTATTGTTTTTCCTGTTATCAATGTCTTCTCACAAGTTCTAGTTTACACAGTATCTTGGACTCTGCTGAATCGATAAACTTCCATCCATGTAATATGCTCATTGTATATGAAAAATCAATAGAGAATTGAGGTATTAAAAAGACACAGGAAGTGGTGTCACTTAACATTTGACTTTGACAATTCCAAAGGAAGAGACATTACTGAATTTATAGATATGATCAGAACAAATGTAAAGTGATAAAATTAACAACCAAGTCTCACTAAAATAGACATTCAATTTAACAATCAACTGAACTGTGTGCAGTACTCATGGTGAAATATGAGAAAGGTTTTGCCAACAAAATGTGGGATGGAGGGTCTGCTCTGTGCCGAGTAGTCTTGTGTGAAGTTCTAGTTTATCCCCATAGTTTGGAAGAATGGGCCAGGTTTGAGTGAGACCTCAGCACGACCCCCAAATGTGTTAGTGTCACTCGTGATGGGTGACGCTTGAGGGCTCTGATGTATGCACGTCCGAACTAATGTTGCTGTTGAGGCATTCAAGGCTGCTTGCATGACAATGCTACAAAGAGTTGACGCCCTCACTAATCAACAGTGATTGATGACGAGCGTTCTGTGATATTGGGGCCTATGTGAAGGAGTAGAATATTTTTGAGTAGTGAAATGCCCCTCCCCTGTTCTTTGGGCCAGTAACACCCACTCATTTTTATGAAACAATGCGAACTGTGTGAGAAATGTCTGGTTCATACTTGATATCTCTATCTTAGGAATTAATTGTTTCAAAGATAAATTACTTTTTTTTGTCAGTGAATCTTTGTTGAGAAAGGGAGGTGGTTACTGTAAAGAAAACAACAAAGCCTGGAAGAGGCCGGTGTCTTAATAATTTAGGAGACAGTTGTGCTCTTAAATAAGAAACTCAAGACCTAATTAGGGCCTACATTTCAATCTTGTTCGAGGATATAAAACTGTATCAAATATAAATAAGCGACAGACACAGGAAAATTGGAAATAAACTGTTCCTTTAGTTGTCGCTTTGACACATGACGTTTGTCAAATTTTATTTGATCCGGTGTTTAAAAGTCCATGGTATTTTCTTCTGTTTACTTTCCTATGTGCCACACTGTGGATTTGAAAAATCTGCAAATAAATTATTTAAAAAATAAATAAGCTGTCCAGTTTAATTGCAAAACTGCCCGAAATACTCATATATTCATTGAAATACAGATATATTCATTGAAATACAGCTATATTCATTGAAATACAGATATATTCATTGAAATACTCATATATTCATTGAAATACAGATATATTCATTGAAATACTCATATATTCATTGAAATACAGATATATTCATTGAAATACAGCTATATTCAGTGAAATACAGACTGCCACTTCCAGTTGTCACCTTTCTGTAAATACTTTTTAGTCCTCTACATCAGTGTTTGGAAGATGCTTGTCTGAAGTGAAGCTATAAATACTTTTTCACAGCAGCAGCCAAGTGTGAGGCCCTGCACTTGTTTGTGTGAAATGTGTTCCCTGCTGGAGCCTGGAGGCGGCGGTTTCGTCAGCGGCCACCAGAGGGCGCTCCTCATCTGCTGGTGAAACCCACTGAGCTGCATGTTGGATGAAAGTGAGAAGGGTTTCCTTTTCCGGGTCAGTGGCGGCAGAGACATCTTTTCCTGTCTCTCCGGTGTGTCCAGCCTGCAGCAGAGGGGGAAGGAGCCCTGTCTGTCTGTGTTTGCAGTTACCTCCATCTTCAGACCCTCACAGACCCCCCCTCAGACCTCAGATCTGCCCCCCAGGAGGAGGAGAGAGCCTGGACAGGATTCTGCTCAGGTAGGAGAGCTGCTAACTCACTTGGCTGCAATTTCTTAATCACTGGATCAGATCCCTCTCCCCCCTCCCCCCATTAATGGTGTTGTCAGGAGAACCTGTCCAGGAGGTGCAGAGGAGGCAAGGCATGTCTAGGGGTGCAGAGGAGGGGAGGCCTGTCCAGGGGTGCAGAGGAGGCAAGGCCTGTCCTGGGGGTGCAGAGGAGGAGAGGCCTGCCCAGAGGTGCAGAGGAGGAGAGGCCTGTCCAGGGGTGCAGAGGAGGAGAGGCCTGTCCGCCTCTCCAGGGGTGCAGAGGAGGAGAGGCCTGTCCAGTGGTACAGAAGAGGTGAGGCCTGTCCAGGGGAGCAGAGTAGGTGAGGCCTGTCCAGTGGTGCGGAAGGGGTGAGGCCTGTCCAGGTGGGCAGAGGAGGTGAGGCGTGTCCAGGGGGCAGAGGAGGAAAGGCCTGTCCTGGGGTGCAGAGGAGGTGAGGTCTGTCCTGGGGGGTGGGGGCAGAGTAGATGAGACCTGTCCAGGAGGCAGAGGAGGAGAGGCCTGTCCAGGGGTGCAGAGGAGGAGAGGCCTGTCCAGTGGTACAGAAGAGGTGAGGCCTGTCCAGGGGAGCAGAGTAGGTGAGGCCTGTCCAGTGGTGCGGAAGGGGTGAGGCCTGTCCAGGTGGGCAGAGGAGGTGAGGCGTGTCCAGGGGGCAGAGGAGGAAAGGCCTGTCCTGGGGTGCAGAGGAGGTGAGGCCTGTCCTGGGGTGCAGAGGTGGTGAGGCCTGTCCTGGGGTGCAGAGGAGGTGAGGTCTGTCCTGGGGTGCAGAGGAGGTGAGGCCTGTCCAGGGGTGCAGAGGAGGTGAGGCCTGTCCAGGGGGTGCAGAGGAGGTGAGGCCTGTCCTGGGGTGCAGAGGAGGTGAGGCCTGTCCTGGGGTGCAGAGGAGGTGAGGCCTGTCCAGGGGTGCAGAGGAGATGAGGCCTGTCAAGGGGTGTAGAGGAGGAGAGGCCTGTCCAGGGGTACAGAGGAGGACAGTCCTGTCCAGGGGTGCAGAGGAGGTGAGGCCTGTTCAGGGGTGCAGAGGAGGAGAGGCCTGTTCAGGGGTGCAGAGGAGGAGAGGCCTGTCCAGGAGAGCGGAGGAGGTGAGGCCTGTTCAGGGGAGCGGAGGAGGAGAGGCCTGTCCAGAGGAGCAGAGGCGATGAGGCCTGTCCAGGGGTGCAGAGGAGGAGAGGCCTGTCCAGGAGTGTGGAGGAGGAGAGGCCTGTCCAGGGGAGCGGAGGAGGTGAGGCCTGTTCAGGGGTGCAGAGGAGGTGAGGCCTGTCCAGGGGTGCAGAGGAGGTGAGGCCTGTCCAGGGGTGCAGAGGAGCTGAGGCCTCTCCAGGGGTGCAGAGGAGGTGAGGCCTGTCCAGGGGGTGCAGAGGAGGAGAGGCCTGTCCAGGGGTGCAGAGGAGGCGAGGCCTATCCAGGGGTACAGAGGAGGAGAGGCCTGTCCAGGGGTGCAGAGGAGGAAAGGCCTGTCCAGGGGTACAGAGGAGGAAAGGCCTGTCCAGGGGAGCAGAGGAGGTGAGACCTCTACAGGGGTGTAGAGGAGTTGAGGCCTGTCCAGGGGGTGCAGAGGAGGAGAGGCCTGTCCAGAGGAGTGCAGAGAAGGTAAGGCCTGTCCAGGGGTGCAGAGGACATGAGGCCTGTCCAGGGGTGCAGAGGAGGCGAGGCCTGTCCAGGGGTGCAGAGGAGGAGAGGCCTGTCCAGGGGTGCAGAGAAAGAAAGGCCTGTCCAAGGGGCAGAGGAGGAGAGGCCTGTCCAAGGGGCAGAGGAGGAGAGGCCTGTCCAGGGTACAGAGGAGGTGAGGCCTGTCCAGGGGAGCAGTGTCTCTCTTCGGGGGACTGTGCATAGCGCCGCAAAGCTCAGGGCGGAGTGAGAAGCACTGTATGGGGTGGAATGTAGTCTGGGCTCCTCTGTCCTTAATGAGGATCCTTCACCGAGAGCTCCTGGGAGAAGCACCAAGAGGCCTGTCCAGTGGTGGAGAGGAGGTGAGGCCTGTCCAGGGGGAAGAGGAGGAAAGGCCTGTCCAGGGGTGCAGAGGAGGTAACGCCTGCCCAGGGATGCAGAGCAGGAACGGCCTGTCCAGAGGAGTGCAGAGGAGGCGAGGCCAGTCCATGGGTGCAGAGGAGGTGAAGCCTGTCCAGGGGTGCAGAGGAGGTGAGGCCTGTCCTGGGGGTACAGAGGAGGTGAGGCCTGTCCAGGGGTGCAGAAGAGGTGAGGCCTATCCAGGGGAGCAGTGTCTCTCTTCGGGGGACTGTGCATAGCGCCGCAAAGCTCAGGGCGGAGTGAGAGGCACTGTATGGGGTGGAATGTAGTCTGGGCTCCTCTGTCCTTAATGAGGATCCTTCACCGAGAGCTCCTGGGAGAAGCACCAAGAGGCCTGTCCAGTGGTGGAGAGGAGGTGAGGCCTGTCCAGGGGGAAGAGGAGGAAAGGCCTGTCCAGGGGTGCAGAGCAGGAACGGCCTGTCCAGAGGAGTGCAGAGGAGGTGAAGCCTGTCCAGGGGTGCAGAGGAGGTGACGCCTGTCCAGGGGTGCAGAGGAGGTGAGGCCTGTCCAGGGGAGCAGAGGAGGAGAGGCCTGTCCAGGGGTGCATAGGAGGTGAGGCCTGTCCGGGGTGCAGAGGAGGTGAGGCCTGTCCTGGGGGGTACAGCGGAGGTGAGGCTTGGCCAAAGGGTGCAAAGAAGGTGAGGTTTGTCCTTTTCAGGGTTGCAAAGAAGGTGACACCTGTCCAAGAGGTGCCGAGGAAGTGAAGCATCCCCAGGAGGAGGAGAGGAAGTGGCCTGTCCAGGGGGAGTAGAGGTGGTGAGGCCTGTCCAGGGGGTGCAGAGCAGGAGAGGCCTGTCCAGAGGAGTGCAGAGGAGGTGAGGCTTGTCCAGGGTTGCAGAGGATGTGAGGCCTGTCCAGGGGTGCAGAGGAGGCGAGGCCTGTCCAGGGGTGCAGAGGAGGAAAGGCCCGTCCAAGGGGCAGAGGAGGAGATGCCTGTTTGGGGTGCAGAGGAGGTGAGGCCTGTCCAGGGGTGCAGAGGAAGTGAGGCCTGTCCAGGGTGCAGAGGAGGTGACGCCTGTCCAGGGGTGCAGAGGAGGTGAGGCCTGTCCAGTGGTGCAGAAGAGGTGAGGCCTATCCAGGGGAGTAGTGTCTCTCTTCGGGGGACTGTGCATAGCGCCGCGAGGCTCAGGGCGGAGTGAGAGGTGCTGTATGGGGTGGAATGAAGTCTGGGCTCCTCTGTTCGTAATGAGAATCCTTCACTGAGAGCTCCTGGGAGAAGCACCGAGAGGCCTGTCCAGGGGTGCAGAGGAGGTGAGGCCTGTCCAGGGGCAGAGGAGGAAAGGCCTGTCCAGGGGTGCAGAGGAGGTGAGGCCTGTCCTGGGGGGTACAGCGGAGGTGAGGCTTGGCCAAAGGGTGCAGAGGAGGAGAGGCCTGTCCAGAGCAGTGCAGAGGAGGTGAGGCCTGTCCAGGGGTGCAGAGGATGTGAGGCCTGTCCAGGGGTGCAGAGGAGGTGAGACCACTCCGGGGTGCAGAGGAGGCGAGGCCAGTCCAGGGGTGTAGAGGAGGTGAGGCCTGTCCAGGGGTGCAGAGGATGTGAGGCCTGTCCAGGGGTGCAGAGGAGGTGAGACCTGTCCGGGGTACAGAGGAGGTGAGGCCTGTCCTGGGGGTACAGCGGAGGTGAGGCTTGTCCAAAGGGTGCAAAGGAGGGGAGGTATGTCCTTTTCAGGGGGTTGCAAAGAAGGTGACGCCTGTCCAAGAGGCGCAGAGGAGGTGAAGCCTCCCCAGGGGAAGGAGAGGAGGTGGCCTGTCCAGGGGGTGTAGAGGAGGTGAGGCCTGTCCTGAGGGGTGCAGGGGAGATGCCTGTCCAGGGGTAGTAGAAGAGGTGAGGCCTGTCCCGAGCGTGCAGAGGAGGTGAGGCCTGTCCCGGTGCGTGCAGAGGAGGTGAGGCCTGTTCCGGGGTGAAGAGGAGGTGAGGCCTGTCCTGAGGGTTGCAGGGGAGATGTCTGTCCAGGGGGAGCAGAGAAGGCGAGGCCTGACCGCGGTGCAGAGGAGGTGAAGCATGTCCTGTTCAGGGGGTGAAGCGCAGGTGATCCCTGTCCAGGGGTGCAGAGGAGGTGGTACCTGTCCTGGGCTGGTGGTGCAGAGGAGTTGAGGCGTATCCGGGAGGGGTGCAGAGAGGTTGAGGCCTGTCCAGGGAGATGCAGAGGAGTGGAGGCGTGTCGTCTGCTGGGATGAAACCTGCCCTGTAGGGGTAGGAGGTGAGGCCTGTCCTGTTCTCTTAGTATGAAGAATGTGGACCGCCAGAGATGCTCCTTTCCAGACATATCATTTTATTTTAAGAGCTCATAATCCGCGTTTTTGAAAAGTATCTGGAGTTACCATTGAGCCGCAGATGGCTCCTGACAAAGGCACACATTTCCTCCAAGCATGGAGTTTATTTTTTAAACCACTGTCCTTAGTAAAGTAACCAAGACTACAACCCCCAGAATGCACTTACGTATTACATGAAAGTACAGGCATGAATATTCGGGGGATCACTCTACGGAAATATTTGGTACTTCCCGGGGCATCGTGGCAGATAAGAGTAGAACAGTTCATGTGCAAGGACGTTCATTCTCAGCCTCTTTCTGCTGATTGTGAGTCCAGTGAGATCTGTGATAATATGAATCTCTCTCAAGGAGATTTCACACAGTTTTATCTATTTCAGGGAGAAATACAAGGAAAAACAGGGTGCGCCCCAGTCTCTGGTATCCTTGGATCTCTGGACTGACCCTTCCCTGGTCCTGCAAGAGAGGACAAACCAGGTGTTTAGTCTGGCCTCTCTAATGGAGCGAGAGCTGGCTCAGGATCCTGGTCCACCAGGTCCCGTCTCCCATCCTGGTCCTCACAAGGCCCCGGCTCACGTCCTGGTCCTAACAAGGCCCCAGCTCACGTCCTGGTCCTCACAAGTCCCGGCTCATGTCCTGGTCCTCACAAGGCCCTGGCTCATGTCCTGATCCTCATAAGGCCCCGGCTCACTTCCTGGTCCTCACAAGGCCCCAGCTCATGTCCTGGTCCTCACAAGGCCCTGGCTCACGTCCTGGTCCTCACAAGGTCCTGGGTCATGTCCTGGTCCACCAGACCCAAGCTCAGTTCATGGTCTACCAGGCCCATGCTCACGTCCTGGTCCTCATAAGGTCCACAAGGCCCACGCTCACGTCCTGGTCCTTACAAGACCCCGGCTCACATCCCGGTCCACCAGGCCCCAGCTCACGTCCTGGTTTACCAATCTCCAGCTCACGTCCTAGTCCTCACAAGGCCCTGGCTCGCGCCCTGGTCCCCACGAGGCCCTGGGTCATGTCGTGGTCCACCAGACCCTGGCTCACATCCCGCTCTACCAGGCCCATGCTTACGTCCTGGTCCTCACAAGGCCCGGCTCGCGTCCTGGTCCACCAGGCTCCAGCTCACATCCTGTTCCAACAGGCCCCGGCTCATGTCCTGGTCCACGCAAGGCCCTGGCTCATGACCTGGTCCTCACAACGCACCAGCTCACGTCCTGGTCCTCACATGGTCCCTGCTCGCATCCTGGTCCTCACAAGGCCCCAGCTCACTTCCTGGTCCTCACAAGGCCCCAGCTCACGTCCTAGATCCTCACAAGGGCCCAGCTCACGTCCTGGTCTTCACAAGGTGCTGGCTCACATCCTGGTCCTCCAGGCCCCAGCTCACATCCTGGTCCTCACAAGGCCCTGGCTCTAGTCCTGGTCTTCACAAGGCAATGGCTCACGTCCTGGCCCTCACAAGGCCATGGCTCACGTCCTGGTCCTCACAAGGCCCTGGCTCATGTCCTGATCCTCACAACGCACCAGCTCATGTCCTGGTCCTCACAAGGTCCCAGCTCGCATCCTATTCCTCACAAGGCCCCAGCTCACTTCCTGGTCCTCACAAGGCCCCAGCTCACGTCCTGATCTTCACAAGGCGCCGGCTCACATCCCGGTCTGCCAGGCCAGGCCTCGGCTCACATCCTGGTCATCACAAAGCCCTGGCTCTCTAGTCCTGGTCTTCACAAAGCAATGGCTCACGTCCTGGTCCTCACAAGGCCATGGCTCACGTCCTGGTCCTTACAAGGCCCTGGCTCATGTCCTGATCCTCACAAGGCCCCGGCACACGTTCTGGTCCTCACAAAGCCCTGGCTCACGTCCTGGTCCTCACAAGGCCCCAGCTCATGTCCTGGTCCTCACAAGGCCCTGGCTCACGTCCTGGTCCTCACAAGGTCCCGGGTCACGTCCTGGTCCACCAGACCCCAGCTCAGGTCCTGGTCTATCAGGCCCACGCTCACGTCCTGGTCCTCACAAGGTCCACAAGGCCCACGCTCACGTCCTGGTCCTCACAAGGCCCCAGCTCATGTCCTGGTCCTCACAAGGCCCTGGCTCACGTCCTGGTCCTCACAAGGTCCCAGGTTACGTCCTGGTCCACCAGACCCCAGCTCATGTCCTGGTCCACCAGGCCTCGGCTCACGTCCTGGTCCTCACAAGGCCTTGGGTCATGTCGTGGTCCACCAGACCCTGGCTCACGTCCCGGTCTACCAGGCCCATGCTTACGTCCTGGTCCACACAAGGCCCCGGCTCATGACCTGGTCCTCACAAGGCCCAGTCTCACATCCTGGTCCTCACAAGGCCCTGGCTCACGTCCTGGTCCTCACAATGCACCAGCTCACGTCCTGGTCCTCACAAGGTCCCAGCTCACATCCTGGTCCTCACAATGCACCAGCTCACGTCCTGGTCCTCACAAGGCCCCAGCTCACGTCCTGGTCTTCACAAGGCGCCGGCTCACATCCTGGTCCTCCAGGCCCCAGCTCACATCCTGGTCCTCACAAGGCCCTGGCTCTAGTCCTGGTCTTCACAAGGCAATGGCTCACGTCCTGGTCCTCACAAGGCCCTGGCTCACGTCATGTTCCTCACAAGGCCCTGGCTCACGTCCTGGTCCTCACTAGGCCCCAGCTCACGTCCTGGTCATCACCAGGCCCTGGCTCACGTCCTGGTCCTCACTAGACTCCAGCTCACGTCCTGGTCCTCGCAAGGCCCTGGCTCACGTCCTGATCCACCAGATCCCTGCACACGTGCTGGTCCATAGCAGGCCCAGGCTCACTTCCTTGTCCACCAGGCCCTGGCACACATCCTCATCCTCACAAGGCCCTGGATTACGTCCTTGTCCTCCCAAGGCCCCCGCTCATGTCCTGGTCCTCACAAGACCCCGCCTCACGTCCTGGTCCATACTAGGTCAAGGCTCACGTCCTGATCCTCACAAGGTCCAGGCTCACGGCCTGTCCAGCAGGCTCTGGCACACACCATCATCCTTACAAGGCTCCAGCCCACGTCCTGTTCCTCTCAAGGCCCCGGCTCCCATCTCAGTCTTCACCAGGCCCTGATCACATCCTCATCCTCACTAGACTCCGGCTCACGTCTAGGTCCCTACCAGGCTCCAACACATGTCCTGGTCCTCACAAGGCTCCGGCTCGCGTCCTGGTCCTCAACAGGCCCTGACCACATCCTCTTCCTCACTAGACTCCGGCTCACGTCCAGGTCCTCACCAGGCCAAGCCGGAGAGGTAGATCAATTGGTTGTTGGCCCACAATGCCACCTCAAACAGGAAGCAGACATAGGCAAATCAGCTTTAGACTTCTTCCAATAGGCCAGTCCAGCCTGAAGAGCCAAAGCAGATCCTTTCTGAACCAGAACACAATCAACCCAAGACCGGTTTCAGCCTATCTGGGCCTTGACTGTAGGGTGCGGCTTCATTCCAGTGGTGCAGCGAGCACGGAACCCACATCTGGGCTCTGACTCTAGGGTGCGACTTGATTCCAGTGGTGCAGCGAGCAGGGGTCCCACATCTGGGCACACCTGGCGTATTTATGAATAAGTAAAATGATGGGTGGGATGTTTGAGTTCATCCCAGGCTCTGGTAATTACTCTGGGACACATCCAAGCCCATCCTTCTTGTTCTCGCCCTCTGTTGCACCCCAGCGTGCAGCCAATCAGAGTGTTTTAGACAACATTACTTCCAGATGTCTGCTCCAGTAATCACAGCAGTTCTAACCCTAAGGATTGGCCTGTCCCTCTGCTCCTGATGTTCACCAAAGTAACTGAGGCCACGGTGAACAAGCAGCTCACCAAATACCTTGAGTTCCACCAACTTCTGCACAAAGTCCATCCAGGGCTCCAACAGAGCTAAAGCCACGTGGGATATTAGAGACATTATGTATGGGGTGGGGAGGTGGGGCTCTGATCTGATTAGATCTGTCTGCAGCCCTTGACACCATCTCCCACTCCACATTACTACAGAGATTGCAGATGGTGGGTCTTAGGGGAAAGTGCCTGCTTGGTTTTTATCCTTTTTGAAAGATCCGACCCAAGCGGTGGCCTCAGCTTACTTCAGATCAACCCCTAAGACAATTCCCCCTCCCCACCGGCTGGTTTTGAGCCACAATCTTTTCAATCTTTACATGGCCCACTTGGCCAGCCTGATCGAGTCATTCGATAATCGATATCACCTCTACTCGATGATACACAGATCATTAGATAGAAGAAAATACACCTGATCGAGTCATTTGATAATCGATATCACATCTACTCGATGATACACAAATCATTAGATTCGAAGAAAATACGCCTGATGGAGCCATTCAATATCACCTTTTCTCGAATATACACAAATCATTGGTTTAGAATTAAATACAGATAAAATGCTCACTAATTTCAGGAGCTGCCGCCAGGAAGTAGCTGATTGGATGAGCTCAAACTCCCTGGCGCTAAACAGTGGAAAAACGGAAATAGTGGTATTTGGGACCGGAGCCTCATGGCACAAGGGTGGCGGCCGGTGTCTTTGGGAGCTCTGCTCACCCCATTCCCTCAGGTCAGCAAACTGGAAATTTGGGTGGACTTGCATCTGTTCCTAAAAGGATACATTAAAATCACCTGCTCTATAGGCTTCTGACTGCTGAAAGTTATCAGAAAAATACTTCCTTTAATCCCTGCTTTATCTAGGAGGGACCTGATACAGGTTCTGATTCTATCGAGAATGGTTTCCTGCATCACCTTATACGTAGGCATATCTGAATATCGCCTACATAGATTGTTGCTGCTAAAAAGACAGCAGTTGGGCTTGTTCTGAGGTTAATAAAATCAAGGTCGATCTCCAACAAACTGGTCAAATTGCAACCGCTTCCTGTCCTGAAAAGATGTCAATATAAAGCACTTCATGTCATAAATGCTCTACAATCAGGGGGTTCATTCTTATATGTCCTCGCCTTTTGCCTGGTATTAGCTGGCCAAGTGGTGAGATCCTACTGTGCTTTGCGGCGTAAAGTCTCTAAGTTTATAAAAATCAGAATAGATGGCTTCTCTCTGCCTGTGGTGACTGCAGGTACCTGGAATGGAATGCCCTCCCACCTGCCCTGTGCGCCCAAGAAAACATGAGTTCTTTCAGGAAACAAATCAAAACCTTTCTGTTCATGTTCAGCGGCTGTGGGATTTTGATACGTATGTGCTTATACTAGTGCCAGGACACTTCTTTCCCGAACTAGTTATTCAGTGCTATATTAATTTGCTTTCACATCCAGTCATAAGCCATCGATCTCGGGGCAACAGATCGTTGCAGCTATAGACGCCTGTTAGAAATGAGATTTCCGGTTGGCTAAGGCTTGCGCCAAAGTCAGGCAGAAACCACCACTCTAGTCAGGGCAAGGGAGCTACACGTCAAAGACAACCCCATCTCACCCTCTAGGTAACGTGACGCGAGCAGTAAGGCTTATCCCGGAGGCAATGTAGGTTAAGTATTTGCGTACGTACCCAGCAACAACACCCAAAGCCCACCACAAAGGAAACACCACACAAGGTTATATATAAAAATAGCCTTTGTACTATACCAAACACATTAGATGATAAACACACACTTTACAATGTGCCATAGGCACGGGCAGAATTTACAGGGGATTATGTACAGGGGACAGGGCCACGTGGGCCACTGTCAGGACTGAGCACTTTTACAACTAGCACTTGGTAGAATTAGCACTTTGTAGAACATAGAATACTTTTAGTAATAGCACTTAGAACATATACAGGTACATGCATCATTGGTGCCGTTTGCGATTCCTTAATTGCGAAAATTAAGGAATCGCAATTAAGGAATCGCAAATGGCAATGCATCAAGAAATCGCAAAAGTTTTAGCGATTTCTTAATATTCCTTATTTGCGATTCCTTAATTGCGAATCGCAAATAAGGAATCGCTTAACATTGATTCCTATGGGCCTAGAGGCCCATAGGAATCAATGGGAAGGCATTTTCATTTTGCGAATTTGCAATTAAGGAATCACAAAATGAGATTGCAATTTCACAGGTGCAGGGGGGGTCCAAAGGACCCCCCCCCCCTGCACCCCTGGAATGTCACGTAAGTACATTTTACTCACACACATGTCCCAAGGACATGTGTGTGTGTAACATGTAAGTGTCAAATATGCATTTATTTGAATTTTTTACACTTTTTGCAAAATTACCATGAAGGTGTACTTCATGGTAATTTTTCCTTACAAAATTGCGAATTCGCAAAATAAAATTAATCTTGCATAGCATTTAAGAAATCGCAAATTTTGCGATTTCTTAAATGCTATCACAATTTGAGAAATCGCAAAAAATTGCAAATTCTTAAATTGCGATACATGAAAAATAAATGATGCATCGAAATAAGTGATTTTGGAATCGCAAACGGCCGATTTTTGCGAATTGCACCGTTTGCGATTCCAAAATCGCTTGATGCATGTGCCTGATAATAACTGTAGCACCAAATAGCAAATGTAGCACACAACCAGTAGCCACTAGTAACAGGTAAGTACCACCTACGCAACCCTAACCACCTAGGCATGTATCACGCAGGGAATCATGAACTCACTAGTATAACAATACTAGGAAAAACAACCACCTAAGCATGATAAAACACATTCAGAGGAATAGACACAAAGACATTATACATGATGCAGAAATCACACTAGGCAGGTCATTACACATTGCGCAAAGATCACATAGGGCCAAAAACATGTACCCCACGCAAGGGCTCAACACATGAACTGTCCCGAGGCCAACTGGCCTCTCAGGGGCTGAAACGCCCTGTGTCCAAAATATCAGGGCAAGCTGCGTGGGCAGCCAAAGGAGATGCACCAGGGCCTAAACGTAGCCGCTGCCCACTAAGTGCTGGGCAGCTGTAGCAGGTTCATCCCCGTTATCAGGCTGGGACGCAGATGCTGTCGACCGATTTCGCTACCAGTCACACCTAGGAGGTGCTCTATAATACCTTGGGGCACCAGGCTCATAATAGTTTATAGAAAAGAGCGCCTTGAAATACGCGTCCCACTCTGGATTTGATATATATTTTCATGAGTACACTCTATCTTTCATCGGATCCCTGTTCTTCTTAAGGCGGCTCTCGCTGTGCCAATTACCTCAGAGATATTCTGTGAAATTGATGCCTCCTGAATTTTGAATTTGAAGAGATAAGTACTTTGTTCTTGACCCATCATCATATCACACGCCCAACTGCATACTGAAATCCACACATTGGCTTACTATACGTCGCGCCTAAACATTTGCCCTGACAAAGTTACATATTGTAACGAAACGCGTTGGCTGTTTTTACCTGCTTTAATTGATCGAAATAAAGAAGAGTTATTTGGAACATTAACATTGTCTCCTTAATCCATTTGAGTGCACCTCCTACTTTCGTTTATAACTTCACCCATTTGGGACCTGTGCCCTAGGACAACAGGCACTTGGAGTGTGCAGCACCAACATCCACTATTTTACTATTGTTTTGGTTGTGCTTAAACTTGGTCAGGTTGTCCTGTTCTTCTTTCTCTCAGCTGTAGCAGGGAGCCTGGCACCAGCGTGCCTCCTGGCTCTCCCGTGGGGCTCTGAACAACAATGGGGCCCAAGGACACGTTGGAGCCTTGTGGGCTCAAGAAACAAATGCCACCTCACAGGGGGGAGCGGCCTGTTGCCAACCGGGGCCGCTCTCCCCTCCAAAACGCCCCTAACAATGCGGGTGTGGGATCCTCTCGGGCTCTAAACAACGATGGCCCCTTTGTTGGAGTCCCTCCTCTAGGGACTCGGGAAATAATGGCCCCTGAAGTCTGTGGAGCCTCGCAGGGTCTAAAATAAAATGAAGCGAGCACTTTAGCAGTAGGGGGGCGGGCACCGGCAATTTGCCCCGCCGCCCCCTCGAACAATAATGGCCCCTACTTTGGAGTCCCCCTTCTGGGGACTCGGGAAACACCTGAAAAATGCAGTACTTTAGCAGGGGAGCGACCCGCTGCCAACTGGGGCCGCTCCTCGTTAAATTGGGAACTCCCACCGAGACGCCCGCACTCACCAGCTGCTTGGAGGAGGCATCTCCGCGGGACTTCTTTACGGCGGCGGATGCTCCTCTAATCCCCGGAGCGGAGTCTCCGTTGTCTTCCGGCTGCTCCTCGACCCGCACCCCGGGTCTTGCTCACTCCCAGCGCGGGGTAGGCTCCCGCCTGGGGTCGCTTAGGGCCACACTTCCCGGGACACCAGCACAGCTCTGCTGGTGTCCCAAACTGCACACCTCGCCCTAGGATGCCGGAGCGGGGGTGGGCTCCCGGCGGCTTCTGGTTTCGGAACAGTACTTCTGGGTCGCGCTAGGCAGCGGCCCGGAGGTAATTCTTTGCGGGCCGCGGAAACAACGGGGTAGTCCCTCGAAAATCAGCAGAAATATGGCAATGAGTGGGGTAGGCACCCGCGCCGCAGATTAGGGCAAAATGCAGGCGAAATGCAGGGTGGGCACCTGTGCCGACAAACAAAGACAGGGAGATCCCCACGCTGGGGAATCCCTCGTTAGAGGTGAAAGCCGCTTTGGCCTGCAGACAAAAGTAGGAGTGCTCCCAGGACTCAGGAAACAGCGCTCCCCTGGCGCCTCCACAGGCAGAGTCCTAGCCAAAGTCCAGCAAAGTTCCCAGGAAGAAGAGAAAGGTAGGGGGGCAAAGGCTGGGTTCAGAGGCCTGCTCACAGGGCCCTCCAGGCAGGAAGGCAGTCCCAGTGGCGGTCCTCCTGGCGCCCAGCAGCAGCAGGCCCCCCTCAGATTAGGATCAGGAACAGAGAACATTGGTATGGGGTCACAGCCCCTTCTTATACCCAGAAATCCTTTGTCTAGGCTGAAGGGTGGGGGAAAAACCAGTCGCAGCTGGTTTTGGAGCACGCTGATGTGCTCAGCCCCTCTTCTCATTCATTGGCCAGGCTAGGGACATTAGACGCACCACAGGGGGCGGAGCCAGCATTGTGTGGGGAAAGCTTAGCCCTATTCAGGTCCCAGGTGCACTCCTCCCTCACATCACTCATGCAGATCTCTCCACTCACCACCGGGGCAGACCCATCATGACTCATGGAGCCAGGCTCACCAGCCAGCTCCAGCCAATCACAAGCCAGATAGCCAATTCACATAAATTACACAGACAGGCCAACTTCTAGAAGTGGCACTTCTACACTAGACACAATAACGCCGCACACATCATTGTGCAGCATTTAATCACACGAGTCCACACATACCAAACTCGCACTGCACTCCTCACGCATCAGGAACTACCAGGGACACAACATTCCCCATGCATTCCTACGGGAGGGCAGGCAAACTTTACTACACGCATGCACTTTACCCTGGGACACCGTGGTAAAGTGCGCAGAAGCCAAAAATCACTAACACCATGTCACAAGTAAAAGCAAAAAGTTTAGGGGTGAACCTGCCAGAAAGGCCAAGTCCAACACGCCCTAGGAGGAGGAAAGGCTCCGGGATCTGAAGGTCAGGTGTAGAGTTTTACAAAGCTTAGAAATAAATTCCTGCCTGAGGTGATGCGACTCGGCTATCCCTCCTACGAAAGAGAATTGTCTCCCCGTTACAGTTGGGATTTGTCCCACATAAACCCACAGCGGTTCATCTACGGACGGTATTCGCAGTGCTGCATCGGGAAAACACACACATGAAGGATGATAATGCCGATAAGGCGTTTGACTCCCTGGAACAGTCTTTTATGATTGCGACGTTTAGGCGCCTTGGTATGTCAGGGAGTTTGAGATCACGTAGGAAGCTGCTGGACACACAGCCTATGGCCTGAGTTTACGTAAATGGGCTCAACTCAGACGCTATTCAGATCACCCGGGGCACTGGGCGGGGACGCCCTCTGTCATCCATTCTATATACCAGGAACGAACCCTTAGGTCTGTGAACTCCAGGAGAGTCATACCATAACCATAGTGGGCTGACACCTTTTAGACACTGAAACCAAGAAGAAAACACATCTTTGTAAATTGACAGGTTTATAGTCACAGTGGCCAGGCCTGGAGGTGCGTTGAGAGTTGAGAAGGGTAGACAACGGAACTTCAGAGTTCAATTGTTTGAAATCCTTGAAGTTAGAGGTTTTCTGGACAGGTCAGCTGTCCTCTGGAGATCTGATCTCTATTGAAGAATAGAAAATAAAATATCCTCTTGGAATCAAAAGTATCACCAAGTAGTTATAGCCACCATTCAAGCCACTCTACTCAATCACATCTACACAAGATCTGTTAATTATACATTTATACCACCAAGAAAGAAATTCCACATAGTAGCTTTAATATAGAAAAATACAACTCATGTTATTTCCTTTGTACGTAAAAAGGAGATTATGTATGTGATTCCCTATAAACAGTTCTAATTTTAATCCCCCAGTACAAAATATAATTTGGAGCACTAAAACACTTCAGATAAAAATACATGAGGTACTGGCATCAGTGTGGGTTTAATGTGCTGAGAAGTTTGATACCAAACTTCCCAGGTTTCAGTTTAGCCATTATGGTGTTGTGGAGTTCGTAATGACAAACTCCCAGCACCATATACTCTTAATGGCAGGACTGTACTTACAATGCCCAAGAATGGACTTGGGCACTGTAGGGGTACAGCGCTCATTCACCTGTACCCTCACCACTAGTATAGTACACCTAGCTGGAGGGGTGGCTGATCTAGGCCAGGGCAGTGGGTTGGAGGCATGGCTCACAAGGATGTGTGCCATGTTGACTTTTCACTTTGTTCTGCATCAAAACACGCAGCCTGCAAAGGCATTATGTGTGTGTAGAGGTACCGGGCCTCTAAGGGTGGCACAATAAGTGCTGCAGCCCTTAGGGGCCTTCTCTGGTCACAGTGCCCTGGGTACCTGTGGTACCATTTACCAGGGGCTGACCTGTGGTCATGTGAGATCTAGCTATTTTGTCTGATGCCCGATGGAGCTACCTGGTTTAGCTATAGGGGAGCAAGCAAGCAACAAGCGGGAGACAGGTCAGGGATTCCCTCCTTGAACGTCACCTACCCAATCGGTCGTCAGCCAGACTTCCTTTCGTCTCTCCTGTCGTCTCTTCCCGCGTACTCCCTCTATCTTTGTCTCTCCCTCTCTACTCTCTCAATGTATTGAGACTGAACTATTTTGTTGAATGCCCGATAGAGATACTTGGTTTAGCTATAGGGGAGATGGGCCGTAGACTCCCTCCTTGATTGTCACCTACACAGTCGGCCGTTAGACAGACTTAATTTCGTCTCTCCCTGTTGTCTCTTCCCCTATCCCCCCCTTTCTCTCCTTCCATGCCCCCTACCCTCTGCGCTCCATTTATCTTGCCATCCATGCTTTTTTTTTGGTTTTTTTCTCACATCGAGACCAAGCTATTTGACCAACGCCTGGTGGAGCCACCTGATAGCTGTAGAGGAGATGGGTTTTGGGACTTCCCCTCGACCGTCACCTACCCAGTCGGACTTTGGACAGACTTTCCTTTCGTCTCTCTGCCGTTATCTCCCTACTATCCCTTTACCCTTACCCCCTTCCCCTCTACACTTCAATCATCCCGTCTTCTATGCTCTTGCATTTATTTGTCTAGCAACTGATGTAAATTGAACTGACGTAATCTTGTAATGTAATTTTTGTGGAACCTCATGTAAAGCGCTCTGATACCTCCGGGTCTAGCCAGCGCTATATAAAACTCTCGAATAAATAAATAAATAAATAAATAAATAAATAAATAGGCAAATTTGGTTAGTTTTGGGGAACGAACACAGGCTCTGGGAACCTGATTGGCAGGGTACCAGGGCACATCAAGTCAAATTGCATCAGTGGTCTGGCAAAAAGTGGGGGGTTACTATAACAGAAACCCACTTTCTTACAGGTAGTCTTTGAACAAAATGTGGAGATGCATACCATGCGTTCTAACTTGTCATTTGCGGGTCTATTTTCCAGAAGGGTCTCTCTTGGAGTCCACCAATCACGTTTCATTGTATTTTCAGCAACTTGTTTGGGTATCCGCGTTCCTTTAATTTGTTCACAAGAATTTCTGCATTCATGAAATAATCGCTTTTACCTGAGCAATTCCGTCTTATTCTGAGAAATTGGCCCGAAGGCAAATTGTCATGTAAACTGTGTGGATGATGACTTGTATAATGCAGGGAAGACGCAAGCCCAGACCCGGGAAAAAGAAGAGATCGGCCCCTTGGTTTGACCGAGAGCTCAAAAACAAACAGGGGGAGCTAAGACGGGCTGAACGTAGCTGGCGGAAAAATTACCTTAGCACAGAACGTAGCAAATATAAAACGATCAAGAGAGCGTATCACGCACAAATTAAACAGGCTAAAACAAAGTATTTCACGTCAGCCATAGTAACAGCCAACAGTAAACAGAAAGCGATTTTTAAAATCGTGAAGGATTTTAGTAAACCCAAATGTTTAATGCAGGACATTCCACCCTCACAAATGCTTTGTGATTCTATCGCAGACTTTTTTGAAGAAAAAGTTCTGGGTCTGACGAAAGATTTTGAGGCTCCTTTTTTCGGTCCAAGGCATGAGGACGAAAACACAAGGCAGGAAGCCACCCAGCTCACAGCCTTTCGTACAATTAGTCTGGAGGAGACAAAACGTGCCATTCTGGCAACCAAGTCAGGATCACCATTCGATCCATGTCCTATAGGACTCCTGCATCTCATTGCTGATATTGTTAGCCCAGACATAAATGACATCGTTAACAACTCACTGTCTACCGCCAACGTCCCCCCAGAGTGGAAACTGGCAGCAGTAAAACCTTTACAAAAAAACCAATTTCCCGACCCCACCACACTTTCAAATCTACGTCCAATCTCACTGCTCCCGGCACTGTGCAAAATCGCAGAGTCGACAGTTAATAAACAGCTGACACGCTTTCTGGAGGATAATGAAGCATGGCACCCCAACCAAGCTGGCTTTAGGACTCAACACTCCACCGAATCGGCTCTCCTGTTCACTACTGAAACTATCCGCTCAGCTCTAGATCAAGGCAAGAAGGCCGTCCTGATATTATTAGACCTGTCGGCGACCTTCGACACGGTCTCACATGCTATCTTAATAGACCGGCTAATAACATCTGGCATTAAAGGCATTGCCCTGGAGTGGATAAAGAATTTTCTTAGTGACAGGCGACAAGTGGTGACCTTGGGGGAATTCCGTTCCAGTGAGAAGTCACTGTCGACTGGAGTACCTCAAGGTTCCAGCCTGAGTCCGACATTGTCCTTGGATAGTGCTGTTCTTCCAATGTAGGATGGCTCAAGACTAGTAGTAAAGCCAATTGGTCTACAGAGGAGGCCAGGAAGAATGTACAGAAGGCACAGATGGCATACAAAAGGCAAGTTGACAATAAACACAAATGCAAACCACTCATCATTTCAAACGGGCTGATTCCTGTGCTCTCCCTAGGAGTTGTTCTGTGTGCCCAAATTTTTTTTTTTGTTTCCATTTTCCAACACAACTCGTTGTTATTTGCTAGTTGTATGGTTCCTTTTACCACTCTGTTAAACCTCTCTACAGCTCCATTACCAGATGGGTGGTATACTGAAGTAGTTTTATGTGTTACTCCGTTTCTTTCGATAAACGTCTTGAAGGCGACAGACGTGAATTGCTTGCCATTGTCACTCACGATAATATGGCCGGGATGCCCGTCACCCCCTCCCAACACAATCCCCAAGGATGGGAGAAGTCGGACACAGGTTTGAACTTTTGGAAGGCGGGAGGGAGTCACCCTCCCGGCCGTATTTATTAAAATATGAAACAAAATTTAAAACATAAATAAAAGTTTCATTTTCATAATTATGTACAATTTTACATTTATACATTTCGATGAAGACATGTTCTTTGGCTAACCTTAACAGATCTCTAATACAAAGGTTTCCTAGCCGAGTCTAACATCCTGCAAATGCATACATTCTAAATTAAAATTGTACATCCTAGCATTACGGGCCAACGGCAAGGTCTTAACCGGTGTCAGATCCCTACTACCAAAACTCTCGCCCTCACGGTGTGAGTGGCGCATGCGCAGAGGACTCTACCCTCGTTGCCAACTGTAACTTCCCTTGTCGTGGTGGGGGCCCCCTTTCCACTCGACGCCATCTTAAAGGTCGTCCGAGTTCCCGTGTGAGGTATCTGTAGGAAGGACAGCGTGGACTCCCCCCCATCCCCACACTCTCTATCCGCCGTCGCGGATATCCGGCCCCCGGGAAATTAGTAGGAGGGGCATCTAGCCGCCTCCCCCCCCTGGGAGGGGCCTATGGCCGTCTCCCCCTAGGCGACCCATCCTTAGTGGGTGCCGCCTCCCCGTGGGAGGGGCCATTGGCCGCCTCCCCCCCGGGCGCTCCCATCCATTCTGGGTGGCGCCCCCCTCTAGGGACCTTGAAATTACTGCTCACCGATCATGACCTTACCGCCCGACCAAAATAAATACGACAATTGTTCACCTACTAAGGAAGAAAAGTTCTGACATCGTCTCGATGTGTCATCGACTGCTCGCTCCTACCAAGAAAAAACATTATCCTACAGGCAGAAGTCTCATCCTTATCTTAAACATTCCTTTACTTGTCTATAAAAGGAAAAAAGGCCTATCTCAGCAAAACTTTATTTTAAAACAAACATTGCCATAAGGGGCTTGTGGGTGGGTCAAAATTGCTGCTTGTTCGGTCGAGGGCTCACGAGCAACGAGTGGGTGCAGCCTTCAGAGCACAGGAACAAGAGGACGCTTCTTCGAATCCCCGCTCCATTTATTCTTCTGCGGGAGGGCGTGTACCCTCCTCCGGTACGCCTACTGGGCGTGGTCTTCGGTGTAGGTGTCTAGGACAACCCCTCTTGGGCGGGAAAAGGCGCGCCCCAGCTACGCCGCTTCGGGCATACCAGCTGAGCCACGCCCCCGCCCAAAATGGCTTCCCGGGCGGATCGGGGCGCGCAGCCATACGTTCGGGGGGACCGAGTGGTCGCCCCTTTCCATATGGCCGGGATGCCCGTCACCCCCTCCCAACACAATCCCCAAGGATGGGAGAAGTCGGACACAGGTTTGAACTTTTGGAAGGCGGGAGGGAGTCACCCTCCCGGCCGTATTTATTAAAATATGAAACAAAATTTAAAACATAAATAAAAGTTTCATTTTCATAATTATGTACAATTTTACATTTATACATTTCGATGAAGACATGTTCTTTGGCTAACCTTAACAGATCTCTAATACAAAGGTTTCCTAGCCGAGTCTAACATCCTGCAAATGCATACATTCTAAATTAAAATTGTACATCCTAGCATTACGGGCCAACGGCAAGGTCTTAACCGGTGTCAGATCCCTACTACCAAAACTCTCGCCCTCACGGTGTGAGTGGCGCATGCGCAGAGGACTCTATCCTCGTTGCCAACTGTAACTTCCCTTGTCGTGGTGGGGGCCCCCGTTCCACTCGACGCCATCTTAAAGGTCGTCCGAGTTCCCGTGTGAGGTATCTGTAGGAAGGACAGCGTGGACTCCCCCCCATCCCCACACTCTCTATCCGCCGTCGCGGATATCCGGATATATATATGGAGTATTTTGATCTCCGAGCATTTTGAAAAATGGTCGACCAAAACTACGATATACAACAGATCTTCCTGATATCGTATTGGGCCCATGACATCTATTCCCACACTCCCCCAAGGCATCTCAGGGCAAGGCAATGGATGCAAAGGTGGTTTGAGTGTGATTTTGGGCTTGTCCCAGTTTTCACATTTAGCACAGGTCCTGACTCTTCTCTCAATTTCCAAATCACACCCTGGCCACCAGTACCAAAATGTTATTCTCTGTTTAGTGTTATTGATACCCATATGTCCTTCGTGGCATATTTTTTAGAATTTTCTTTCTTAGATTCTCGGGTTGTATTACCCTCCCCTGTCTTAATATTAATCCTCCTTCCACAGATAATTAGTTTCTGAGTTCCCAGTACGGTTTCATCTTGTTTTTGATGTGGTTTTTGTCTGGCCATCCATTGATGATATATTTGTTTACTTCCTGTATCACTTCATCCTGTTCATATTCCTTTTCCCATTTTTTTTTTAATGCTCGGAAATTCTTCGCTAATGTTAGCCATGCAGAACTCATCTTCTTTATCCTCTTCCTCTTCCCTTCCTGGTAGGGGTAAGCGGCTGAGAAAGTCTGCCTCTATGTTTCTTGCACCTGGAAGATACTTTACTTAGTAGTTGTAGTCCAATAATCTTACAGAAAATCTTGCCAATCTGGGAGATGCGTTATAGTCCCTTAACAGTCAACACCTTTGTCAAAGGTTTGTGATCACACCTTAGGGTCACCCTTTTTCCCCACACATATTGGCAGAAATGCTCCAAACCCCACATACATGCAAGTGCCTCCCGTTCAATCACTGAGTACTTCTCCTCGGTGGGGGTGAGTGACCATGATGCGAAGGCAACTGTCACTTCCTTTTCTTCTGGTCCAACTTGCGAAAGTATAGCGCCTATACCTTTTCCACTCGTGTCTGTTGTGACTACACTCTCTAGCTCTGGGTCGAACCCTTGTTGGGGTGGAGCATCACAACTTTCCTTTTTAAGGTTTATAAATGCCTCGTTGCAATCTCTAGACCATACAAATTTGTTTTTACTTTTTAGTAATTTTCTAAATTCATATGTGTTTGTTGAGAAATTCCTTACAAATTTTGAATAAAATTCCACTAGCCCTAAGAAGGCTCTTAATTCTTCTTTTGTTTGTGGTTCAGAAGCATCCTCAATAGCCCTAACCAACTCTCTCTTTGGTTTTATTCCTTCTTGTGTTATTTCATGACCTAAGTACGTCACCGTTCTCTCTGCAAATTTGCATTTGGTGCATTCTGCTGTCAATCCACGTTCTTCCAGTGTCTTGAGAACTTTTATTAATTTTTGATCATTATCTGTTTAGGTTTTTCCCATTACCAGGATGTCATCTTGAAAGATGAGCATGTTTTTGACATCCTTAAATACCTCATGCATGAGTCTCTGAAATAGTGCCGCTGCCGATGCTAGTCCAAAAGGCACTCTTTTGAACCTATAACATCCGAACGGTGAAATGAAGCTGGTTAGGCACCTACTGTCTGGGTGTAGAGAAGCCTGGTGGTATGCGGCAGTTAAGACTATTGTTGAAAATACCTTCATACCTTTTGTCCAGGGGTGTGGAATATTTTTAAAAATTTACTTGTCCAGTGGACAAAATTGTGCAGAAAACTACTTGTCCTGCAAAGAAATCTACTTGTCTTACCTATTTCCTAAATCAGTTAAACCGACCGCCAAAATTGTATGTTTGATCTTAGAGAGTGCATTTTAGGCATCCTAGTGCTGAAGCATTGGGAGAACAATGTCCACAAAGAGGGAGCATACAGGAATCAGAAATTACACTTTACCCGGTGTATGCTATACTGGTAAATCAATATTGCATACTTACATGACATATATTTTTGTACAAGATATTTACAATGAATATAAAAGATTGTCACAAATCAGCTAGAACCAAGACTGGCATGTTTTAATAAAGTACACAGTGGTATAAGCAAACATACAGGGAGAACCATGAATAATATGACTGGCAGGACAAATCTAGCAAAAAAAGATCTGCGGGGCCTGATGACGAAAGCCACAAGAATTAACTTGTTTGTTTTCAAAACTTTCTCAATTTTTTCAGATGAAGGCTTGAGAGTACTCTAGCAAATTGTGGGGGCATTTTGAAAGTACATAGGCGCAGACACCGAGGAGTTTGACCAGAAACAACAACTTATGAATAGTTTTTACTTTGTGCTATCCGGATGTGCTCAACCATCATTTTGTCCCGGAAAGCCAACTCACAAGTCTGCAGATAGACAGAAAGGAATGATAGGTTATGGAATAGGGTCGAAAATCAATGGCAACTTAAAGAAAGGGTTACATAGTTGGGTGTTAGAAAGACAACATAAAAAGTCAGACATTTGCAAAAGAAGAAGGAGGAATGGAAAAATAGGATAACAAGAATGAACTCACAGTAAATGTGACAGTCACCTTGGTCATGCGGTTAATATGGAGGTGGCTGCCCCAGTATTCAGCCTCCAAAAATTGATAACATCCCCAGTATGTGATTAATCCTTCGCAAAGCCGTAGGTGTCTCCCTCTGGACAGCAGCCAGAGAACAAGTCAATAGAGACCACTGAGGCAAGTGTTGCACCTGTGCGCTGTACACCTGTCAGAGTCCTCCAGGTGTAACATGTTCTAAGCACTCCCTGACACCAGAACATGGAAAACCCTCCATCACATGTATGACAGAGGTAACAACATTTACAAACATTCACATCAGCATTACAGTGGGAGTCAGTGACGATCAAGAGGTTACATGGAGAGCCAGTGACGTATCGGGGGGGTGCAGGGTGGGTTACGGAGGGATGCAGTGATGTCCTGAGGGAGGAGGTACACAGGGTGGCAGCGATGTAACAGGGTGGGCAGGAGGAAGGAGGAGTAGCAGAGGAAGGCAGCAATGCCCTTAGGTGGGGGTTAAAGTGGGAACCACGGATGGCCCATTAGTTAACATCTAAATATAGGAGAGGTCCTAAAGAAGGAACCACTTCTGGCTTCAGGGTAGGGAATACAACAAAGCTGGGGTTATGCTGATTTTTAAAGAAGAGAGATGGTTTGGCATTTAACAGAAAAGGGAGATGAGAAACACAGGGAACTAGAAGGTTGGTAGAGGGCAGAAAGAAGGGAGGGCAGTAGGGAAGTGGAGGAATAGTGGTTTTACCCTGGTAGTTTAAGAGCAAAGGAAGGGAGCCAAAGTTGGTGAGAGATGTATAAGGATATATATAAAAAGCAAAAAAAGGGGGGCTTTTATTGGGTAAGAAATACAGCATGGGGGTTAGACTAGGCCACAATGGTAAACTGTACTAATGGCAGAGACTTTAGACACAGCAAGAGAAAGGAGATGGGGTGAGCAGGGAATTAGAAAAAAGACAAGTTCTGAGACTGCAAACAGGAGAAGGTAAGGGTGGTAGACATAGCTTGAGGGGGTTAGGGTGTTACGTAGCAAGTAGAGGATGTTCTATAGTTGGTAAGTTTGTAATTTATGCCGGCTGGAACACAGCATAAGTACACATTCGATTGCTTCTGCTTCCTCTCCTGACAGGTTTGCAAAGTTAGCTGTTTCTGCTTTAAGCAGCTTCGAACTGGAACTTTTCCATGTGTTGTATTTATTTGTTTTGCATAGGATTACTTTCCAGCAGAAAAAACGTCCTTCCTGACTGCCTGGGAGTAAAAGTATTGGATCTGTGGTGTAATTTAATGTTCAGCTTCATTGCAAGATGTAGCTGTGAAAGAGAATCCGGGGTTCTATAGGCACATTTTCTTTGGAAACACTTACATTACCTTCTCAACGCAGTTTACTTTCCTATCTATTTTTAAGAAACACGTTTCTGTACACTGCATAAACACACTGTCCTGCCATACATGCTGCTTTATTTACCCCTCCCAGTACATTTGAAGTACATTTCTGCCTTATGTAGGCACACAATGCGCCAGGCTCTTATGGAAATGTGGCTTTATTATCAGCTGCCACATGAGGGCGCTGAGCCTCCAATCACAACCACTTAACCACTTTGTGTGATCCTGGGCATGTGTCAAATTAAAGAGATCGCCCTTAGTTTAGCGCCCAGTGCATCCCTAAAGGCACGCTTACTGCTGCACAGAAAAGCATGTGAAGTCCCTGACCATTTTAAATGCAAGGTTTTGGTAACATTACTTAATTGAAATTAAGGGTCAAAGGGCCACGAGGAGAGATAAAGGCATAGTGCAGGGACCGAGTGAAATGTGAGAGGCTCATGGAAATGGAAGTACTGGCCGGAGCTTTAATGTCCACCCTGGTTGAACCATGAGATGTCCAGGGGCAGAAGCAGGGGCTGCAGGTGAGCCCGGTGGGGGGCACAGGCACCAGATAAGTGCAGAGGGAAAGCAATGTGCGAATAGTTACTTCACTCCTGGACTCAAATGCGAGTGAGTGGGTTGTGACCTGAGGGCTGGGGGCTGCATCTGAGAGGCCCAAGGGCAGCGCATCAAAAGGGTGAACAGAGAGCCCAGGTGAGAGCAGGGTCTGCCAGGCTCTTACCCGCCAATGCTGTGGCTGTTCTCGGACTGCAGAAGCTGCATCATTTTTCCCTCTTGCTCTAAGGATTGAAAGAGCCAGAAGAGGCGCCTGGAAGCGGCATGAAAGCTGCGTGGAGACCGACAAATACCTCTCAGCTGACAGCGCTGTGCAAATTGTGTTTGAACCTGCCAATTTGAACATATTCATACTCATATTCAAATTCAATGGAGACGATGCTGCCTAACAGCCGGAGCGTCCGACTTTGGTGCTGGAGAACCAGGTTTGGTTCTCCGTGTCTGTTCAACATCCTGTGAGTCTGGGCAAATCTTTTAATCTCCCCGTGCCTTAAAATAAAATATGAATCCCTGTGTAAAGTAACTGCATCTCATATAAAGCACTTTGTTTCCGTCAGGTGTCTTGATTACTACAGTGAACAGTCTTCTTGTCCTTCGGACAAAACAGACATTAAAACCTTGCAAGAAATCTAGATGTCTCGAGCGTCGGGCGATAGGAATTCCCCTCCCCTGTTTTGTCAAAGACAGCATTTCATTTATTTTTGGTAGTGGGTACTGGTCTACCAAGATGTTTTTGTTTAGGTCACGCAAGTCAATGCATAATCTTATCTTGCCATTAGGCTTGCACGTGATCACCAGTGGCACGACCCATTCTGATGACTCCGTTGGCTCAATGATGTTTGCCTTGAGTAACATCTGCAACTGTGTCTTGACCTCCTCCCTTAAATTGGAAGGTATGTTTCTTACCTAATTGACACATGGTATTGCATCCTCTTTCCATTTTATTTTATGCTGAAATCCCTTAAGTTTTCCGATGGTACCATTGAACACTTTGGCAAACCTGTTTACCATATCCTTATCCAGTTTTTTTCTTGTTGAGTTAATGACACAGTGTAGTAAATAAGGAACGTCGTGGTTTGTAGGTAGGTTCTTTATTTGATAAGTTAACACACAGAATGCCGTCAGCTGTCAACACAGGAGCCGCGCTGCTATGTCAACATTCCATAGCGAGCGCCGGCTGTCACTTGGGCTGTACCAAGTACTGCTGTATGAGAGGGGGGAAACATGAAGCAAGGGAAATGCAAACGATGTAAGATACAACACATCATCCTCCCTATGGGTACAGATAACAGAAAGGGAAAAGATGCAGATGGGGAAGATATACGGCCCTCCCAAGGGGATAGATGATAGGGCTGTCACCTCCCTGTCCAGGCTATGGGACTACCTCGGGGGACCTGCTAGGCTAACAGGGCTCTCCTACAAGAAGCTATCTCATTTGGAAATGTTTATGCCACTGGGGGGCGTTCCTAGGTCTGTCACTCCTCCTGTCTGGTCTAGTATCCCTACTGATGTCTCCACCCTCTGACCTTGTCGTGTGAGACCTGGATTCTTCCCCTCCAGCCGGCACCACCCTGTCATGACTCCACAGTCTACCATCCTCCATGACTACCGAATTCTTGTTTCGTATCTTGATTGTACTGGGGGCATAAAACTTGTCACCTCCTATACTCAGTCTCTCAGGTTTCTTTACATAGACTCTGTGTCCTTGCTGGAATCCTCTCTCCTTAACTCCCCACTTCTTGCCGTACCATTCCTTGTATTTGCGTTGATTGGCTTCAATCCTCCTCTTGATCTCCTGGGGGTTGGCCTCCTCTATTTGTCTTCTTCCCATCCAACTGGGTGTGAGTTTGGTGCCAGCTTTCCTCCCCCTCAGTAACTCGAAAGGCGTGCAACCGGTGGTAGACTTTGGCGTGGTATGGTATGCCCACAACATGTCTCTTATCGCTTCTTCGATGTTCTGTCCCGCTTGCTTGGCTAACTGTATGCACTCTTTCACCATTCGGTTTACTCTCTCCACCTTGCCGTTTGCTTTGGGGCAGTACAGAGGCTTGCGAACATGTACTATAGAACAGTCCTTGAGAAATTCCTTCATTTCTTCTGAGATTAGCTGTACGCCATTATCTGTCACCAGTGTCGCAGGCACCCCCTCTCTTGAGAACACCTCTTTCATGAACTCAATGATCGCTCTGGTGTTCACGTTGTGGACAATCTTGCATGTTATCCAGCTAGAGAAGTAGTCCACCATGACTAGTAGGTACCAGTCTTGGGGCCCTTTGCCATGGATTGGCCCGGCTATGTCAAAGCCTAACTTGTTCCACGGAGCTTCGGGTACTTCCACTGGTGACAAGGGTGCTCTTCTCGTGGTCTTAGACTTGTCACTTAAACTGCACGCGTAGCAATCACGCACTTTGTCCTCCATTTCACTGTCCATCGTTGGGAACCAGTAGTCTGTATGAAGTCTAGCTTTGCTCAGACTTCTGCCTAAGTGTCCTTCGTGTGCCAGATCCACTATTTGGTTCCTTAATGCTTCTGGAGGGACTAGTTTCCCGAATTTCAGTATAAAATCTCCTTCTACTGATAGATCTTCCCTCGCATTCCAATACGGCTGGATCTCCGTTTCCATGTCCTTGCACTTCTTCGGCCATCCCGTGAGTATATGTCTCTTCACCTTCTTCAGTGTTTCATCTCGTTCCATCTGAGTTTCCCAAGTATTCTTTTCTACGGCTGCTAAGCGCAACTCCAGAATTGAGTCACCTCTCAACTCTTCTTCCACCTCTTCTTCTGCTGGCGCTCTCGACAGGAAATCAGCTATCCTGTTTTGTTGTCCGGGAATGTAGGATACTTTGAAGTTGTAGGCTTGCAGACCCACCGCCCATTTAGCTATACGGGGCGTCATGCTTTCCATGTCTTTCTTTGTGAACAGTGAGACCAATGGTTTATGATCGGTCTGCACTTCAAAAGGACTTCCCCAGATGAAAAATTTGTAGTGGCAGACTGCCTAATAGACCGCTAGAGCTTCTTTCTCTACGGTAGAGTAATTTTTCTCTGATGAAGTGAGGGTTCTAGTTGCAAAGGCCACCACGTTGATTTTGCTCCCCTCTCTTTGTGCCAGGGTGGCCCCAATACCTCTGTTGCTGGCATCCGTCGAGATGATGGTCACGCCATTTGGGTCAAACTTTCCTATAAACGGGGCCTCGATGATGGCCTTCTTTATGCCCATCATTGCCATCTCTTGCTCTTTACCCCAATTGAAGACACTGTCTTTCTTGATTAAGTCTCTTAATGGCTGTGACACCATAGCAAAATCCTTAATGAACTTGGCCATGTATTCAGCAAGACCCAGAAACGATAGTATGTCCTCTTTGCACTTGGGAGTAGGGGCGTCTCTCACTGCTCTGACTAGGTCATGCTTAGGCTTGATGCCCTCTTCAGATAAGGTGTGTCCTAGGTAGTCTACAGAACATACTCCTAGCTTGCATTTTGAAGGTTTGGTGGTGAATCCTTAAAACATGAGCAATGGGACCCCCTCAAAAATATAATTTATGGCCCTGGAACCGAGGGGAGCAAGAAAACACAAAGCAAGAGGGGTGTTCCTACAGTGGCCGTATCATTCAATAATGTGTATACATCTCTAAGTAATCACAAGGGGCAGTGACAGAAGAAGGTAAAGTGCAAACAAAGTTCATTTAGAAAAATATTTATTTATTCTTTTTTTAAATTTTTTTCTTGATATAAATTCATATAAATATTATTGTTCAACAAAAAACCTTTTTTGAATTAATAGGTAGTACATAGATTAATTGAGAAAATTCATAAGGAGCACAAGACAGTCATAAAAACAGCAGCAAATTAGCAGGTCCCCTGAAAAGCAATCATGCACCACAACTCACTCACGTGCTAACAATCATTCTACATTCATACCACATACAAAAATGGAGAAGGAACTGGATTCCAAATAGCAAGATGACTATGCTAATGTGGTCCAAGGGCACCAGGGTGTAATTGTTGGCCCTTGTAGCGGGTCTACGCGCGTTTCGGTGGACAAGCCACCTTCATCAGGACCTTCTTGACCAAAAAAGTGAAGATATCAGGGGATCAAACAAGAGGAGTTTTGGCCTAAAAAAGAAAAAGATATATATAAATCTCTGTCACTAGCACATACACCAAAAAACTATGTACAAGAGAGCATTAATGCATTCACTGTTGGGTTGAAACCCAGGGCTCATCACTGTAGTTAAAGAATGAATCTACAATATGGGGTAACAAACAAGGGAGCCTAATCATGTCTACGCAAGAAATGCTGACACTGGAAAACTAATTAATATGGGAAATCAAGTAAGCAGAGAGATTCCCATATTGCATAAGTTGATACTACATTTAAAGGCAAGTAAGCAGAGAGATTCCCAAATTGCATAAGTTGATACTACATTTAAAGGCATATCCAGTCATATGACAGTACTTACGGGTACAAAAGATCAGCTATCAATAGATCGAGTTTTCTTTATAATATCCCCACTGTCGTATATCCGCGACACCGGGGATATTATTAACAAAATAGAAGGCCTACCATTCAACCCCGATACAGACATCTTGGTGACGCTCGACATTGAGGCGCTTTACACCAACATCCCTCAGTGTCGAGCGTTACAGGCTGTGTCCACCCTTCTCAGGAGATATCCATCTAACCGCCCCGATGCCTTCATTCTCCAGTGCTTGGAGATTGTTCTCATGAATAACTACTTTGAATACAATGGGAAAATCTATAAGCAGATCAAGGGGACATCTATGGGGGCTTCTTGTGCCCCCAGTGTGGCTAATACCTTCATGGGGGAGTGGGAACTGAAAAATATTTTCAATGAACTGGCGCCCTTTTTTGAGAATATTTTTGTCTGGAAGCGCTTTATTGACGATATTTTTTTTATTTGGAAAGGGTCGGAAGAGGAACTGCAGATCTTCTACCTTTGGCTTAATGCCAGTGATACTAATCTGAAGTTCACGATAAATCTGAGCACTCAGAAGGTAGATTTTTTAGATATCAGCATCTCAGGCACTAACGGTCAGCTATCGGTCAGCCTCTTCAGGAAAAGTACTGCCAAAAATACTATTCTGGAATTTGGAAGCTTCCACCCCAATTGCCAAAGGGAATCTATACCTTTCGGCGAATTTTTGCGGATTCGCCGCAATTGTACAGATATCAGTTCATTCCACCGACACGGAGATGCTCTTAAAGAACGGCTACTTAAAAGAGGCTACCCACATCGTTTAGTACGACAAGCCTATAAAAGGGCCAAATATTTTAATAGATCCGCACTCCTACAGGGCAAACCCCAGAACAAACACGACCGGATCACTTGCGTGATTAATCATTCCACCCTGAATCACAAACTGAGGAATATCATAAATAAAAATTGGAAAATCTTGAACATGGATGAAAGTAGCTCTCCACTCCCCCTACCCATGTTAGCCTATAGAAGAAATAAAAACCTAAGGGACATGCTTGTCCATGCGAGACCCCAGACCAGAAATGCTTACTTCAATAACCAGCTCTCTATCACTGGCCTTCCAGCGGTTGTAGGTAACCACAGGTGTGGCGGCTGCCACGCCTGCGACTCAGCCCTTATCTCTGACACGGTCACCTACAATGAAAAAACGATTAAACTACGCTATCTTACCAACTGCCGTAGTAGCAATATTGTATACATCTTATTCTGTGACTGTGGCTTAGCCTATGTTGGCGAAACAGGACGCGAGTTTCGCGTCCGTTTCAGCGAACACAAGTCCGCTATTAGGACTAAGAAACTCTCAGCCCCACTAGTAGAACACTGCATTGAGAAGTCGCACAAGGAGGATGAGATCAGATGGTCCATCCTGGTAAAGATCACTCCCAAAATGGGTCAGCCCATGGAAATCACACGTAAAAAACGCGAAACCTTCTGGATCTTTCTTTTTGACAGTGTCAAGCGGGGACTAAACGAAGAGCTATCTTGGTATGTCACTAAGTAAAGAATCTGTATCTTTTGCCCCTTTCCTCCCTTTTCCTTTCCCCCCCCCCCTTTCCCCCCCCCCCTTCCCCCCCCCCCCCCCCTCCCCACCCCTCTGAATCTGTGCCATTATACGATCTTCTCCGGGCTAGCTTCCCGCGATCCAGTCCATATGAGTGTGTCCAGCTTTCTCACGACCACTCATACATGGCCCCTTTCTTCAGACTTTGACATAATTTCTTATTGTCTAGTCAGCATTATTTCGTTAACCTACATTACTCGATTTTGACGAGATTTTTGTTGAGCCACCAATTTAAGATACATCTGGCCAAGGCAATCCGTTTTTAGATATGACCTCATAGACATGACCCCCTTTCCCAATGCACCTTGGAAACAACCTATTACTGTCCAGCTATGTGATTTTTTGAGCCCGTTGTTGCTCGACACTCATAATATGGCCGCCGCAATGCAGTCCATCATCTATTACTATGCCGCTATGCTCTCGCGTCTTTTTTCGCCGCTTCCGCGTTATCTGTGTTTGATTCGGGAGAGTATAAGAGTAGGCGGACGCCAACACTATTCTACGGAGGGTCCCGGATACGCGGAGAGACTTGGACGCTACTAAGCCGGACACTAAGGTAAATTCGACAGAAAACTGTCTTACTCAGAGTAGTACAGAGCAGTTTCCCCCGTAGACCCTTAGATGTAACTCTCCTCACGTCGCAGTATTGCCGACTTTTACAGCGGGCTTCACCCTTCGCTGTATTTACATTCGGTTACTCATGGAATGTGGACCCCTTATATTGATCATCCACCATTAGTAGTCTGCCGTATATTTTTCGGCGCATGCGCAATTTGTTCCTCATTACCGACATGCCCGTGTAATCTTACTTACATCTATGCCCGAGTACTATATTATATGCACCCTACTTTTGTTTTGCAGGGCCGAGGCTAATCAGCTTCAATTCCCTGTTGGATTAACTACCCACTTGTTATAATCCACCGTTACTAAAAAGTAAGTCACCATGTAACCTTTCTGGTCCTTCCACGTCTTTAACACATCGACAATGCTTAGGGTCCCCTTTAACAGCCGTGCTGGTATCTCTCTTTTTGTCATCAGAGATTGAATCTATACAGAAGTTAATCCTCTACGTGGACTGGAACCCTCTCCTTGATTTTATGAGATAATAGTATTCTCCCAGAATTCCGAGCGAAACATCAATAACTCGCCCATCCCGGTATGTTCTACTAAACATTAACCATAAGGGGTCTAGCCGTCTCACAGTATTGAGGTTTACCTTTTTTAGAATGACTATGACATGGGCTATCACATATTTCTTTTGTAGCCTCCAAATCAGTAATTGGTATCCAAGACATTAATATGAAGCTTTGAGGGTCATCTAGCACATCGGACTTGACATTATGGGTAAGCCTATGAAACAAGGACAACGCATACATCCAAACCAGTCTCTTTTTTACTATTACCTACCCTAACTTCCTACATTGGTTCCCCCACAGATATGGTGCAACTTATGTGACCTTAGCTTCTAACTCTTAAAGAAAACTCGATCCATTGATAGCTGATCTTTTTTACCCGTAAGTACTGTCATATGACTGGATATGCCTTTAAATGTAGTATCAACTTATGCAATTTGGGAATCTCTCTGCTTACTTGCCTTTAAATGTAGTATCAACTTATGCAATATGGGAATCTCTCTGCTTACTTGATTTCCCATATTAATTAGTTTTCCAGTGTCAGCATTTCTTGCGTAGACATGATTAGGCTCCCTTGTTTGTTACCCCATATTGTAGATTCATTCTTTAACTACAGTGATGAGCCCTGGGTTTCAACCCAACAGTGAATGCATTAATGCTCTCTTGTACATAGTTTTTTGGTGTATGTGCTAGTGACAGAGATTTATATATATCTTTTTCTTTTTTAGGCCAAAACTCCTCTTGTTTGATCCCCTGATATCTTCACTTTTTTGGTCAAGAAGGTCCTGATGAAGGTGGCTTGTCCACCGAAACGCGCGTAGACCCGCTACAAGGGCCAACAATTACACCCTGGTGCCCTTGGACCACATTAGCATAGTCATCTTGCTATTTGGAATCCAGTTCCTTCTCCATTTTTGTATGTGGTATGAATGTAGAATGATTGTTAGCACGTGAGTGAGTTGTGGTGCATGATTGCTTTTCAGGGGACCTGCTAATTTGCTGCTGTTTTTATGACTGTCTTGTGCTCCTTATGAATTTTCTCAATTAATCTATGTACTACCTATTAATTCAAAAAAGGTTTTTTGTTGAACAATAATATTTATATGAATTTATATCAAGAAAAAAATTTAAAAAAAGAATAAATAAATATTTTTCTAAATGAACTTTGTTTGCACTTTACCTTCTTCTGTCACTGCCCCTTGTGATTACTTAGAGATGTATACACATTATTGAATGATACGGCCACTGTAGGAACACCCCTCTTGCTTTGTGTTTTGGTGGTGAATCCTACCTCTCTCAATTTTTTCAACACCTCCTTTGCCATCTCATTGTGTTCCACTTCACAACCTCCGTAGATCAGTATGTCATCTTGGAAACAGAGGGTGTTCTTACAGTCCTTTAATACATGTTGCATGACTCTTTGGAAGGCCGCGGCCGCTGACGCCAAACCAAATGGCATACGCAGGAACTTAAAATTGCCAAACGGGGTTGTGAATGCAGTGAGTATCTGAGAATCCGGGTGAAGTTTGATTTGGTAATAGGCTGAGGACAGGTCCAGCACACTGAAATACTTTGCCCCCTTGATCGTGCTCAGCATTTCGCCTATCCTGGGAAGGGGAAATCTGTCCACCAGGATGTTCGCGTTGAGGCCTCTCAGGTCCACACAGAGTCTTATACTGTTCCCTCCATCTTTTGCCGTGATCACAATCGGGGCCAACCAGGCAGAACTTTCAATCTCCATGATGACTCCCTGACTGACCAGTCTCTGAAGTTCCTGCTGGAGGGGTTCTCTCATGCGCAATGGTATGGATCTAGTCTTGTGCACTACAGGTTCAGCCCCCTCCTTAAGAATGATCTTGTGCATATAATTCTTGAAAACTCCCAAACTGTCACTGAACACCTCTTTAAACTCTTCCGTGTGATTTCCTGCTATGCCCATGGGGTCAATTAACAACACCTGTTCTTTGTTATTCGGGTCTAGTGTAATACCTAACTGCTTCTGGTGTTTCCAGCCCAACAGAGTTGAGCCTATAGAGGATACATGCACCTTTCCTACTGTATGTCTATCCTTAAAGGAGATTCTCATAGTCAGCATGCCCTCTAGTGGGATTTTTCCTTTGTTGTACCCCTTGGGACTGATGTCAGGTTGCATCAATTTCACAGGATGGTTTGCAAATTTTTCCTCAAAAACATTTTTGTCCACCAGGGTGTAGGGGGAGCATGAGTCAGCGTACATACTACACTTCACACCATCCAGTAAAACATCACATTTAGGATACATGTCCACATCCTCTTCTTCCTCTTCACCTACTTGGAAAATATAGGATCTCTCCCCTTCCTCACCTTGTGTGGATTCCTCAATAACATGCACTGCTTTACCAGGAGTTTTACACACTTTAGAATAGTGTCCCCACCTGTTGCACTTTCTACACTGCACGTTCCTAGCGGGGCACTTCCAGTTACTTGCCAAATGATTGGGACTGCCACATTTAAAACACACCATAGGGCCAGACTTACTGCGAATCACCTCTTTGTTCTTGTCCCCTACTTTGCAGACAGTTTCTCCCTCTGTGCTAGACTTGTTTTCTGCCCTCTCCTTTGTTTGTCCCCTCAGGTGATTTCATTTCTCTAATACACCTCGCAGTATGCTCTAGTCCCTTGGCTATGTTAATGGCTTCCTCTAAGTTGGGGTTCTTGGTGAGTAATTCCTCTTGAGTCTTGGTGTCATTGGTGCACCTCACCAGTTGGTCTCTGATCAATGAGTCCGTGAGTTGCCCAAATTCACATGTGGCTGACAAACCTCTCAATACTGCTATGTAATTGCTCACTTTCTCTTCCCTCTTCTGCACCCTCTTAAAAAACTTATGCCTTTCCATCACCACATTTATTTTCTCCTTGAAGTGAGCTCCTAATTCTCTCAGTGTGCTTTCATAGACATTAACACCTTCCTCCACTTCCTCTTGGTCATCCTCCACTAACCTCCCAGTTATATCTTCATAGATCTTCCTCCCATGTGTACCTAAATTGTGGAGAAGTATATGCTGTTTACGTATATTGGTGTAATTGCTACCTCCAATGGCAATTAAATATGATTTGAAAATACCTTCCCACCTCCTCCAGGGAATGACAGGTTCTCCTAACTCATTAAGGAAGGGTGGAGGCAGACTCATACCAGCACCAGCCATTGCCATACAGTTACTTTACTTTCCAAAATGACCTTTCCTCTACTTAATGACGAAATTGTTAAATAATCTGCAGGCAAATATTCTTATTTAAAGATACTTCAAATGTGCCAACTAGTAAAACCACAACTTCAGCCCACCATTAATAAAGTTCTGAATATCAAGGGAAAACAGCAAAACAGGAGGTTTAGCAAGTCTCCTTTTTACTTCCACAGATCTTGTCTCAAGACCAATGAGACGGCTAGCCTCCACCCACTGGCGGGACCTTCCTGTGAAAACATCTTCCCTTCACAAAATTACTTCCAGTCAAGTCGGAATAACTAGAGGGAAGGATACGGTGAATCCTCGTTGGCTGTTGAGCTTCTCCACAATGTTAGTGTACTGTTTCTTGAAGTCTAAAGCTGAAACGAGCGGGAGATAAGTCAGAGGCTCGTGATTCTTGATATGAGGAGACTTGACGGAAAACGCGCCGCCTCGCACCAAGGTACCGACAGGGTGTTGATTTCCTTCTCAAACACACGCGCCGCAAGCTCAGAGTTCGGTAGATGAGAGGTGCGCAGCGCGTCTCCAAATCTGTCGCCAATTCCGCCGCCTGCCCTTATTGCGATCGGAAAGTGTTACAGATCGCCTCACAAACGTTGTCCTCGCCTTCGCGCTCTTCAACTCTGCGCCCCCTGTGCCCGGTAAGACACACAAACTAGATCTGAAACACGCTGATCCCTAGAGCCAGGACGCAGCTCCCCTCAAAGCTCACAGCCATGGACTAATCGGAGGTCGAGGTGCCCGACCCGACACCCGAATTCAATTCCAAACCACCCTGACAATCTTCCCTTATGCCAATGCGCTAGGATAGAGTCAGTATCACGTTACGTCTGAATCACTCTTACTTGAGCTTCTTGTTATTCCGCATGTCCATATGATCAGTCTTTCACTTCTTCTGTTTCTTTACTTCACTGGCTCCGTTAAAATTACTTTAACTTCTTTCTTCGTCGACAGCAATGAATTCACACCAGGGAGACGACATCCACTGTCCCTGGCACAGTTTTCCTTCTCCTCGTCGCCAAGAATTGTAGTAAATAAGGAACGCCGTGGTTTGTAGGTAGGTTCTTTATTTGATAAGTTAACACACAGAATGCCGTCAGCTGTCAACACAGGAGCCGCGCTGCTATGTCAACATTCCATAGCGAGCGCCGGCTGTCACTTGGGCTGTACCAAGTACTGCTGTATGAGAGGGGGGAAACATGAAGCAAGGGAAATGCAAACGATGTAAGATACAACACACAGGCTCATCACTGTTAGGGTTTAGCGTAATGCCTAATCTTCCTCAGTCCTTCCAACCTAATACCGAAGGTCCTTTTGCAGCCCCATATAGTTTGCTGGTAGTTTTTCTGTCTTTGAACTCAAATTTTAGTTCTCTGTACCTCACTAGTTCGATAGGTTCTCCTGTGAATGTTTTCAACATTATGTCTGGAGATTCCATCCTGTGCCCAAGTGCATTTTGAAACTTCTCTTTCCAAACTTTTCTATTTACAATGGTACATGGAGATCCTGAATCTGCAACAATTTCTATTTTTACCCCTCCTATAGCCACTTTGCATATGGGCTTCTTTTTCTTTTCCTTCTCCATACCTTGCTCCTCACTGTCATCTTTAATATTGAGTATGCATAGATTATATTCAGATTCATCAGAGGAATCATCTTCATATTCTGTGTTCCTTTCAACTACTTTGACCCTTCCGCTCACTTTTCTGTAACTCACTTTCTGAAAAGGTCCTATTAAGCCACAATTACCACACTTTACATTCTTTGCCGGACACGTCCAATCATTAGCCAAATGTCTAATGCTTCCACATCTGTAACACTTGCGCTGTTCCCCTTCTCTGTCACTTTTTTTGACTTCATATCTATCCCTTTCTTGACTTTTTCTTCTATATTTTCCTCCCAATTTATTTTTACTGCTACTTATTTTCGCCACCACACTCGTTTCTTCCTCCTTGGTTTTACTTTAATTTATCACTGCTTTTGCACATCTTCCTGTTAATTCTGCACGTTTTACAATCTCGATCACGTTGTTTAGAGGTTTTTCTCCCTAAGCCCATAGAGCATCCTGAATATTGGGGTTGGCCGCACACATTACAATTTGGTCTCTGATTAAATCATCATGCAGCTCCCACATTTACATGTTAACGGCAATTTTTTTTTGAATAGCCACATAATCCTCTACACTTTCGTCTTTCCCTTGTTTCCGGTGATAAAATTTATATCTGTTCACTGCTACACGTACCATGGGTTTATAGTAATTGTCTAGGTCTTCCAGTGCATGTGTGTATACTTCACCATCTTCTCCAACCCAAACCTTTTTGTTAATCTTATTGTATTATTTTAGACCTCCTGCCCATAAACAATACAATAATATTTTTTTCTTTTCCTCTGGTTTCAGGGGCTCCTGCTCATCTTCACAGGTGGATGTGTAATTAATGAAAAATTCCTTCCATTGTTCCTATTTCAATGGTGGTTCGCCTTTTGCTGCCAGAAATGCTTGTGGTGGTGATCGGTTGTATTTATTTACGCTAGCCATACTGTGTTATTTTCCTCTAGGGCAACTTTATTATTCCAAATTGCTTAATATTTTACAACCAAAATCTCCAATGTTCTAATATGCTGAGCCCTCTGTCTTTACACTTCAAAGTATTCTTTTATTAATATGTTCATATTTTTAAGTCTTTTCTTACTTTGGTAAGCTTTGTATAATACATATTCAGTTGTCCCCAAAGACTTACTTGTTTAGCCTGGTATGGCTCGTTATACCACTTCGTTTTTATTTGCTTCCGTGTACTTTATCTCTGTTCTCCTTACAACACATTTTTTTTTAGTCATGTGATAGTTCTTCGTAAGATATAAACTGTCCGAAAACTGTACCTCACCCAAGATGTCTCCCACGCAACGTGCTTACGTCAACACATCGTGCTGTCCATCGTTCCTCACTAAACATCTATGTTCTCTTCAGCTTTTACTTCTCCATTGTTCTGTTTTTATAAGCAGATATCCCTTCACGATGCCTTTTTGCTCTCACTTGCATTCAATATTCTAGAGTGCACCGAAGCTCGTTCTTCACTTCGCGCTCTCTTTTACACCGTGCCAATCTGTCATTTATTTAGTCCTGTTTCTTTTTACAATGCGCATTTGCTGCCAGTCTCAGAGCCGATCGCGCTAAGTTTACACAGGTTCTTGTGCTCACCTCACTGTAACATCGATACAGGTGCCGATATAGTCAGATGCTTGATTTCTCTTCAATGCTTTAATTAGTGCACACGCTTTTGATATTTTGCGCTGTCATCAATTCGCTATCTTTCCGGCAACCAGTTATTCCTCCAACTTGTACTTCGCTTCCATTTTTTTTTTCGCTTCGTAGATTAAGCATTCCTTCCTTTTTTTCATATCACACGCGTGAATGTTCCGGTGTGTTGCTTTACCTCGTCGCCATTGTAAAGATTACCCGGAGCTGAGTAAGTTTACTGTCCTTTATTAATTTAGTAATAAAGTATAACATACCGGCCAGAGCGGAAGGCAAGGCTGCCGGTCAGGTTTCTAGTCAATAACTGTCAACTGTCAATTGGATGTCAGCTGGCATTCTAGAATGCCAGCTGACGACGCAGGGTGAGCGCGAGGGGACAATGGAAGCCTACAGGGGACATAGTAGGAGAGTACAATTACTGCAACTCAACAGGAGGATTCCGTGTGTCTGGAAAAAACAGTTTTTTTTTTTTTGGCATATTTTATACAGCGCGAACTCGACCCGAAGGTATTGGAGCGCTTTCCATGAGCACCGTTGAAGTAACACAGTTAATGAAGAAGAACATCAGGAAGCCGGAAATCGTTTAAGTAAGTATTTATTCTCATCAAGAAAGCCCACGGCCAGCTGGGAGCAGCGTGACTGTGAAAATCAGCCGGTGAAGAAGAATGGTGACACTCGCGGTGACGCGGGTCAAGTCGTATGTCAAGGTTCCAAATGACGTAAGAGTCATTCAATCAATCACAAGTGACATGCTAATGACTACAAGATAACCACAAGAATATACAACAACCGTATTTACATTACACATTCAGGCGCAGGGAGATTGAGTGATTTGCCCAGAATCATAGGATGTGGACGCGACCCCGAGGCTCAAACCCTGGTTTCCATCCTCTACCCGGTGTTTCCGGCCCAGGTTGTATCCTCGCTGGATCTGACTCTTTCCAGGTTGCGGCCTCTATCCAAGGCTGTTCACAGTCTGCACTCCGTGGAAGATCGCATCACTCTTTCATTAATCTGCGATATAAAGTTTTGTGTTCGCTCCGCGCGGGGACACAATTAATAAGGTACAAGAACCGCCTTGCGCCACATCACACACTGAGATGTATGCAAGTGCAAAGCTCCTCGGTTTGGCTCCTCTATGGAAGGGGGGAGTGTTTTTTCTCTGCGCAGGCGCAGTGAGACTCCGCACCCTCAGTCTAAGGCTGTTCATGGTCTGTACTCCGTGCAAGGTCCCAACACTTTTTGATTGCTCTGCGATAGGAAGTAGTATCTTCGCTCCGCACATGCGCAGCTGTGACGCGCGGTCCTGCGCATGTGCAGTTATGAGACGGAATGTGGCTCGTGCAGTGGCGTGAGCGCGCGCGTCCGTCTCAAGGACATCCGAGCGGTGCCTTCTCTGCCTCCACTGACCGGTGCACCAGGTGAGACGAGGCCTGGAGGGCCACAACCTCCCAAGGGACCCTGAAGAGGGGCTGGTGCACTGCACCCTGCAGAGAGCCACAGCTGCCAAGGTTTCAGATCGCCATGTGTGACATTTGTATAATTTCAGTGAAATTATGAGTGACGTTTAATGACTATGAGTGACATTTAACGGCTTTGAGTGACATTTAACAGCTATGAGTGACATTTAACGACTGAGTGACATTTAACGGCTAAGAGTGACATTTAACAGCTATGAGTGACATTCAATAGCTATGAATGACATTTAACATCTATGAGTGACATTTAACGGCTATGAGTGACACTCTCTCCCGAGCACAATCCAGAAATGAAGACGAGGAAAACCTATAAATATCAGAAATTACACCCATTTGAGCAGCAAGGAACTTGAAACTGCTGCAAAGCGCCGGTGCATGACATTTCAATGTACTTATGAATGTGAGTCCCACTCAGCTGCCAAATGTGTGACACTTAGGGTGGCACTTTCTGCATTTAAAAAATCATCCAATTTTGAACAATGAGAAGCTCTAAACATATTATGAAAATAACGGGAAACTATTGAAATTAAAGGTCACTAACCTACAACCCCTTTCCAATATAACTACATATTTAAACTAATTGTGGCAATGAAGACACATGAGAAGGAAGTCTGATGGGACTGAGAGACACTTGAGAAGGAAGTCTGATTGGACTGTGAGACACTTGCTTAGCTTGACAAGACCTCACTCGTGGATCAACACTGTGCAGCAGACAAAAAGGAAGCTTTAGAGGCCAGTGCGTCAAGAAATATAGACGGGCCAGTTACTCTGAAGCACTTTTGCAAATGTGCGCTCTATACAAGTATACAGATCTCAATCTCAGCTGCAGAGAGAGTGTTATTATTGGTGCAGAAAAGAATGATGCTTCATTTCAACCGCGCTATTCTAAAACACAGACTCTTATTTCCTCTGAAAACTACATAATAATTAATTGCCTGTGAATTGTCAAGGTACAAAATTGTGGCTAACATGAGGCTTTACCAAAATGCCATTGCCATGGAGCATATGCTAAGTAAGGGATTTTTTCACATAGGTCAGGTGGGCTGAGGGATTTCCTGACGCTTTAAGTCACAGGCGGGCAAAGTTAGTTTATGCGATTGTTATTTACGAGTGGGAGGCCAAGGGGGGGGAGTCGGAAGCACCTCCGCTGCGTGACTGTGTGTAAGTGTCTATGTAGAGTAAGTGAGGAGGGAGTGTGCTCGGTGCGGAGGGCCGGGCGGCAGCGTTTAAACAGCAATTAGGTAACTGCCTCCAGATGCTATTGTTTGTGAAATAATTTTTTCTGTTGATGATCAGGCAGACTCGTGCTGTCCGCGACTGTACTGACACAAAAGTACAATAATAAACTGACTGTACAGTACTAAGTCAGTCATGGCTCTTCCTGACGCGCAGCATTTTGCCTGTTGGGCTGATGTAACTTAAGTAACACTTACTTGGACTAGACGAGTTCAGACTGCTGTCTCTTCCCGGTCCGTGACCGTCCGCTCAGCAGTGTACCCGAACTAGTTATGCTACACGATGCACATGATGGACAAGTTGCCGATGATGCCCACGGCGAAGACGATCAATGAGAGCAGCATCACAGCATAGGCGCTATACCAGTTCTCCATCATGGGGTAGAGTGGGTTCTAGACTTGCGGGCACTTCTGGTCAGTCGTGGTTGTTTCACCTGTGCTCTCAGCCCTGTCCGTCTCCGAGGCCCCAAGGGTATTCGGCTATCACCCTCGGCTCATACTGCTGCACGGTCTTGGCATCGTTGTCCTCTGCACCTCTCCGCACGCTCTACAAGGTCCCAGAGGTGTCTGGAGCACCCCACCCTGCCACCTGTTCATACGAAGGCAGAAGCCAGTATTGCCCCGTGGTGGTTCCACTGACTGACTCCCCGTGTCTCGGTTATCCAGAAACATCTCTTCCTCAGTCTGTGGACCCGTCCTCCACGGCCGGGACGTCAGCCTGCCTCATAAACGAAGCAACTTTGGATGCCTTGTCCCCCGTCGAAGTCCGAGCTCACTAAAGGTCACATCCGGATTATAATCCCCCAGGGTGTGCCACATGAGCCAGTAGCAGCAACCACTCACTGCAGAGAGCAGGCCCCCCATCGGTAATTGCGAGAGCAGTGTGTAAAAGCTGTGCGGCGCCGCCGCAATAAATCATGTAGCCTGGAGCGAGGCGCGAAAGGGCGGGCAGATTAATTGATGCATTGTAAGACTCTCAGCCACTCCAGAGCTGCGAGCAGACCATTTTTAACTATTTAGGAACTACTGAGTCCAGCAAGCAGCTGCTGACACCATATCTAGGAGCAGCAGAGCCGGCGCACAAGTTCACAGGCACCGCAGGTGGCACGCGCTGGCAAGTGGCATTAAATGCGTGACAATGCATTTCAGTGCGGTGATGCGGAACACCGCACTGAAATGCATGAGTGTCACACCTGATGCGTGATACTTGACAGGCATGGATGGTGACCAGTGCAATGCACCTTGCAAAGTGTGACTGGTGCACTGCACTGTGCAGTGTGACTGGTGCACCGTGCAGAGGGTGACTGGTGCACTGCACCATGCAGTGTGACAGGTACACCGTGCAGAGTGTGACTGGTGCACTGCACCGTGCAGAGTGTGACTGGTGCACTGCACCGTGCAGAGTGTGATTGGTGCACTGCACCGTACAGAGGGTGACAGGTGCACTGCACCGTGCAGAATGTGACTGGTGCACTGCGCCGTCCAGTGTGGCTGGTGCACCGTGCAGAGTTTGACTGGTGCACTGCACCGTGCAGAGGGTGTCTGGTGCATTGCACCGTGCAGAGTGTGACTGGTGCACTGCACCGTACAGAGGGTGACAGGTGCACTGCACCGTGCAAAGTGTGACTGGTGCACAGCGCCGTCCAGTGTGGCTGGTGCACCGCGCAGAGTTTGACTGGTGCACTGCAACGTGCAGAGGGTGACTGGTGCACTGCACCGTGCAGAGTGTGACTGGTGCACTGCGCCGTCCAGTGTGGCTGGTGCACCGTGCAGAGTTTGACTGGTGCACTGCACCGTGCAGAGTTTGACTGGTGCACTGCACCGTACAGAGGGTGACAGGTGCACTGCACCGAGCATAGTGTGACTGGTGCACTGCACCGTGCAGTGATGCTGGTGCACTGTGCAGAGTGTGACTGGGGCACTGCACCATGCAGAGTGTGACTGGTGCATTGCACCGTGCAGAGTGTGACTGGTGCACTGCACCGTGCAGAGTGTGACTGGTGCGTGACTGGTGCACTGCACCGTGCAGAGTGTGACTGGTGCACTGCACCGTACAGAGGGTGACAGGTGCACTGCACCGTGCAGAATGTGACTGGTGCACTGCGCCGTCCAGTGTGGCTGGTGCACCGTGCAGAGTTTGACTGGTGCACTGCACCGTGCAGAGGGTGTCTGGTGCATTGCACCGTGCAGAGTGTGACTGGTGCACCTTGCAGAGGGTGACAGGTGCGCTGCACTGTACAGTGTGGCTGGTACACCGTGCAGAGTGTGACTGGTGCACTGCACCGTGCAGAGTGTGACTGGTGCACTGCACCGTACAGAGGGTGACAGGTGCACTGCACCGTGCAGAGTGTGACTGGTGCACTGCACCGTGCAGAGTGTGACTGGTGCACTGCACCGTACAGAGGGTGACAGGTGCACTGCACCGTGCAGAATGTGACTGGTGCACTGCGCCGTCCAGTGTGGCTGGTGCACCGTGCAGAGTTTGACTGGTGCACTGCACCGTGCAGAGGGTGTCTGGTGCATTGCACCGTGCAGAGTGTGACTGGTGCACTGCACCGTACAGAGGGTGACAGGTGCACTGCACCGTGCAAAGTGTGACTGGTGCACAGCGCCGTCCAGTGTGGCTGGTGCACCGCGCAGAGTTTGACTGGTGCACTGCAACGTGCAGAGGGTGACTGGTGCACTGCACCGTGCAGAGTGTGACTGGTGCACTGCGCCGTCCAGTGTGGCTGGTGCACTGTGCAGAGTGTGACTGGGGCACTGCACCATGCAGAGTGTGACTGGTGCATTGCACCGTGCAGAGTGTGACTGGCGCACTGCACCGTGCAGAGCTTGACTGGTGCATAGAATACAAACAGGATGTCATGTTATAAAAAACAATGGAAAAGGAGTGAACAACTTAACCACCTTCCCTGTGACAAGAGATAGTTTATTATAAAACAGAAGACCTCTGGGCTTTTTCAGCAGACCCCATACCTCAAGGCCTAGATTCAATGTTCACATCGCAGGACAAACACGGGTCTTCTCTCTGGAAAGGTGTCGCTCCGTGTGTGTGAAAACATCTTGTGTTTGCAATATTAAAGTACACGATTTCCAGAGGTGCAGCTGTGTGAAGCCTGTTATGCCTAGGTGCGAGAGACAGATCAGAAAAGAATAACAAGGGGCATTGTTGTTTAACCTTGAACATCATGTGCAGACTAAACCTCAGAGCACAGCATAGAACTTGCAAAGCAGGCAGTTCTCATGTGTAAAAGGAGCACAAATAAGTATTGCGAAATAGATTTTTGCATTGTCGTGCGCAAAAGCAGGTTCATGGCAGCGAAGCTCATGCTAATTTAGAAATTGTCGACAATTGACCTACAAGCCTTACTGCACTTCTGTTTAATGCTCGGAAACCCACCTGCTCCCGAATCGCTAGAAGCCTCTGAGCTGTTTTCGTTTGTCTTCAAGAGGATCACCTTCAAACTCCTCATCAACGCACACAAGGCCCTCCACAACGCCGGACCAGCATACCTCAACCACCGACTCAACTTCAACACCCCCACCCGCAACCTCCACTCTGCCTACCTTGCCCTCGCCACAGTACCTCGCACCCGAAAATCCACAGCCGGCGGCTGATTCTTCTCCTACCTCGCTGCCAAGACCTGGAACACTCTCCCTACCCACCTACGACAGACTCAGGATCTGCCGGCCTTCAGGAGACTCCTCAAGACCTGGCTCTTCGATCAGTAGCAGCCCCCCCCCCCCTCAGCACCTTGAGACCCCCACGGGTACGTAGCGCGCTTTACAAATGGTATTGTATTGTATTCCGCCTGATTTATTATCTTGTATTACTGTGTCCAGTACAAATTGGCCCTCCTCCGTATCAATATCTTCAAATGTACTCCTGAACATATTTGAATTGAAGTCCCCAGTAATGATCAGGTGTTGGTATGCTCTTCCCTTATAATTTTCTCGAGCTCCTCCTTCAGTTGCTGGGTGCCTTTAGTTCTGTCACGCGGGTGTAAATAGAGATTTATAAGGATTATCTTCTCATTTTTATCCTCCCCCCTGTAAAGTGATTCGGAGCACTTGCATGGCGTTTGGAGGTGCTAAGCTGTGCATCATTGGCTCCATAGCATAAATGCTCTTTATAGAGCTGTATGTAGCACGGCCTCCCTTTCTGTGGCCGAATTTGGAGCTTTTATAGCAGGTAGGGAGAGCAGATTAAATCCGTTTAATGCTGGTGGCGATTCGCACCAAGTTTCCTGGAATGAAATAGAACACTCGGACTTTACAGACCACCCTTTTAATAAGAAAAGCAAAACTACAAGTCCCATAAGCAATAGTGATGGAAGGTGTCTTGCATGCCCTGGGGCGACAGCCGATTCAGTATATCCAGTTTAATTTTTTCAGTATTTGACACAATATTGAATTTGTAACCTTTGTTTTTATGGTCATGAGTCACCAGAATACTAAAACATGTTCTTTCTTTTATTTTCAAGGTCGATTATGTAATTGTCACCAACTTGGAAGCTCTGTTCATTCTTCAGTGTTTGTCATTGATCTCCACGTGTGGCTGGTTTGGGTCCGCCCCTGCATCGATCCTGATAACTCACACAGGTAAGGACCTTGTAGTAGGAACATGATATCCCGGCAGTTGTCTTTAAGAAGTGTGCTCTGAGGCCGGTATCCTGATACAACATTTTTCTGTTCTCTCTCTCAAACTGCAAGAACCCAGAATCTTCCCAAGTCTGTGAGAAAATTGAGTGATTCCAAGAATAAAATCAAATTGTAATTTTTGTTAAAAGCCTGCCACTATCTGCTATGTACATTTGTTCAAATAAAACACAACACATCGGAAGGCCAACTAATCTATCATGCATTTAATGCAAAAATAGCAAAAGGCCAAGCAAACTAACAAGTGACAATTGTCTTTGCAATGGACGAGAGCATCCACCCAAAAGCAAGTTGAAGTAGTATAGAATACTAATGCTACAATATGTATTTTTATACACTTTTCTCCTAAAACAAGACAATGAAACATGAACGTGTGATAGAAATAGTTACTGAAACTAAACTAATGAGTATGAGGCAGGGTTGTTTCTCAAGAAGAATGTGAGAAGTCCTTGAGAAACAGATAAACAATACACAGACAAGCTGTAGAATTCATTATTTACTTCTGATTGCCAATATTCAGTTTCCTACAAGATGCAGGAAAGTGTGCAGATGGACAGTACTAAATACAATGTTTCTGGGCCCTAACAGAATCATGTAACCTTGCAGCCATATTAAGGCGAACAAACACATCAAATTGATATAAGATCATTGTAATTTGGTTATGCAGTATATCAGTGCATGTTATGGCATTCATTTGTAAACAATTATCGGAATTAAGGCAACAAGTATTTGCAGTTACGCAGTCTCAATTCCTTCTTCCCAGTGGCCACCACTGCTGCTAGCCAGATGCATTCAGCAGTGCCTCCTGTGACCTGAAATGCTGCATTTAATCAGTACCAAAGGTCGTCAATGCTTCTAGCCAGCTCTTGTCACAAGTGCCACTCACACCCCGACCCCCCTTCACCTGTTATTCTTTGAGCCTGCTCGAGTCAGTAGTGGCCCTTACAACCTGTTATCATCCTAGCCAATTCGGGTCATTAGGGGCCCCTTGGGACTTGTAATCATGCTATCCAGCTTCAGTCAGTATTGGCCCCCTGGGACTTATTATCCTGCTAGGCAACTCCAGACAATAGTGGCCCCTGTAACTTAAATCCTACTAAGATTAAAAACCAGAGGTCATCTCTGCTGCTTACTAACGATTTACAAAAGAGAAGCTGAGGCACAAAGACAGCACACGTTATAAAAAATTTATTCAACTGTGTTTTTTCATATTCTGCTATATGTATTGTAATTTTGTATGTAGTAAATTATAACAAGACTTAAAAAAAATACCTTCTACAAAAAAAAGATGTTATAAAATAATAAAATATTAGAACATATCAACACATAGTGTGATTTTAGTCATTAGTTTGCCAGTTTTCTTTCTCTAATATAACAGGCACAAAACCCGGTGCAAATTTGCTCCCTCTTTACCCCAAGTGTTGCTTCCTTGCCAGGGTTCATCCCATTAGGCAGGGGCCCCTTTCTTCCAAAAACAGAATACCCGTGATGCATACATAAAAAACATATAGGTGGTAGTTTAATACACTGTGGTCAAAAGCGGGAAAACACTCGCCCAACGAGGGTGATGTCATCACCTCCTCGAGAGAAACACTGAGATCAACGCTAGCATTTTTGTGTGGTGTTCGGAAGAAAGCTTTAAATTTTGTAATTGAGCCCAGGGGGAGGAATAATATCCTCCGTTCACATGGTGGAAAGCCAAAGATCCGGTACTCACATCATCTATTGGAGAACTTCACCAACGACCTACCCCTTCTCATGTGGCTCGGGAGTGAGGACTTGGAGGTGGTTTTTTGGTTTATAAATCCTCCATCCGGCGCTAATTGGTGACAGGTGGTTCGTATGAAATAGTAAATTGCTGATCAAAGATCGACAGTGAAGGTCTGGGGATCGTGGGCGCCATATTGTATTGGGTTAGAAGCCGATGTATCACATAGATTATTGATAGCAATTAATGTGACCGGGTTGAAGATCGTTGGAGGGCGCCCAGTGAATGTGGCTGTGATTGCGCCTATGAGAGAATCCCATTGTGGAAAGGCAGGCGGTGCGGCATGGTTAGTTGCTGATCAAAGGTCAGCAGTGATGGGCTGGGTCCTGGTGATTTACCCAATGCTATTTCTGAGGCAGCTGAGGTTATTTCCTCTAGTGATATAAGAGTTTCTAGGGAGTCTCGCGCAACGGCGATTAGTGCCCTGGGAGGTATATCTCGAAAGAAGTCCTCTATCTGAGATTCGGGTAGGATTTCATGTATAGAGTGATTGATTGTTGCAAGGATTCTGTTCCTACTCAGAACTGTGCACAGAGACCCAGGACATTAGTGAATTGTGGTGTACCAGAAACTCACTGCAGTACCTAGAGAACCCCAACCAGCTAGCATCAGTGCCACATTAGCTCTTCGTCCTACAGCAAAGGGTCGTGTAGGTGCCAGGGCAACAATCGCCAATGAAACAGTACCCGTCTGGGACCTATCCCTAACTGCTGCTGTACGGGGGAGTGATCTGATAGGCCTCCGGGTGGGATATCCGACAAGACCAAGCGATGCGTGTGTTCCCTAGGGATAAAAATGTGATCCAGGCTAGAAAACGACCCATGGATGGTAGAGAAATACGTATAATCCCTAATTGTAACTCCTAACTGCTGAATGTAGAGTCCTCCACGTTTTGGACCATGCCAGAGCCTCTGCCATTGGCCCCAAACGAGACTCTCTGTGCATGTGGTGTAGCTGTGGGACGGCATCTATCCTGATCAGGGTGAATGACATCTTTCCAGTCTCCTCCTATCAATGTAAGGACGTCGGGTAATGATCCCCAGGTATCAATAATGCGTTCAGTAAATACGTGACTGAGAGAGGGGAGCTTACACAATACCCAGTACTATAGACTCTCCGCTGATCAAGCCCATGTACGAGTATGTGTAAATGATAGTCTGCGGTGAATCAAGATAGCCAAACCTCTGAAGCCCTTCAAAAAGCCAGAGTGAAAGACGTGTATGAAGTCAAAGCGGGCCAGGCATGGGACCTTGTTCCCCATCAAGTGTGTTTCCTGTAATAGCAAGACGTCCACCCCTAAGCTTTACGCATGTCTAAGGACCGCTCCGTGTTTAATCTTGTCAATAAGGTCTTTAACATTCCAAGTGACCACTTTAATTTCCCCCATTGGATTTGAATTGTTTAGATGTATTGTTATGGTGTGCAGCAAGTAAGATTACGAGGTGTGTGACAGGTACACCAAGAGAAGATAATACATTGCGGGCACTTTTGAATCTCAAAATCCAAGTCCTACCCCAATACCTCAAAGAACAATGAAGTATCTGTCGCGGAGTGTAAACAGTTCCCACCCCAACCGGGGTAAAAGCTGAAACAGTGATCTGTAATGCCCCTGATCATAGGCACGTGGAACGTGAAGGGCCTGAATTCCCCACCGAAGCGTCAGAAGGTCTGGAGGTACATAGTAGACCATCACTTAGATGTGGTGGGCCTCCAGGAGACACACCTTACCCGCAAAGATGAAACTAGGCTGAAGCACAAGCAATTTCCCCTAATTTATCGATCCTCTGCCGCTTCGAAACATAGAGGGGTGGCCCTGATGTTCCGCTCCACCCTTTATTTTCAACCTATGGGGGTCCGAAATGACAAGGAGGGACGATGGCTGATGATCAAGGGAGTGCTCCTAGGCAAGGCGTGCTCGTTCCTTGATCTCTACGCCCCAAATGTGGGACAAAACGGGTTCCTACGAGATCTTCTGCGAGAGGTGGGGGACTTTGTGGAGGGTGAGCTCATGGTTGTGGGGGATTTTAATTTGGTCTGGGACAGAGAACTGGACTGTTCCCATCGCCTACGGTCCGATGCAGGCCTATTTGCCGCTGATACCCAGGACTTGGTGAGGGAACTGGGCCTTTTGGACGGGTGGCGTGCCCTTCACCCTCAGGCTAGAGACTACACTTCTTTTTCCCATGTCCACCACTCCTTCTCTCGATTGGACCACATCTTTGTGAGTCAATCCCTGCGCGGCGATCTCCGAGAGGCCAGCATATTTCCTCTATCGGTATCTGACCACAGCCTTCTGGCGCTATGCCTGACATGGTCCCCCAGGACGTCGTTCCACCGCAAGTGGTACTTCCCACCGTCCTTAACCCGGGACGATACATATTGTAAGGAACTGCGGAAGAGCATTCGCGACTTCTTTGACCTTAATCTGGTAGGCGACTCTTCCATCTTCACTGTATGGGACGCCTTCAAGGCCACCATACGGGCTAAGTGCATCGCACTTAAGTCCGCGCTTAATAAACTACGGCGAACCTAAAGAGAGGACCTAGAACGGGAATTGACGCCACTTGAACAGGCGCACAAACAGAATCCCTCTAGAGTAACACTCCGACCCCTGACAACCATTCGGAATAAACTTAGAGCTCACTATAATAACCGGGCGGAATTTACCATGCTGAAGCTAAGGCGCCTCTCCTACTCCCAGGGTAATAAAGTCGGGATACATCTGGCCTGACAACTCAGGGATAAGAGGGAGAGGGAATACATAGGAGGTATCCGGGACCCGACGGGCGCCCTAATACACCGAGACGGGGATAAGGCGAACCTTTTTGGGGACTACTATGCCGCCCTCTACTCGGGGGAGGCTCTACCCGCGGACGCTCAGGAGGATTATCTGCGGGAGCACCCGCTCCCCCAGGTTTCCGTGGAGTGGAACAACCTTCTGGCGGCCCCCATTGCGGAGGAAGAGGTTAGAGAGGCCATAAAGACGCTGAAACCGCATAAAGCGCCAGGCCCGGACGGATTCACCGCGCTGCCCTATCAGACCTTCACCTCTGACATTAGTGGCTTTTTGGCGCGGTTATTTAACACCATGGGTGAGACGGGATTGACTTCACGTTTCATGGCGGAGGCAGCCATTTCCCTCATCCCGAAGCCGGGGAAGGACTCTGCAGAGTGCTCGTCTTATAGGCCGATAGCACTACTCAATGTATATGCCAAGCTGTACTCATCAATTCTGGCGCGTAGATTGCTGGATTTAATGCCGGGCCTAATTCACCCGGACCAATCCAGCTTTATCAAGGGCCGTCAGACGCATGACAACACCAGGAGAGTGGTCCACCTCATTGAGAAGGCCACCCGCTTCAGGATCCCGGCGGTCCTAGTGGGCCTCGATGCCGAGAAGGCCTTCGACCGTGTGGATTGGAACTTCATGTTCCGGACCTTGGAGGCCTTTGATTTCTCGGCTACGTTTCTCATGATGCTCAGGGCAAACTACAGCAGCCCTCGCTCGAGAGTCGCGGTCAACCGTCATTGTTCTGCCTACTTCCCACACTCCCGCGGCACGCGGCAGGGCTGTCCCCTTTCACCCCTGCTCTCTGCCTTAAGTATCAAACCCTTGGCGGTAGCGGTAAGGGAGAACCCAGATATCCGGGGATTGCCATTCACGGGGGAACAGCATAAAATCTCCCTTTTCGCGGAATATGTTCTGCTATTCCTGGCGGATCCCGCCCACTCCCTTCCCTATGTCCAGGAGGCCCTAGGGCGTTTCGAGAAGGTGGCAGGATTTAGGGTCAACTTAAATAAATCCTATATTCTCAACCTTACGTTCCCCTCAGCTGAGGTCGAACGCCTGCGACCGCTGTCGCCGCTCCCGTGGTCCCTCACCTCCTTAGTGTACTTTGGGGTCCATCGGACCCCCACCATTGGAAAGCTGTTTGCCGCCAACTTCCCCCCACTCTTGACGAAGATTCAGGGTGACCTAGCCCGCTGGAAACCCATGTTTATCTCGTGGCTAGGACGGATCCACGCGATCAAAATGTCTCTCTTACCCAAACTACTGTACCTTTTCCAGGCCTTGCCCATACTCCCTGAGAACGACTTCTTTGGCCGCCTCAAATCCATGATGCTTCGCTTCATCTGGCAGGGTGGTCGAGCTCGCTTCTCCTTCATCACCCTGCAACGCCCACAGAGGAAGGGGAAGTGGGCCTCCCGGATATGCACTTGTACTACAAAGCGGCACAGCTTTGGGTCCTCGTGGAGTGGTCACAGCCCATGTCCGAGAAGCACTGGCTGCATATGGACCGCTCGGTAGCGGGGAGGACGATCTGGGACTTGGCGTGGAAGCCCAAAGGGGATAGACCCAAAAATACATACATTAGTACTCCCACGAGCACCACTCTGAAGGTGTGGGACTCGATCTCCCATGATGACCGGTGGACGTCCTTTCCGTCCCCGTATACACCGATTCATTTTAATCCTGCTTTCCCTCCTGCGAAACGGGAGGGTCCTTTTGATGCCTGGAGGGCCGGGGGCTGTTACGCCCTTATGCACCTATTCCATGGGGATGCACCACTCACGTTTGCCAACTGTATGCAGGACTACTTGGTCTCCCCCGCTGGAGCAATTCCACCACACCCAGCTGCTTCACTGGGCGCTATTGCCCTCGGTTAGAGATGCTGCCACCAGACCGCCCACTGCCTTTGAGGCATTTCTTGCAAAAACTTCCACCATGCGTTGAACCATCTCTTCTTGTACGACCTCCTACTCTCTACCATTGTTTCTCCTAGGCCACGATATAGGGGCCTCTGGGAGGACCTCCTCGGCCGCTCCATTTCAGACGAAGAGTGGTCTCATCTATGGCACGACATTGCAAAACACAACCACTCGTTAGATCTTAGGGAGGCCCATCTTAAAACCACAATGGACTGGTATATGTACCCATCTAAATTAAAGAAGATTTTTCCGAACTCTTCGGACAGGTGCTGGAGGGGCTGTGGGCTACTGGGTGATTTTCGTCACATTTGGTGGGATTGCCCGATCATCCGTCCTTACTGGGCGGAAATCCTGTCTCACATCAAAGAAATCTTGGGCTACCCTATCAAGGACACACTGGACCATGTTCTTCTAGGCCTTCGAGACCCTGACCTTGAACACCAGACACGAGCTGATAAAAAGATTCTCTGGCTATGTACGGGAGGGGCCAAGCTGACATTAGCGGCAGCCTGGAAGAAAAGGGAGGCCCCGGCGCTCGCTCTCTGGCACGCGAGGCTATGGAGGCTCCTTAGTATGGAACGAATGGCAGACATCTTTCGGGGTAATTTCAAAAACTTTTCCTTCCGATGGGGTCCCCTGGTCCGCCTCCTATCCAGCGGCTTGCCTTCTGCGGTTTGTCCGCCCTCCTTGAGAGGCCTTCATCTATTTCAGACCTGAGTCGCTCTGATTGACTGATTTTATGCGTGAATGTGTGTTACCACCACCGGGGGAGGGGGGGCGGGGGGGAACGGGTGGGGGGTGGGCAAGGTTGTTGGGAAGGGTTCTTGCGACTACCGCAAAGTAGGATAAGCAGGTAAATGGGGGATGCAGACTATGTCTGCCATACCAGCTATTCGGTGCACTGGCGGTACTCCGCCCAGATCCAAGGTCCTCTGAAGGCCTTGGGCCCCCGCATCGGACTTGGACTGTGCCTTTATGCCTGATATGTAGCTTGCGGGCCTTGGCCGGATTTACTAGCGAGCCGAATTCACTGATGTCTGTATACCCGATACCGTGCCCCCTGCGAGGGAAGTTGAGCGGGATTGCCGCTTTCTGTGGTTTTACTTTTATGAAATAACAATAAAAACAACTTTTACAAAAAAAAAGCTGAAACAGTCCAATGGTTACCTGAGGTGACCAGTTCAGGTGGGGTAGCCCATATTGGTCAGTGACAGGATATATTGATTGAGATTACTCACCGGGGATGACCATGTGATCTGTGTTGCTGAAATGTTGAGGTTCATGAGTCAGTTGTCTAGTATCTCAGCTTGTTTGTTGCCTCGGGAGCGGGACGCAGGATGGTCTCGATCAATGCCTTTGTTTATCTTTTTTATTATTATTCTGATGGAGGCGTGGGTTGGCAGAGGAATAATCCAAGCCCCGAACTGGACAATAGGTATAGCCCATGTAAGATCGGTTTGCTTTGTCAGTGACCAGATGTAACAGTTGTAACTTGCAGTGCCCTCTCAGCTCTTATATAGACTGTAATTCCTTCCTTTGTACTTTCTGAAACTCTGCGCTTTGCATTGTATTCTCACTCTAAACATATGCAATTAGCAAAAAAAAGCAGTCATCAGCGGGGCATTAATCACATTCTCCCAATACTAAGTTGGCCTTTGTAGTGTTGAAGAGGAACTAATGTCAGTAAATTCCCTCATTCAATGGTCGACAAGCAATGTCCCAAAAGCAGCTCCCCTTTGCACTCCTTCACTTTGTGTTGTTCTGGTTGCTCTATTTCAGTCACTTTGTTAAGACTCTAGAGATATGCTTGTCTGGTGTGCTGAAGCACTGTGAGGTCTTTCTAAGCAAAAGACGCTCATCATTAAAAAATAAATGAATAAATATAAACCTTTCATTTTGGAATTCTCCGCACGAACAGGTCCCAACAAACAAGCATCCACTGCATACCCGACGGAAATGACAATAATGGATTAATAATGATATAAAGTAAATCCCACAAACTGACAATCTGCGGCTCTTCAGACCCAAATATACCTTGGTAGACCTCAGCTTGCTCTCCCAGGCCTCCCACTGGGAGTCGCACTGTTGTCTCCTCTGGGCTCAGAGATCTGTGGTTTCTGTTGTTCGCCAGGGGCCCTACACCTTTTCAAACTTGCTCAGGCATCGCCGGGACTGACACTCCAGATTTCAGGCATCATGTACCAATTTAGTGTCACTTCCTGGGCATTCAAAGACTGAATCCTGTCCTGCCTACAGTATCAGATCACATCTCGGCAGGCTACCATCAGTGCCTCATTGCAGACCAAAAGCCTGTAGCAATCTATTGTATCTTCCCTCCCAAATTCCCAAAGTCACCATCTGTGGTGTGAATTCCAGGGTGAATTTTAGGACCTCTGAAATCCGGCCACCCTCCACCCTCCAGAAACCCTGAAGCCTGGGGCAGTTCCAGAGCATGTAGAGTAGGGTACTGTTCTGCCGGAACCCTCTATGGCAAGGGTCATTGTCAATTCGCCCGATACAGTACAGCCGGGTCCTTGTAATGTATGCCCTGTGAGGTAATTTTAGCTGAATGAGTTTGAAACCGGCCCGTATAGCCACCTCTCTCGCTAGCAGCATGCTGCATCTAAGTCGTCATCTTCCAGTCCCAGCGACATAGGTTATATTGGAGAAACGGGCAGGGAATCCAGACTCTGTATGGGTGAACACAAATCCAAAAAAAGGTTAGGCAAACGAGCTGCACCCCTGGTGAACCACTGGATTGAGGCCCAGCACACTGAGTCTGACCTTCGCTGGACCATATTTATTCAGACCTTGCTAAGGCCATTTTGCGTCTTGCCGCATATAGCGCTACTTGTTACAAGTAGCGCTATATGTGGCAAGACGCAGAATGGACTTAGCAAGGTCCGAGTAAATAATAAAACAAAAAGAGAACGAAGCGTCTATATGAGGCAGCGTATAGAAAGGACCCATTATTTCGAAAGTAGTTGACATCACTGCCTGTTGGGGTGGCACTTCATCTGATAACTGTTCGGAAATAACTATTAAGGAGGCTAACTTTTCAAAAGCAGTGTTATGAACATTTGGACACGATTTTATCAAATTAGATCCTTGAAAAAGCTCATGGGGGCGAAACATGCGTCGGCTGTTGTTGCTCTCCATGTTTTCAGAAGTGAAAATAAAGTTAATAGAAGGACCTGATTCAAGACTTTGTCTAATTTTCAACTGAAAGAACACTTGATCAATGGCCAATTGAAATAAACTTTGTGGAAGAATCTCCATTTTATATTTTTTTGACTCCTCTGTTGGATGATAGATATAATGATCTGGTGTATTTGTACGAAAAAACAGCAGCGGACCTTAAATTGCCGCACCTAAACTCCAGTTCCAATAAGTCAATATTTAAATATTTTTCTCTGTGCTGCCAACCCGACACCAGCTGCTGTTTGGCGTCGCTGTGCTCTCCAGATCAGTTAAACAATTTTTTCAATGTTCATGGGGGCGCACCAAAATAGAAGTCCAAGAGAATATATAAGTAGAAAAATGTTCTTTATTTATCTTTGTCCGTTTAAAATACACATCAGTAAAATATGCAACGAGTTCAGCCAACGCGTTTCACTCCCAACCAAGGAGTTTCTTCAGGGCACTGCAATTCTTTATGGTGTGTTACGTTCAGGTATTTCCCCTGTTTTCACGCTAGTTTTTTATGCCATTCATTTATTCACTCCTATATAGTTCTTAAGTTCACGCAGTTTATGTCTTCCCTTATTTTTTCGTTTTCAAAGACTCGATATATCTTGCCCATAAATAGATTCAGGTGGTCCACTGTTTTTCATCCCTGGCCGTATTCGTGCAAGGTTGCTGTGGTACTGTGTTATCAGACTTTCGATGTCAGCATATCGGCATGGCTGGTTCCAGGCCTGGAACCAGCCATGCCGATATGAAAAACAGTGGACCACCTGAATCTATTTATGGGCAAGATATATCGAGTCTTTGAAAACGAAAAAATAAGGGAAGACATAAACTGCGTGAACTTAAGAACTATATAGGAGTGAATAAATGAATGGCATAAAAAACTAGCGTGAAAACAGGGGAAATACCTGAACGCAACACACCATAAAGAATTGCAGTGCCCTGAAGAAACTCCTTGGTTGGGAGTGAAACGCGTTGGCTGAACTCGTTGCATATTTTACTGATGTGTATTTTAAACGGACAAAGATAAATAAAGAACATTTTTCTACTTATATATTCTCTTGGACTTCTATTTTTGTGCGCCCCCATGAACATTGAAAAAATTAATGATCTGGTGTATTTTGGTTCAATATTGTTCCAGGCCCTCGAGTCCTAGTAAAAACATACCCTGGTGGGTGGGTAGTGTAACACCATAGGAGCACCCCAAAGAAACTTTGTTGAATCGAATAATTTAGACAAATTATTATAAATGGATGTGCAGATCATTAAGCAAACCTACAAAGTTTTGGAATGAACTCAATAAAAACCTCCCCTCAGAGAATGCCATTACCTGAATGACTTAGTGCCTGTGGAGTGGGGCTCCACCCACACAGGCATAGATATGTGCTATTACTAATCTGTTTTTTATGTAGGGGCCATGTTCCTGTAATCCTGCCTCCCATGTTTCCGCTTCGTGCCCCTTTAGATTTTCCAAATACATTCCTTGCCCCTTCACTGTGTTTAATATTTTAATTTTTATTTTTTATTGATCATTTTTGGCCTGGCTGTATTACTGCCTCATTCCTATTGATTACGCGTCATAGAACTTCATGACTTTCTTGTTTGAGCTGCTTGCTAGCAGAATGGTCAGCTTACTTTAGCCTGCTGTGCCAATATGCGGGACGTGCACTTTACTGACGAGCCCTAGGCAGTGAACCCATTTCCAACCGTGACGCTCTACATTGAACTGTGACGCCCTACATGGAATTCTATGAAATCCCTGCCTCATTTGGTTTCTAAGACCCACATTATATGGGATTATCTGCCTGCTAGCAGAATACCCTGCTCTACTTAGCCCCCTGTGCCAACATGAAAAACGCGCACTTTTATGATGAGCCCTAATGTTTGAGTTCATTTTTCAGCTTAAAGAGGGGAAATCCATGATTGTTGCAGCGCATTGTTTGAATTCTCCACTTTTAACGCCACGCCTCCTCTTTTATGTTTTAGCTGCTATGGAAAAGTTGCGGTTGGGAAACGTGCATTGGTTGCAAATATCAATTGTTCTGTTTTCATTTTTTCAGTCATCAGAACCGATTAATTCTTGCCTTCACCCCGACGGGGGAAGACATTTGTCACCTTGCATCTCTTCCACTTGTTGACCTGCCGAATCACGGGTGGGAATTGCAAAATGCTGAGAAGTCGAGTTGGGCGTATAGACCCCCTCGCAAGGTACGACATGTGCTGGGTTTAACTCATATATGCCTTGGAGAATTTTGAGTGACTATTATATCACGTCATCATACCCGGCAATCAACCTTGACCTGTGCATGAAGACGATAAGGTCAACATGCAAGGAGCATATTGCTACAAGATAAACCAAGGAGTGGCACTTAAATCATCATCTATCTAATGACATTTTGGAATTTACAAATACCCTGAAGAAGTTCTTGTTTGCAGAACGAAACGCGTTGGCTGTGGCCTATTTAAAAAGAAGGAAAATAAAGCAATAAAGAAGACATTTCAATCACCTTGTTAAAACGGACTGGATACAAATTGAGTTGATTGAACATAAATTGGAATGTGGTGCAACTTTAATATAAGTTTACATATATGATTGACCCTGAGGGATAAGGGTGGTGCCTTTGGACAGAGGGCATTTTTGAAGTTTGCACACAATATTATTTTACTTCTGTTTAAAACATCTGGTATACTTTCTGAGGTTGGAGCCTATGGTAGGCTAGTTGGTTCACTGTCCAGTCTAAGTGTTGGTGAACTAAAGTGTTGAGTGCTGCAAGCAGATACAGAAGGCAAGAGAGATTTAATAGAGTTTCAGCAGAGAAATATATCCAAAGGTGTATAATATTCGGGACCATGAAGGGGTCAGATGGTGTGCTTGATGGTTTAGCTGATTTGAGAAATGTGGAGTTCACCAGGTGAAAAAAGCAGGGAAGGGAGAGAGAGCAGTACATAGATAAAAAGGAGAAGAGAGGCAGTAAGTGAGGTATCAGGGTGTTCCCAATAGTGGTGATCTTAGAGGAAAGTATGACGGAATGGCAGTGGCAGATTGGGTGGTGTGCTTGATGAGTGGGTAGATTAAGTTGGATGAAGGATGTGGATGAGACTGTAGTGATCAGATGGTATTTTGAAAGTATGGGTGCTTGGCATTGGCAGCAGCTGGAAAGTGTGTGCTTAGTGCATTTATGTTGGTAGCAAGATTTTTTTGTTTCATTTGTAGGGAGGTCAATAGAATAAATATAGACTATTATCGTGGTCTGGGGTAGGCCATCTTAATTTGCTGCAAGTGCAGGAACCTACAGATGTTTCTGTTTTCACCCTAGCATGTGCAGGTCAGCCCAGCTGTTTTTGTTTACTGAAAATGTCAACTGCAGATCTAAATCACTTTTTGATTGGTCAATCCCATATGGTAGGTCACATCTTTTTATACTCTCTTTTCCCCTGTTAATTTGGTCAGTAACATCCTAACCAGTCCTGCTTCCTGCTTGGGCTGTTTCTTTATTAGCTCCACTCTAATTTAAGATCGAGGCTCGGCAGCGCTTGGGCTGTCTTTCGAGACATGTTGTGTATACTTTGTGGGCTTCCAGCCCACCCATTGCTTTTCATTCGTTTCTTTCATTGTTCTCTACACATCCTTGCTGCAAGTGGTTAATCTGTTCTATTTGTCCTTTTTCATGTATTGTATCCTCCCATGGGGCACCGCCCCATTTGCTTGTAGTCTTCCACTTGTCCCATTTTGGCAACTTCAATAGGGACTGCTTTTTCCTTTGTCTATGAGCACTCTTACGGGTGCTTGATGTTTTCAGCCGCTCGGAGTTCCGTTTCAGTAAAAAGGGATGCAAATCATATTCTTATCTCGTTACATTTGCTGTGCATTTAAGGACCAAGGGCGCCTCCCCACTGCCGCTTTCAAACGCCAGAGCTGCTCCCACCGCCCTGTTAAGTGCTGTGCGCACCACCTGCCAGGATGGTACAATGGAAACTGCAGGTATGCATATTGATTTAAATATATATCACAGTGGGAAGCGGTTTTCTCAATGTTCACACCAGCACTCTGAAACTGTAATCAGACACTGTAAATGTCTCAAGTCGTGCAAGTGACAGCAGGGTCAGCTAATTCTGCGCACAGCACTGTTAATATGTGCTCAATCTGAATAGTGTTTTACGTGAAAGCGTGATACTACTCAAACTTGGCTCCGTAATAGTAGCTGCTGTACATGCTGCAGCGGGCTGTGTTGATTCACCTTTGTGTTCAATCCAGGTAAGGGTCCACGGTGTAGACAGAGCCCACTGGGTTGACATCATTTTCCTTTAATGTCCGAGACCTGTCCTAGAACAGCTGTGCAAACTGGTCAGAGTAAACCCTTTTTTTACTTGACTCTCAAGGTAGCGAGGGCGAGTAGTCCCAGAATTCTCAGCTTGGTAATGTTGGCTGCTTAAACTCAGAGCTCAGCAGTAAACCTACAGACTCAAAAGAATGAATGACCAGCACACTGCTTATACTGTCAAGAAAATGTACTTCACTCACTCAGTTGCACCCAATACTACATTGATCAAAAGCAGGTCAATACCTCTGCCTTGTAAGTTGTCGGGTGCTGCGCTCACTCATGTCTATCCCTGCCCTCCCTGGTATGATTTATTTTTCTTCTGGTTCTGATCCCTCATCCCATCCAGGGGCATTTAGGATTGGCATGGATATAGTACATGTGAATGAATGAATGAATGAATGAATGAATACACACTTGTATAGCGCATGGCTACCCCAGGGCATCCCAACACTTCCTGTGACACCATTCAATCACCACTGATCACGGAACGAGGAAGGTCTTCAGCTGCTTCCTGAATCTAAGATGAGCAGATTTAAGGCGGATGAAATCTGGGAGCTGATTCCAAGAATTGGCTGCATTATAAGAGAACAGCCGGCCTCCAGACCGACCCGTTTGATCCTAGGGACTGCAAGCAGTTGCTTACTACTAGACCTTAAGGTCCTCTTGGTGCAATAAGGTTGTACCATGGACTGAATCAAGGAGGGACCATTACCAGAGATGGACTTGTGGACAATGCACATGACCTTAAACCTGATTCTTTCTTGAACAGGGAGCCAGTGCAGCCAACCAAGCGCCCACTTAACAGAATTACGTTTAGGGATGTTCAACAAAAGACGGGCCGCGCAATTCTGGGCAATCTGTAATCTCTTAATAATTCCCTGTGGCCCACCAAAATAGACTGCATCCGCGGAGTCCAGCTGAGACATGATGAGGGTCTGAACCAACAACCGTCTGGCATCAAATGGGTGCAAGGAAAGGATCTTACGTATCCACGTAAGAAGACCATAACAGGTCCCCGCCACTTTAAATGCGGGCGAAGAGAGGTTCAAGTTGCAATACAACCAGACACCCAAACTCTTCATTTGTTTCTTCGGAGGCGGCGGAGAACCAAGACAACTGGGCCACATAAGATCTAAATTGTTGGGGGATGCATAGCCCAGGATCATGATTTCTGTCTTGGCCCCATTTAACTTGAGAAAGGACACGTCCATCCATTCAGATACCTTAGCAAGGCAGGCAGCTAAGCCCGGCTCAGATTTATCTTGCTGACTAAGAGACACCACCAATTGGGTGTCATCAGCATAGGTCACAATGTGTATTCCCCAAGGGAGTACCACCGCCGCCAAAGGCCTCATATAGATGTTCAACATGGTAGGGCTCAGTGACGACCCCTGGGTAACTCCATACGGCAAAGGTCTTTGCTGCAAGAGGGCTCCTTCTTTAAAGACGGCAAAAGATCTATCTGTCAAGAAGGAATGTAGCCATTTAAGGCAGTGCCTGTGACTCTCACCTTTGGATCAAGATATGATGGTTCACGGTGTCGAAGGCTGCGCTGAGATCTAATAAAATAATAGCAGCGCACCCTCCATCATCCATGACCTTTCTGGATTCTTCCACCACAGCAAGGAGGGCCGTCTCCATGCCCTGATGATGCCTGAATCCGGTCTGAGTCGGGTGGAGGTAGTCATTTTCCTCAAGATGAGCTGCCAATACGGAATTCACATATTTTTCTGTTAGTTTGCTAATTCCTGGCAGTAAATAAATGGGGCGATAGTTGGCCCAGTCCTTCGGATCCAAATTTCTTTTTTTTAAGAGGGCCCTGACTCTAGCCTGTTTCCAAAGACAGGGCACCTAGCCCGTTCAAAGCGAGGCATTTATTACATCCTGCAAAACTGGGCACACTATCTCTGAGACCAAATTCAGAGTGGCCGGTGGGGCAGGGCCTGCAGGCGATCCTGATTTCAGACACTTCAAAAGATCCTGCAGTACAGGCAGGGAAAGTAGAGGGGACTCATCCAGCATAGCCTGTTGTGGCAGCAGTTAAATATTTGTATCTAGGATCCTTTGGTGAAAACTAGAATAGATGTTGTGAACTTTAATGGAAAAAAAGTTAGCTAACTCCTCACAACTCTTTAAAGCATTATCACCATCAACAGGGAAACTAGGGGGGGGGGGGGGTGAAGAGATTTTATAATTTTAAACATTTCCTGAGGGGAATTAGATGCTGAGATGATTTTTCCGTGATAATAGCTGGCTTGGGCAGCTTTTATTTCCTTTTTATAGACCTTAATTGCCTCTCTATATTTGCCCTTACGTATTGCTGTAAAGTCCTTCCTCCATGTCCTTTTGAGTTGTTTACAAGATTTCTTAAGCTGTCCCAGAGTATGAGTATACCAAGCTTTCTTATTTGGGCCTACACAGTGACAAAGCTCTTTCTTTGGGAGAATTATGTCACGCGAAGACTCCAGCCAATTGTTAAAATTCTCATTCGTCTAAGTTGGGTCAGAATGAGGAATGGGAGTGGACTCTATAAGACTGTTTGCCCATCTTTCCACTGGAAGTTTAGACCATATACGGCCGAATTTTTTAGTTCTAACCGACGGTTGTAAGGACTCTTGGGGGGTCCAGATAAAAGCTAAAAGGAAGTGATCAGACCAAGGAATCTCAATGACTCAACCCAAGCAATGTCTGTGAGATTTGTCAATAAGGGATCAAGCAAATTTCCCAGATTATGAGTAGGGCCAGTCACTATTTGCTTGAATTGAAATGTTTCTAGGCATTCAATAAGGTCATTCATGAGGGAGTAATCGAGATCCTCAAAGTGTGAATTCAAATCACCCAAGATAGAAAAATTGGACGACAGACTCGCCTCACTGGCAGCTACCTCTGGGAGGTATTCACAGAAATTACCCAGTGCTCCTGGTGGGCAATATATAAGAATCCCGGAAAAAGTACAGGTTGGAGGTCAACTTATGCCAAACGAAAGGCTTTTACAATCAGATATGTGGCAGTTGGTGGCTCTACATCTATAGATGTCTTTACAAATAATAGCAGTCCCCCCCCCCCACCAATGGCACGATCTTGCCTAAAAATTGCGTAGTTTGGGGGGAGAGCTTACACTATATCCGCATAAGAATCCTTATTCGTCCATGTTTCCGTGAGAAAGAGTACATCAGAACTCTATAAGAGGTCTTGCACTGTTCCACCGATCGAGTTCCTCGAGATCTCCCAGTCGACTTCTGGCCTCCGTCCTTCTCAGAGACGGTGTCTGCGGCACAATCAGCGCGCAATCTAGGCGTTACTTTTGGGCCTAACCTGCAGTTGGATCTACATGTAAACAAGACCACCTCTACATGTATGATGCTGATTCGTATGCTGCGCAAGGTCCTTCCTCTCCTCCCTGAGCAAGCCAGACCAGAAGTAGTGCGTTGTACCATCCTAAGTCGACTTGACTATTGTAACGCACTACTTCTGGAGGCCCCGGTAACACTTCTGGGCAAGTTGCAAAGGGTGCAAAATATTGCTGCCAAACTCGCCCTCTCTCGCCCCTACCATAGCTCTTCTACGGCAGCGCTGCGAGAACTTCATTGGCTGCCAGTCCATCTGCGGGTGCGCTACAAAGCAGCGTGTATTGTGTTCAGGGCTATTCATGGCCTGGGCCCCATCCCTTTGCGGCGAATGTTTGCCTGGTATCGTCCATCTAGAGCTCTACGCTCCTCGTCGTCCAGGCTACTGGTAGTCCCGCGATTCCAGAGAGTGAGGATGGGTGGCCGCTCGTTCAGAGTAGCGGCAGCCAAACTCTGGAACTCTCTGCCTATATCCTTGAGAAGCCTTGAAGATCTCTTAGCTTTTAGAAAGGCTCTGAAAACTCATCTTTTTCCCAGGATAGGCTGAGCTACTGTTTTCGCTGGATTATGGGTCAAAGCGCCAGGATGCCCTTGGTGGTGACAGGTCGCGCTATACAAGTATGCCACAATACAATACAAACTCCTCTCCTCAAGAAGAAGGTGAATTTGAATAGAATGTTTTTGGAGGGAGTGAAAGCTAAGTAAAATAATGGAAATAGGTTTTACTTTACCCTTACCATTAGTCAATGGGGGAGCAGCCTGGAGGGGCTTAAAATTATAGTTACATAGAGGGCAACATATATTCTTCTCCTCTAAAGACAGACTATGCACGCACTCACTCCTGCTCTCACCTTTAACTCTAAACAGCTGATCCCTATCATAGCCATACTTGTCTGAAGAGGGTCGAGCAGAGGTTCTGGCCCCTGGCCACGTCCTGGCGCGGACGGGTGCAGATGGGCTTGCCACTGGCGCACCCACTGCGCGCGTCCGCTGTGCGAAGGCGTAATCAGCAAGATTTAAAGCCGATAATGCGTGCGTGAGTGCGCGTTGGCACGCAAAACTAGAGCGCTAACTCCAATTCCCAAAACACAGAGCGGAAGTTCCCACAGAGCCTATCAACCAGCTCAGAGTGCCCCCAACAGAGTGAAGTGTAAGAAGGAAGTATTTCACACCACAGAATTAAATGCAGGTAGGAAGTATTTTCACACAATTTTTAAATACAATAACAAATTAAAAAGGAGACTCTCGCTTCTGACCAGGGTCAGAGCGGGAGAAAAGTGCAGTTCATTCACCCTCATACACAAGTGCTCTCAGTCTTAAGTGTCTTACCCCTTCACAACATGAGTCAGTCCTGTCAGGGTCCCTTTCCAGCTGTCCAGCATTCGCAGGGCACGCCTGCGCGCTTGAGAGAGCTCTGGCCCACTAGCAGGCTTTTGTGGAGCTCTTACGTCCTGGGTGCATGGCAGCGTTCAGTAGGGCACCCTCTTTGCCTTTTCTTTACAGTTTACAGTGAAGATCAGCAGTCCTAAAGTTTTGCGGTACACCTGGCCTGTTGGTGAGTGAAGGCCCTCTGCAATTGAGCCCACAACGTATGGCCGGCTGAACCCCAGGCGTATCTTCAGGCAGGGTGTTCGACACTTGGGTAGTTGTAGTCCCTCATGGGCTTCTGGCATGGACCGCTCAGGAATTTGGCAGATACAGCCTCACACAGTCTCTCCAGGAAGTCCGTAGATTCAGCCGCTCTTGGGTTTGTTAAGAATTTGGCATGTGCAGCCCTGCATGGGCTGGTTGGCAGCACACATTCTTCACCGGACTGGGCGTCGTCAAGGACGTTGTCATAGAGTATTATTTTCTGCATTGAACTTTTGGGAGAGTCTGGGGGAACCGTCTGACTCCCTGTCCTGCTGGATGGATTTCCAGTAGTTGGCTTCCTCCGGCCCCATACAGCTGCTAGGGATGCGCTGGACCTTGCTTCTCCCAGGACAGCCTCGTCCTCCTGTTGGATAGTCAAAATCCCTTCTCTAACCTGACAGGCAGGCAGGCAGGCTTCTAGGCTCTTCAGAACCGGTACCAGCAATCAAATTCAAATTTCAAAGCTTTATTCGATTATTCAAAACAATCATAAAAGCATACAGTATTAAAAATACAGAATAAAATACAAAACGTGCAACACATATTTCAATAAGCTAAACAGCTCAAATGGTATCAGGTATGTCGGCCAGACAATCAGATATCTATAAAGACCAAGGTTAAAACACCAGGCTATTCCTATGAGAGACAGCTTTTAGTAAAAAGGTAGCGGTAAAGAAACAAATGCCCAACGTATCAAGTGCAAATAACAATTTCATCGCTTGGGCAGTAGTAAACACAGAATATTTCTTAAAGACAGGTTTGAGGTAGTAGAGACGAAGGTGCAAGTAAAAAGGGCAGATAAGCATAAAGTGCAATGTGCTTTGCTTTGCTTTGCCATCACAGGGGCAAGGGGTTGGGCTATACATTTTCATCTGTGGGAAGGCCACCAGGTTATGGGCAATGCCTAATCTAAACCTAGTGAGAACAAACTGGTGAGATTGTTTGGTAATGGCTTTTAAGTACATAGGCATGCCCCAATCGTCCAACATGTTAGAGTGGTAAAATACGTGAGTAGACATGAGGCTACATTGGACACTACGCAGGTTAGATTTGGTCCCTAGAAAAACATTTTTAAGCTCCTTTTTTGGTACAGTGACGGTACTCGGGGTCATCAAAAATATCAAGATTAAAAATTTCACTGTAAGAAGATGAGACATAATTTAACCAGGGGATCTTACGGGCATTGTCCAACCGAAGACAATCTAAAATGATCTGCCTGGTAAAATCGGTATTATCCTTAGCCCAGATTGACCTCCAAGCCATAAGAGGTCTCAATCCCGTTAGGTCTGTAAGATAATACACGCCCACCTCTCTATGGCTCAGTTCAGTGGATGCCGAGGAGGGAAGGCAAAGGAGTCTTTTAAGGAACTGGTTCTCTGTAACTTGCAGATCCCTGTAATTACAGTAGCCCCATATACCTGATCCATATAGGGCAATAGATACACATCTATGTCTATAGATATTTAACATGTCAGGGATGCGACGACTACCTAGTTTGGATGCAAAGCGGAATACTCCGGAGAAGCTTTTGCCCATCTTGGCATTCACGTTTAAAATCTCTGGTGCCCAAGTCCCTCTGTTATTAAAAGTTATGCCGAGATAACAGAATTTGTCCACTACCTCTATTCTGTGATTGTTAAAATGAAATGGTTTAGAAAGTTTCATCTGTTTCCCGCAGGCCATAATGAAGGTCTTATAGTTATTAATTTTTAGTTTTCTCCCCTTAATAAAATCGTAAAAATAGTTCATAAGGTTTTGGAGTCCATTCGGGGTACGCAAGAGTAGAACCGTACCATCAGCATATAGCAGGACCGGCACAGGGGAACCACCAACCTGTGGGGAATCTGCCTGTACCCTCTTCAATTCGGACTCCATAGAGTTTATAAAAAGGGAGAAAAGCAACGGGGCCAACACACAGCCTTGCCTTATGCCTGATTTAACCCTGATTTTCCTGGTACATTCCCCAGCCTGGCCAAAGCGGATCTGGGCTGATAATTTATTATAGAGTCTGGCCAGGAAGTATAATATTGCTGAAGGGGCTCCCATTTCCAATAAAGTGGACCATAACAAAGTATGATCCACTAGATCAAAGGCACTTGAGAGATCAGCGAAACTGAGAAATAAAGAACCCTGTTTCGCTTTGGTGTATTTGCCGATGATAAGATCGAGATTAATACACTGCTCTGTTGTCCCAAGACCCTTACGGAAGCCATATTGAGATTCAGCTAGAATTTTATTGTCCTCTGCCCATTCCTCCAATCGCATTAGTAGGACCCTGCTCATAATCTTGAGTGAGGAATCCAGAAGGGAGATAGGGCGGTAGTTCTTAGCCTCTCCTCTATCTCCCTTCTTGTAGATCAGTAGAATTATGGATTCACTCCAGGTAGATGGTGTACTATCCCTAACTGAGGCATTAAACACCTGGGTCAGGAGCGGGCTCCAAAGTGCCAAGTTGGATTTATACAGGTCGACCGGGACCCCATCCGGTCCCGGTGCCTTCCCCCCCTTTGCTCTTACTGATGGCAATATCCACTTCTTGAAGAGTAATACCCAGGGATAGCTTAGGTTCATACAGGGCGGCAGAAGAGCTAGCACAGTCCTCCCCAGCCGGGTCAAAGATTTCTGTAAAATATAAAACCCAATTATCTTCGCTAACCTGAGCTGATAGTATAGGGAAATCTTCCTTTACAAGAAAAGGGCTGTTGACCGTATTCCAAAAGAGCTTACTATCTTGCAGTATTGCAGCTTTAGTCAGATCATCCCAGGCAAGCTCCCTTAGCTCATGTTTTCTACGTGTTAGGTGCTGTTTGTATGTCTGCCTGTGGTATGTAATGGCCTCCCTGTCTCTGGGTTGTTTAGAGAGTGCCCGCTTAAGTTCTTGGAGGGATTTGGTGCATGCACTATCAAAACAACCGACATTTGCCTTCTTTGATAAGCCTTTGGTGATGGTAAGGGATCTTTTTATGATAGTACCTAATTCCTCAAAATCGGCTATAATACACTGAGAGGATGCCTCTGGATCCAAACATTTAAGTATTGCTACAGACCCCGCTCCTACAATTTTGTGCTGCAGCTTCTCTGAGTTATCCGCACACCATTTAATGCGGATGCCGTTCTGCCTACAGGGGGTTAAGTCTTCTACTATCGTACGCTGGATGTTAACCGGAGACCCCCAGATAGAGATCAACATGGTGATGGCATTATGATCGCGACTTCCAAAATCTACAACAGTAGGAACCGTACAAAATGGAACAATATGTACAGAAACTAATAAATGGTCAATAACAGAGGCCATATTCATTCCTACAAAAGTCGGTACTGGATTACCCTCATGGTCTGTGGCCGGGGAATGTATCAGTAGATCCTGGTTAACCATAAAAGAGTTAAGGGAGTCAACATAAGGGGAGTGTATAAAATGTGCCCGATTTTCCCCATTATCCTCGTCATACCCGCAAATTTTAGTGAATGAGTGGGGGCAGGTACGAATATTGAAATCCCCTCCCCAGATGATATCAAGAGGTTTATGGATGCCTTTACAAATATTACTCACTGCTAAACCTAACTCATCCACAACTGAGGTATTTGAAGCATCAAACAAATTGTTGTAATGGTTAATCAACAGGGTTACATGACCCCTTTTGTGTTCCAGGCTTAAAATTTGCGAGTGAAAACCCACAGTCTGGTGCAATTTCACACGGACAGGGAGGTTCACAGAAAGTAAGATTACTAGCCCCCCCTTTGGCCCTGCCCATATTAGACCTTTGTGCCGGGTTGTTATATGACACAAATCCATCAAAGATGATATCAGTTGTTACCCACGTCTCCTGAAAACATAAGACATCAAACTCGGAAAGGATTTCGCTCCAGCCCAAGGACGACATTTGCCGGCTCCAGCCAGCAATATTCCAGCTGGCAAATTTGAAGCCGGGGGTACCGGAGTCTGGTTCAATAGCCTCTGGTACACTAGAAAATGTCATTGATGGCATAATGGCAACGGAGGAGACCGTAGGAACAGGAGGGTGGGAAGGGACAGGGGGGTCGGCTCCCTGGGATAGTGAATGTACCGAGGTAGGGGTGAGGGGCATTACGGGGGCTGGAGTGATAGATACACTTTTACCCATAGCTGCTACTAAACTGTTACCAGGGGGGTCAGTTCCCTGGGATAGTGAATGTACCGAGGTAGCGGTGGGGGACATTACAGGTGCAGGAGTGATGGATAAACTTTTACCCATAGCTGCTACTAAACTGTTACCAGTAGCAGGGAGGGTGGGGACTGAGACATAAGTTGGAGGTAGTCAGTCGACTCCATCTAACCCGTTAAGACAGTTAAATCGGTTAACATCGCAGAAGGGGGTCTCCGGAGGCAACAAGACCGTTCTTGCTTCATATCCACGAAATCTGCCCCTCCGCTCAACCCTCGTCCAATTACCTCGGCCTTGATCATGATGCATATGGATAGGGGGAAAGAAGAAGGACACTGACAGCGTCTGGATGGTGGAATCGAGGGATCTATTAAACCCGGCACATATGTGCAAAACTGCCCTGGGGTCTCAAACTCACCGTGATACAGTCCCCAATTATAGACTTTCTGGTTTTACCCAGCCAAGGTACCCTTCTAACCATGATAATTTCATTATGAAGGTGGGCCGGGAGGGGTCTATTCCAGTTCAGCCATCTAATGACTTTACTTTTGAGGGATTGGAAAGTCTCGGCTTCTCCAACCTCTAGGGGAGGGACACCGGCCAAAACTACCATGAAGCGATTGGCTTCAGGGGGCAGGTCAGGCCTACGTGGTCTAGGGACAATCTTATCAGGGGGTGGGGGAGCTATATGATCGTTGGATGTGGCCCCGTTAGTAGTGGTCATTGATTGAACTGGGCCTACTGGTAGCAAAGAAGGAATGTTAGAATTGCTGCTTTGAATCGGGGCTAGATTGCCCATAGGGGGTTGCAAAGAGGGAACAGCAGTATTCACTAGAGGGGGACCTAGATTAGTGGGGGTGATTTGGGGGTTAGAGGGATTAGAGAGAATATTAGACTTGGGGAATCTAGCTAGAATAGCAGCAGAGGTTTTCTCAATGTTAGTCAGACGAAGTTCAATGCGTTCCAGTTTGGACTCTAGGGGGAATAAAAAAGATTTAAAGAGGGCTCCCAGGGTTTCTCAAGAAAAATCCAAGCTAGGTAAAGGTTGGGATGAACCTGGTGTGGGATTAAGGGAATCATGTTGATGTTTGGCAGATTTTGATTTGCCACCCGATTTCGAGTTATATGGCCTTTTACTTTTGGTTGCAGCCCCGTCATTAACCCCATTTGATATAGTATCACAAATAACAGCGGAATCTGAGGGAATGGGCACATTAATATCAAGGGCCATATCAATTTCTGGAAGAATTTCGTTAACCAATATGTCCAGATCAAGTGACGCCGGGTTGGTCTCAGTAGTTGTTAAGGATGGGCCCACCGTGGCGTTATTATTAGTCTCTGTAAGCCGGTCGGGGGTTTTAGCATTAGCCAGAGTACCAAGGGATGATCTTTTGTAGGCAGATAGTTCCTTTGATAAACGCTTCTCGAGAACGTTTATTTCAGTGTCAATGAGGGTATTAGCTCTAATCAGAAATTTCTCCATACCTCCAGTAATAGCCGCTCCGGCTAAAGATGACTTGCTCCTGGTTTCTCGACAGGACATCTCCCCACACTAAGTATGTCAAGGAGTAGTAGAAAAAACAAGGGGGCGGGCCCGGCCCGGACACGATCGGTCACGAACGGGCACAAACGGGCCCGCTCTTAGCCCGGTCTTCGCCCGCGCACGTCCGCGCGCGTCCCGCGGGCCGGAAATGTAGGTCCACCTATATAGTTCTTAGAAGGGAGAACACGCCCCCCAATTTGAATGCACAGGGAGGAGGCGGCGGGAAGAGGACCAGCTGTGGCAGGTTGGCGCGCTGCTCGCTGGTCCTCGCATTCCCGCAACGAGCCTTGGTGGATTGTGGCTCGAGTCCTGTGTGCACAGTCACTGGGGGACCCAAGGAGACGAGTGGTGCCCGCTGAGCGGGTGCCGCGAGGCGTCGGTCCGGTTCCCAGAAGATAAGGCTGCGTGAAAGGTACTGCAGAGTCCGGCGGCTATTCAACCCGCCCTTGCAGGGAGACGCACGCAGAGCCGATGTCCAGCCCCCAATTTGAATGCACAGGGAGGAGGCGGCGGGAAGAGGACCAGCTGTGGCAGGTTGGCGCGCTGCCCGCTGGTCCTCGCAGTCCCGCAACGAGCCTTGGTGGATTGTGGCTCGAGTCCTGTGTGCACAGTCACTGGGGGACCCAAGGAGACGAGTGGTGCCCGCTGAGCGGGTGCCGCGAGGCGTCGGTCCGGTTCCCAGAAGATAAGGCTGCGTGAAAGGTACTGCAGAGTCCGGCGGCTATTCAACCCGCCCTTGCAGGGAGACACACGCAGAGCCGATGTCCAGCCCCCAATTTAAATGCACAGGGAGGAGGCGGCGGGAAGAGGACCAGCTGTGGCAGGTTGGCGCGCTGCCCGCTGGTCCTCGCAGTCCCGCAACGAGCCTTGGTGGATTGTGGCTCGAGTCCTGTGTGCACACTCACTGGGGGACCCAAGGAGACGAGTGGTGCCCGCGGAGCGGGTGCCGCGAGGTGTCGGTCCGGTTCCCAGAAGATAAGGCTGCGTGAAAGGTACTGCAGAGTCCGGCGGCTATTCAACCCGCCCTTGCAGGGAGACACACCAGCAATCAATTCAGCCTACTTGTGATGCCCCTTCAACTTGGATAGACTGTCAGGCAGACACCAATCCTGTTGGCAAGCAAGCACCTGAGTGCTCTGCAGAGCACTTTATTCCTTGGTAACAGAGGACTTTGAACTGGAGCATACAAGAGGGCTAGATGGTCCCACTTGTATACACAACTGGTAGAAAGGAGATGTAGTTTACTCTGGCACACTCTCACATTCTGTGTATGCCCCTCACAGGCTACACCCACCAACATGGTTAACACGCACTTGAGATGTTAGCTCAAAAGCCTGGGCAGGGACATAGAAACAGAGCATTAAATGGGTGCGTCAGTAGGACCCCACTCCAGTGATCCTGATGCAAAGATCTCATCAGGCTATTGATCCCTTCAACAGGGTGCATCGCTACCACTGCTCTAGCTGTTAAACCCATGACAGTCCTCTGCCTTAAATAAGGGCACACTTGGTGTGACCCTCCAGGTCACAGGCCCGGTCCAAGACCTCTCATAGTCCCTTGTTACAAGTTGCACAGTACTGGGGCGGCAGAAAATTCTCACATAATGGTTTCCTTTAGTTTGTGATAGATTTCCCCAGTAACGTACAGGTGCAAGGTGGACGCCATTGAATGGGGAACTGCCATGAGGAGCAAATTTTTCTGGTCTTCAAACCACACGCAATTTGCCATTTCATAGGGTTTTTCTCACTAATATTTACCACCTGTTTCTTTGCGCTTCGGTTAGTTGAGGGATAGATCTAGGCATAGGGCTCGCATCACACAATAGATTATCGTGAAGCCGAGGCCAAAAATCAAAAGTCAGGATAACAGATACATGCAGTTGGCAACTTCGACAGGGGAAAACGCCTGTTGTCAATGGAGGGGACATTCCCAACCCAGAAATCTACATTACATATGAATGAATAGTATTTTTTTTATAAATAGATGATTTGTGCCAGTCCATATGACTCTGGGATACTGCGTTACAACTCCACAGGGTACATGTAAGTTATGCGAGTCTATTAAAATTTTGGAAATTTTACAAATTCTCACTCTTACAACCGAGTGCTCTCAGTTTACAATTCTTCGCTCTGCTGTGTCAGAAAAAGAGCTAAAATTTATCAAAATTCTCCAATTCTGCATTCATTTGACTTGTAACTTATATTTTTGGAAATTTACTTCTATTAACTGTTTAATTTTAAATCTACAGATTGAAATTATGTGCAAAGAACGCAAGGTTTAGCGCTAGGCAACCGAATGTCAGTGCCATAAGGAGGATTATTTTGAAAAACGGAAGGACATCCAGCATTTTAAGTTTGAAGAATTTCTAAAATCTAGGTGTTGCGCTGACCTGGGAGCTGAGAAAAGTGCTATACCTGTAAGTGAAGTCTCTAATTTTGCATTTCATTAACCCAGAGCAAAGCCATATTTGTGCACACAGCATCAGAAATAATGTTGTAAGACCACTTCAGCATGCTCATCTGAAAAATTATCAGAAAGACGAATTGCCTCAGCATGACAGAATAAATGTTAATCTAAAGCCTCATCTAATTCCAGAGAGGAAGCACACGGTGCATAACAGAAAGTTATTGCAAAAGGTTTCTTCTACATACCATCATAGAAAAGACGCCGAAAGAAGACTTTGAAGCCGACACATCCGACAGAGAAAAGCACTGAGATTAAAAATCACTCTTGCTCAACAACCGTTTTTAACCAGTGAAAACTCGAGACTATCTGCCTCTGGATATAACACCTCAAACCACTCGCCTCTCTTTTGCAATTCCCTTAAAGATACACCATTTCATTGTGTCCATGACCATCTCAAATAAATGTTTCCTTTTTATTGTGTACTGTTCTGTGATGGATTCTATGTAAATTGGATTAGCATTATCTGTTATGCAGGAGTATATGTAGAACTGTTAAATATAAAAACTGATTAAGTGAACACTGGGGAGCTATATCTAATGTGAATCCCTGTCATCAGAACTACAAACTTTGCTCAATGTATAAGAAGGTTAAAAGGAACTGATGTTCTGCGACTGGTGATCCACAATAGTACTGTGCATGTTCTAACGTCCTCGGTTACTGTCATTACGTCAGTGCAAAATGGAACTTAACATTTAATCATTAAATATCCAACTAACACCTTTATCACTGCTTTGCTAAGAACCTATACAAAGGAATGTGAGAAAAACATCAGTCACAAAATAAGTTGCTTCCGAAGAGGTCATAACCTGAAGACCATTATCTGCAAGAAACCTGTCAACAGGTGCTTATAGGGCAACTTCCAGACAAATTTTGCTCAATTCAAGCGTTACGGAGATTGCCCATGATTTGTTTCAGAGATTAATGCTGACCATTTTCTAAACAAGCCGGACTCCAGGAAGGATCTGGTTCACTCCAAGCATGGCATATGAGCAAAAGAAAAACAAACTTGGTGACATTAGCACTAGAAATAAATCTTGTAAAAACACAGACTATGAGAACAAATTCAGTGTTCAACCCAGCCTCACTCAACACAAAATAACACAAGCTGGGGAAGAAAGATTTAGCCATAAATCTCATGTCACTGAACATGTGAAATTGCTCACTGGGGATAAACGCTATCAGTGTTCTGAATGCCAAAAATGTTTCCGCAATAAATCGCATCTAATTGAACATGTGAGAATCCACACTGGGGAAAAACCTTTTCAGTGTTCTGAATGCCAGCAAAGATTCTGTAGCAAAATGAATCTTTCTCGACATGCAAGAACCCACTCTGGGGAAAAACCTTATCAGTGTTCTGAATGCCAAAAATGTTTCCGCGATAAATCATATCTAACTGAGCATGTGAGAATCCACACAGAGGAAAAACCTTATCAGTGTTCTGAATGCCAGCAAAGATTTTGTAGCAAATTGAGTCTTTCTCGACATGCAAGAACCCACTCTGGGGAAAAACCTTATCAGTGCTCTGAATGCCCGAAATGTTTCAGTGGCCAAAGCACTCTCACTCGGCATACAAGAACCCACACTGGGGAAAAACCTTATCAGTGCACGGAATGCCAGAAATGTTTCATTGACAAAAACACTCTCACTCGGCATACAATAACCCACACTGGAGAGAAACCTTATCAGTGCTCTGAATGCCAGAAATGTTTCAGTTACAACAGCAAACTCACTGAACATACAAGAACCCACACTGGGGAAAAACCTTATCAGTGTTCTAAATGCCAGCAAAGGTTTTCTAACAAACCGAGTCTTTCTCGGCATGCAATAACCCACTCTTTGGAAAAACCTAATCAGTGCTCTGAATGCCAGATATGTTTTACTGTAAAAAGCAGTCTCACTCGGCACATAAGAATACACACGGGGGAAAAACCTTATCAGTGCTCTGAATGCCAGAAATGTTTTAGTGAAAAAAGCAGTCTCACTGATCATACAAGAACCCACACTGGGGAAAAACCTTATCAGTGCTCTAAATGCCAGCAAAGGTTTCGTAACAAACCGAGTCTTACTCGACATGCACTAACCCACTCTTTGGAAAAACCTTATCCATGCTCCGAATGCCAGAAATGTTTCCGTGAAAAAAGAAGACTCACTGAACATACAAGAACCCACACTGGGGAAAAACCTTTTCAGTGCTCTGAATGCCAAAAAAGGTTTCGTAACAAATGGAGACTTACTCGACATGCAGTAACCCATTCTTTGGAAAAACCTTATCTGTGCTCCGAATGCCAAAAATGTTTCAGTGAAAAAAGAGGACTTACTAGCCATACAAGAACCCACACTGGACAAAACCGTTATCGGTGCTCTGAATGCCCAAAAAGTTTCAGACATAAATCTAATCTCACTGAACATGTAAGAATCCATAGTGGGGGAAAAACTTATCAGAGCTCTAACTGCTAGAAACGAGCTAGAAGCTGTTACAAGCACCATAAGCAAACATACACAGTCCAAAATAAATTTCCGTGCTCTGATTGCCAGAAAAGATTACATTTTTAATGCAGTCTCACACTATATGAGCAAACACACACAGGAAAAAAGCGTCACCAGTGCTCTGAATGCCAGAAATGCCTCTTTGATAGGCACAGCCTCACTAACCATGAGAGACTCCACACTGGGAAAAAAACATATGAGTGCTCTGAATGCCAGAAATACCTTCAGAGAAAAACACAATCTCACCATGAGAAACTCCACACTGGAGAAAATCCTTATGCTAGAAACGCTTTTATCTGAAAGACAGTGTTACATGTCATGAGAGATCCCACTCTGGGGAAAAACCTTATGAGTGCTTGTAATGCAAGCAAATCTTTGGTTACGAACTGCTTTTCATTCGACATGAGTGTACTCACACAGGGGGAAAAAGCCTTAGGGTGTTCTGAATGTCAGAAAAGGTTTGTTGACAAATATAATCTAATTCGACATGAAAGACCCACACTGGATTAAAGCCTTATACGTGCTCTGAATGCAAGAAAGGATTTAGTCAGAAAAGAAAGTCAGTCTCACTAAACATGAGAAATGCATCCACACCAGGTGAATAGGAACCATCATCCTGAGTTGCTGAAAAGCTTCTAATGCAACCTGACTTTACATGTAAGAGAAAAAATTGAAGTTGCAATAGGTTTACTTGCAACCTCAAAAGAATTTTGCGGGATTGAAAATAGTCAACAAATTGCCAAAAATCAGCAGTTACAGTACCTGAAAGTTACAAAACTCTCAAGGTCACTCCTCGACTCAGAGAAATGTTAGTGCTGGCAAAATCAACAAATTGCCACAAAATTCACATTATTTCTGTCTAAAATGTATTAGACCCAAAAGGCTCCTACTCACCCTTGTTTGTTTACATAAGACTGAAATATATATTTTGGGTGCAGTGTTTTGTACACTTTGTGAACATTATTGAATGCAGAATTTTGATGATAAAATACAGCAGAAGTTAAACGTAATAAACAAGTTACTTACCTTTGGTCACGCTGTTTCTGGTGGATACTCCTTGACCTGCTAATTCTTCACCGTGAGAATATTCCCCAGGCGCCAGACTGGATCCTGAAACTTTAAAGCAGTCCTGCTGCACGCCGGTAGGAGACATCGCGCAGCTCAGTGTCAAATTCTTTCTGCTCCAGAGTGACGAGCGAAGACGCATATGAGCACTAACCATTCTCATTGTGAACAAACCCAGGGGTTCGTGGGTTCATTATCTCACAGGAATGTATCACATATGCAGGCCATGTGTAGAGATTAATTCACCTTTTTTTAAATGAATAACATTCAGATGAGTCCCTTTCATTTAAAAAAATTCAAATTGTATTCTCAGTAACAAGTGTACATATACATTTCTGAGTAATGTCAGCACAGTGCTCAAGCTGAAAGTGATATGATGATAAAACAATCAGATCCACATATTATACTCATAAACAGGACTGTGAATTACTTTTGTACAATAAAAGTTAAGCAAAACTGATTCTCAGGAGACATAGTTCATGTGAAACAGTCCCTGAATAGTCAAAATTTAGACTGTTTTAGTTAATTATCATGGTCTAATCAGGACAGTACATTGCTGCCTCTCCCGTATACTTATCACGCTGTATCCTGTACACCTTAGTAAGGAATCTTCTGTTTCACAGGCCAACTCTGAACCTTGTGGGCTGGATCCATATAGTTGAAGCCCCACTTGCAAAGAGTGGAGGTAACATGGTGCCCCTCCCCCTCCCAGTTTGCATCATTCCTATCCTATCTATCTTAAGCAGTCCTTGCAAGTGTAAAAACGGGCCCCTTTCACAGGAGCAGCACAACGGAAACCCATCGTTCTGCGGTGGAGTTCTGTATTGTTTTGTGTTTTTCAAATTATTGAATTTTGCAGGTATTTAACTGTTTACAGCAGGGGTCTCCAACCTTTTCTTTAGTGAAAGCTGCTTCTGATAAGAAAACATTGTTAGCTGCTGGAGGCTAAACATCTCACGCAGTTACCACCTCCACGCCCATCTTCATTGCTTTAGGCCTAATATCTGTAGAGACAGACACTATAGTTTGAGCAAAATACTTGACTAAGGGTACTATGGCAGGGCTGCCATGTGTGCCAGTTAGAGCGCCGTCATTGGGCATGTATGAACAAATGTGTACATATGGATGGCATATATTTATATGGGTGACTGAGAGCCTGTGTTGTATGTACTTGCTGCACAGGATATACCTTTCACCATATTTTGCAGTTATATGTAGGACACTATCATACAATCTTTTTTTTAAATGAGAGAAATTTAAAGTGCTAACAAATGTTCTTCAAAAATGCTTATAATATGGAGAAAAAAATCTGCACTTTAAATTTGTTTCATTTAAAAAAAAAATGGCTGTATTTTTCAGTTATACTTACAACACAATATCTACTGGCCACTGGGAGTCAGGGCCCTGCTGTTTGTAAATGTGACCCTTCAAAATGGGGGAACATTTAAATGAAGAGTAACTTAATCATTAAGTTAACATTAATTTTCTCCCAATGAAAAGCATTCAGAAACATCATTTTGTTCACAGCTCCAATATTAAGTTGTCAGGGACTTTTATCTAAGAACAAAATATCTCAGTCGTCAGTGGTTCACCTCTGTGACGCAACCTGGGTCATAACTCAGACTGAGCAGTGCTCATCACACCGTCGATGGTATATTTACCAATAACATCAATTCATCGGTCGGAAAAGCTCTGCGTTTGGTGTGAACTGATTACAGAGGCATTTCGTTTAATCTTTGTGGTCCAGCTATGCAGTCCGTTTCCGCCAAAACACTAATAGTAATAAAATATTGTGCAAGGAAGAAAGTTGATAAAAACAAACCAATCGCCTTTGTTCCTATCCTGCCTGCCATCCTGCTCACTTTACCGGCTGCTGGAATGGGGAATGCGCGCTGACTTCACCCGTGTTCCTCCGACGCCTCAGCCTGGTCGGATTGAGGAGATAGAACGTTGCCCGGCCCTGCGCCATGACTCAGGCGTGCATCGCCGCCGGCTGCCGGACTTAGACGGAGAGGAGACGGCCGGCCTGCCTGCAGGACACCCACAGCCTGTGCGGAGCTGCTTCCTCTATCGCGGCCCGCGTCATATTGCCTGTTGAGAACTGCTGGACGCTGAGATCGCGTTGGCTGGAAGGCGGACGAGACTGCAAGACCGGCTCCTTTGTTGTGTACGTGGTGAGAGCTGCCTGGACTCCATTAGGGGATGTCCCCTGATCCGGTGGACCGCCCGTTTGCCCTGACTGCCTGTTCCGACCGGTGGGGGCCCCTTGCTGGCGACGCTGGGCTACCACTGGTCACAATGGGAGAGGGAACAACTGCTGACTCCTGTCGCACCCCCCCACGTTATGGCGATCGGCTTGGGGGAGCGTTGGACGTTCCCGTGGACCCACGGGATGGAGAAGACTGCCCACCCTCGCCCCGTGCTTGCGGCACCGTGGCCGGGCCGGGGTCTGCACTGACTACACCCACGTCTGTCCCAGCCGCAGACGGACCGCAGCCTGCCCTGTCCTACGGAGATCTCCTGTCTGCCCTTGGCGATCTGAGATCGGAGCTGCTTCACAACTCCCACAAGCTGAGCAAGAAACTTGACGACGTAGCCTTGGAACTGGATCGTATGCGGAGAGACTGCTCCCAGCAACAGCTGAACTGTCCCCTTCTGGTGCCTGAGGCTGATACTGTGTTGCCGAGTGATTCCATCGGTGGAGAGACCCGTGATGCCTGGACTGGTGCCTCTGAAAGACCGCTTACAGACTCTGCCAGTGCTACATTGTCGCCGCACTCGGGGACTGAGTCATTGTATCCGCCTCCACCATTGATGATGATGTTGCCGGCCCGGCGGCTTCAGGCTCCCTTCGGGACTCTCCTGTGCAAGTCTCCGTTTTTCCTCCTGTTGTCCTGGAGTTACCGTAGCACCTTGGAGGTGCTTTTGACTGTGTTTGCTGCACTGTTGAGTATTTGGCACCGACCATTTTATTTGTATGGATCTTCTCTTCCTCCCTTGCGCCCATTTTGTTTCTCTACGGAGGGGAGGGGTGGCATTCATCGAGGGCTGGGATCTGGGGGGCTCCTGAGATCGGGACAGGGTTAGGCGGGTTCCTGGTTGTATTATTTTCTTGTCAGGTGGGGATCGGGGTTAGAATGTTGTACGTAATGGCTGCATGGATTATATGTTGGTGTAGATAGTTTTCCCCCGTCTGTCTCTATTGTTCTTAGTGGTTGCTCTGCTTTACATTCAAGGCATCCTTTGGGATATTGCGACCTTTGTGAATGGCACAGTCGGCACCATATACTGGCTATCCTGATAAATTGCGGGCTATCGGCTCCGCTACATTCTCTTTGGTGCCTGTCTGTTGGTCATGGACGTTTATTGTGACAGGGGGACTATTTGTTTAGAGTAGCGTCCATCTTGCTCTCCTTTGTCTGTGTTCTCATTAAGGCGGCCATCTTGTCCCTTTGTTCCGACTGGGGAGGGCTTCTGCTGGGAGTCGTGGTGTAGTGGTCGCTTGTGACCTGATTAGTGTTGGAGGTTTCCGGGGATTAACTTTTGTTAGACTGGCTGGTACGATTTCGAACTGTGCCACCTCTCTGGCGAATGTAGTGGTCGTAGCTCCCCACATTTGTCCTGTTACTGATGTCTATCCTGGTACTCTCGCACGTGGGGTTGAACTGTGCGTATCCTGCTGTTGTCCCCTATGGACGGGGTGACCAGTCAAGTACTGGCTCGGGGACCGGGGCTTATCTGATTCAATTCTCCTTCTGGTAGTGTACTTCTCTATATTATTGTTTCACTCAGTAAAAGGGGCTATACATGGCTGGGGGACCGTGAGTCTTGTTATTGTTAGGGCTCCTCCCCGTTTCCTTTCTCTTTTGGGAGTGGTAGAATAGCTTGTCCTTTCTTCCTCCCGATACTTCAAGCGTGAACATCTTTATTTTCTTATCATTTCTTTCTTTCTCTTCTATTCTTGGTCTATATTTCGGGTTCTTTAATGGGCGACAGGCACATTGCCGGGGGGAGGTAGGCCATAGCCTCCGGATTGATGTAGGGTGGGGGGGTAGATTTAGTTTTCCTTATTTAGTTTCTATGGGCCTTATTTTTCTAATTTCTGTGCTTTCTTGTCCTGTTTTCAGTTCTGGGTCTGCAATAGGGGTTAGTAGGGAGTGGGTGGCGCTGAGGGTGGTATGTAAATGCGGACTGCAGCTCCTGTTGTTTTGTATTGTACTGCCATATTGACGGGGTGTTCTTACTAATGTTGATCTTATTGATGCTGCCTGCTCATGTTGTGAAGCTAATGTACGGACTCAGTTCTCCTTGATTCTATTCTTCACTGATTTATATTTCGATCAAAAAACTTTAAAAATTAACCTTCAATGCTCCTTCTCCTCGGCGACATGACTCCATTCAGTGTAACTGCTCCTAATTGCTGCTATCTTGCCTGATGCCGCTGAGGAACCGCATTGCTTGCACCTGTGCTTAAAGTATCGTGGCCGGCCTGATGGTTGTAGGCCCGTATTTGTTCTCCTTTTCATGCACAATAAAGGTTTTCAAAAAATAAAAAAAAATAAAAAAATTAAAAAAACAATCAATCTTGTATGTGAATCCAAGCCCTCAATTGATCATGATGCGGAGCAAGCTGCTGCCAGGTATGAGGCCTGGGTTGATGCAGCAGTCTCTCAAGTAGGGCCTTTTAAATCAAAGACGAACTATCGGTCCGCACCATGGTGCTCCTATGAGCTCAGAGAATATAAAAGGAAATGTAGGCACCAAGTCCAACTTTGGAGGAAGAGTTACAGCCTAGAGGAATACATACAATATAAAACTATAATAAAAGATTATAAAACTATGGTTCAGGTGACTAAAACTGCCTTCTTTACAGATAAAATCAGAGCAGCTGAAAACTCAACTAAGGAATTATTTAAACAGTCAATTCGCTTTTATCCTTAGGTAATAAAAATGTAGCAACTCCCAAAACAGATACTACCCTAACTCGGGCATATGGATATGATAAATTATTTGCAACTGCATTTGTGGTGAAATACCTTTGATGTGTCTTTGCAACTCGCAGTTAAGCAGGCGATGCTCCATTCACTCATCCGCCAAATTACACTTTGCAATGAATCACTGACACCATATTGCATGTTGGAAAACCTTAAAAGACATTATTTATGGCTGCAAAATTCACACTCTTGAGCTTATGCTACTTTATTTAACTGTGTACAAGGTTTAAGCTAAGCTCAAACCATAATCATTTGTAATCAAACATGCATCTGTACAGCTGAGCTGTGAGTGGCATGTGGCCGAGCATATGTATTCTTACCCCTTAATTGTACATTTGAGCACAGAACATTCCTTGAAATATTGTGATCAATTTAGGGAAATACCTCTGTGTGCTAAGAAAATGCATTAAGAATAACGGAATGTTAATTATCCTATTTAATACCTTCTCATTGCAGCTTTTTTTCCAAAAGAGAAGTGTGTTAACTATACCAGATGTGTGACACCATTAGAAATAGGAAAATAATGTATCTTTACCAGATAAGTTTATCAGTAAATTACGTTAAATTATTGGATATAAAATGTTGCATGTATCACTTATAGGAGAGAAATGAAAATGTTGGGTTTCGTGGACATAATTAAAACTTTTTTAAAGATGAAAGAAGCGCTATAATAGTTTTTTGTAAATGAACCCCAATGTGTATCTCTACAATAACATCTCTCTTAAATCAAAACTGCGCTTGTTTTAGGGAGAAAGCTAAATGATCTAGCAGATCAGTATTTTTTTTAGGAAGCTTCAAGTTAAAGAGTGAAAACACTTTTTTAGAGTTCCCTAAATTTGTGATAAAGTTATTTCAATATGTTTGACAAAAAGAATAGGTATATTTCATGACAATATTGAAACGGGAACGAAAATAACAGGAACACATATTTACACCACAGGACAAACATATTGGAGACTAAGGGCCTGATTTGGATCTCGGACGGGTTACTGTGTCACAACGGCGACATATATCTTGTCACCCAAAATATAAATTCCTGTTTGTCCGATGGGAATTATATTTTGTCTGAAGGGATATCCGTCACCAGTGTGAGGGAGTAAACTATCCGCCGAGACCTAAATCAGGCCCTGAATCTCAGAAATATAAAATACATTAAACCTCCATCAAAAATAATACATTTGGTAAAAGTGGTTCCTTTTGGGGTCAGCAGACTACCGTTTCTGTGAAAGCTTGTAGATAAAGGAATCTTTCTTTTTTTTTAATTCAGCCCATTTTCCTTTCACATTCACAAAGGTTCCCTTGGGGACTCCTTCCCGTTTGCTACTGGATTACCGACTCCTAATAATGTTTTGCAACCTACGTTTCGTCGCAAAACTTAATGCATACCACAAGGATGTATTAAAGTTTCAGAAGGGTATCACCCTTCCAAATTCTGAATCCTTAAATGGGCTTAGTATATCTCAAAAAGGGTTTTAGCATTGCAAACCATGGGATTTACCGAATCGGGCGTTTGTGAACGGTAAAACCCTATGTTTCTAAATTGTCTCCAAATTAAGTTTGCTAATACCATTTGTTGAGTTAGTAACCTGTACACCTACCTATTTAATGTTAGTATTGCTTGAGATCAAATGAAACCATCTCGCTTAACTCTGACACAATACTTATTTAACACCTTGGCTGCTAGGTGTTTTCCCCTCCTATGCTGACTTATCGTCAGGTCCATTAATCATGACGAGCTCAGCTCGTCATCAGCACAGCTCAACCGTGCATCATGACGAGCTGAGCTCGTCATGAGCATCGAAAGGGTTAAGGACAGAATTTCTGACATCAAGCTTTAATGTTTTATTAAATATGTTTCTAAATGTTGTCGCATACAGAAAAGTAGGTAAAGCTGTCTCTGGGCCTTCAACATAAGATATGATGTAATCATAATTTTTAGATACATTTTCTGAGTATCAGGAACAATGTGTGTTTCTTGGTTTTCTCAAAACCACTATAATAAACATATTCAACCCTTTTAGATTTAATCTGTTTGTTCTGGCGTATGTTGCAGATAATAATCTAGATTTAGACCAAGGATCAATTCCACCCATGGTTTCTAAAAGCTGTTTATCATTGATCTTAATTACTATTATCAGAAATAAAACTGTAAATGACCTGATCTGAGAGATGGACCTTCAAGTATTATGCTCAGTCAATTTATGGAATAAATTAGATCCACAAGCATGGCCTGACCACTGTATTTTACATCAATAGATGATTTATCAGCACATATTCTCTAATTACAATTCTTCTAATTGATACTGGTCTTTTGCTGGGTCTGCTGGAACTATTTCCATATGACATTTAAAATCCCAAAAGATAAGGAGTTATGGTTTCAGGGCTGGTCAAACCTTAATGAATGCTACACCTAAAAATGCCCTGTTGTGCAGCATGATTTAGATGTGGTATGTTTTTCCTTTCGAATGTAAAATTGACCAAATATTTATTGTTGTTGCCACCCGTTGGAAAGAGAAGTGTTTAACCACAAAGTGGATCGAATTCAAGTTTATACCTTAATTGCTAGTGTAGAAAAAGAAATGATTTTGAACCCTATGAGGCGGTTCCCTTCCAGAAAGTATTCATGTCCGTATCATAAGTCATAAGTCAAATAACACTGATGAAGTCAAAAAGCCTCCTTGAACATTCAAATTGAATTTGAATTACAATATGAAATGCTCATTGTTCACAATATGATTATTGTTCACAATATTTCTCTTAGTATTTTCATTTTTGCACTTATTTGTGTAAAAAAATAATTTGTATTTGTTTTTCTATATGTTGGAAGCATTACATTAATGAAATCTCCGTATCCCACCTTCTTTCTTTTCTTTCCTTTCTTCATGAACATTTCCATTGTTTAACTTTTTAGGTTGCCTGATATGAAGAATTTTGCTCTACATAACTATGCTGTGTTACAGAATGCTATGTTACAGTATGTTGAGTTTTATGTACCACTTTTGTCTATTATATGTTTGGCAGCTCATGTTTATTTATGCATTATTAATTAGATTATGTTTATTAGGTTTTATTATTCAATAAAATGTTTCAAACATAAAAAATGAGAAATGCTATGTGTTTACAACTGCACCATTTTATTGTACGGGGAATCTCAAACATGTTCCCAGGGGGGCCAAAAGGATCATGTTACTTGCCCAGTAAGCTTCTGTTCTTGGCATGTAGAGCTGTAGATTCACATGCTTTGCATACTCCTGCCATCTAGAGTTGGGTCCGGATGTTTGCAAGTTGTTTTTCTTTGAAGAAGTATTTCCAGTCACGAGGTAGGGGACTCCTCCTTTCGGTGATAGTGCTCATGGGCAGCGACTCCATTGTTAGATTGTTTTTGAGCAGAGGGTGAGAATGGAGTTAGTAAAGGTAGAATAGAGATGTCCATGCGTTTGTATGTAAGTAAGAAGAACTGCAACAGGTATAGGTACCTGGGGAGGCGGGTGGGCGAATGTGAATCTACAGCTCTACATGCCAAGAACAGATGGTTACTTGGTAAGTACATTTATCCGTTCGAGGCATGTGAGCTGTAGTTCACATGCTTTGCATAGACTATACAGCAGTAACTCCCAAAGCGGTGGCTAACCTGTAGCTGTCGCCGTTGTTTGAAAAAGTGTTATATTTACTGCCTTACCTACATTAGCCTATTGTCTCGCTAACACATCTACACAGTAAGGTTTGGTGAATGAGTGCGGTGTAGACCATGTTGCTGCCTTACAAATGTCAGCTAAGAGAATATTCCCTAAAAAGGCCATAGTCGCCCCTATTTTGCAGGTGGAATGCGCCCTAGGCGGTATTGTCAAGGTTATTTTCGCTTTCACATAACATGTTTTGATACATTTGACAATCCATCGTGCAATGCCTGATTTAGATATAATATTGCCTGTGTGTGGTGGCAAAAAAACAACAAAGAACTGTTTTGTCTTACGAAAATCTTTTGTTCTTTCCACATAATGAAGTAGAGCTCTTCTAACATCTAATGTGTGTAGAACTCGCTCTGCTACAGAAACAGGTTGAGGAAAGAACACGGGTAACTCGACTGACAGATTGATGTGAAAAGCAGAAACCACTTTAGGTAGAAATTTGGGATTGGTTCATAGAACCACTTTGTCTTTATGAAGTTGAAAGTAAGGTTCTTGTATAGTTAGCGCCTGGAGTTCACCAAATCTCCTTCAGGAAATGATTGTGAAAAGCAACCTTCCCAGAGAGAAATTGTAATGGACACCTGTGCATTAGTTCAAAAGGTGGACGCATCAGCCTTGTAAGGACTATGTTCAAGTTCCACTTTGGTGCAGGTGGGACTCTTGGTGGTATTACGCTTTTTAATCCTTCCATAAAGGCCTTATTAACTGGCACTCTAAATAGAGAAAAATGTTGTATGTTTTATAAGTATGCAGCTACTGCTGCTAAATGCAAGCAAATGGATGTGTAGGCTAGTCCAGATTGCTATAAGTGTAAGAGGCAACAGATGAAGTTTTGCCCTGAGGCATCAAGGGGATTAATATTGTTATGTGTACAATAGATAACAAATTATTTCCATTTTGCTGCATAACATGCCCTAGTAGTAGGTAGTAGGATATTCATAAAGTTGGGTGGTAATTGTAAATAACCAAACTCTATGACTTCAGGAACCAAATCGCTATGTTGAGTTTGTTGGGATTTGAATGCCGGATTTCTCCATGGCTCTGAGTGAGGAGACTGTAGTTGAGATGCAGCTTTTGATGTGGATCTACTGAGAGCTCTAGCAGGGTGGTGAACCAAGGTTGACGTGCCCATGAGGGAACTATGAGAATCAGTTTGAGGGATATTTGTCTGAGCTTCCGAACTACCAGCGGAATGAGTGGGAGAGTTGGAAAAGCGTAAGCAAATATCCCTGTCCAGTTCATCCATACGGCATTGCCTTTGGAGAGTGGGAACCTGGAGGCGAAGCTTTGGCATTTTGCGTTTGGAGCTGTGGCGAACAGGTCAATGTGTGGAAATCCCCATTCCTGAAAGTAGGGAAGGAGAACCTAGGTATGAAGTTCCCACTCGTGGATTTGCTGCCTCTGTCTGTAATCTGATTGTTCACTCCTGGAAGATATTCTGCTAGGAGATACATTTTTTGATGAATGGCCCATTTTGAAATGGCTTGTGCTAGGCGTGACAGTTGCAGACAGTGTGTTTCCCCCCTGTTTTTGTATGTAATATATAGCTAGCATGTTTTCTGTGCATACTGGGACAGTTTTGCCTGTAGGGTGAGGTAGGAATGCTTTGAGTACTTGAAATACTGCTAGTAGCTCCAGGTGATTGATATGGAGGCTCTTGTATTTTAGAGTCCACAACCCTTGGACTGTGAGAGTCTGTATGTGAGCACCCAAATCATTGAGCGATGCGTCTGCTGTTAGCCCTGTCTGTGGAACAGGGTCGATAAAGGGCCGCCCTTTGGATACATTTTGTGGGTTCCACCACTGCAGAGAGCGATGGGTCCGACCATCTATCAACACTAGATCAGTCAACTGACCCTGCGACTGGTTCCGCGGACTTGCTAAGCATTCTTGAAGGTGATGCACGTGAAGCCTTGCATGGGGGTAAAAAATTATAATGCAATACGCCATCATCCCTAGTAGTTGCATGAATACTCTTGCTGGCAATGCTTGGTTGGGCTGAAATTGAGCGAGAAGGACCTGAGTGTTGTAAATCCTGGCTGTATTGGGAGAGGCTAGAGCTTTGTGAGCGTCTATTGTGGCCCCCCAGATAAGTTTGTATGTTGGAAGGCTGTAATCCTGAATGGATTGTGGAAATATGCGTCTTTGAAATCTAGGGTAGACAATAAAGCGCCCTGCTTTAGACTAGGAAGCAATTGTTGCAGTATCACCATGTGGAAATGCTCTGAAAGTATGTAAAGGGTTTAATTCTCTGAGGTCTAGAAAGGGTTTCAATGAGCCGTCTTTATTGGGAATAGAAAATACAAGGAGTACGCCCCCTGTTACTTGATGTTATAGCGGCTCAGGTTCTACGGCTCCTTTGGAGAGCAGAGACTGGACTTCTTGTTGAAGTGTAAATGTAAGTGTAATGTTCTGGCGACACTTTGTGAGAACCTGGTGGTATGTTTGGAGGAATGTTGGTAAGTTCCAGGCAATGACCATATTGGATAATTCCTAACACCCATTTGTCCGTAGTGATAGATTGCCAAATGTGGTGGAATTGTAGAAGAAGTCCCCCAATAGGTGTAAAATGGCCGTGGGAAGTGTGAGCAAGTCACTGTTGGGAGAGTGGGAATTACGCGGTACTGAACCCTGGCCTCGACCTATGTTATCCTCCTTTAAAGAAACCTCTTGTAGAGGAAGATTAGTTGTTACCTTTGTAAGAGGTGGCAGTGTTGTCCGAAGAAATGGTCTTAGACCCCCTGGTAGAAAGACCGACGAAAGGAGCCACGGTTAGAAGGAGACTGTAGAGCTCTGATAGATTTGGCTACCACTGTGTCTTTTTCATCTTCTCCAAGGACTTATCTGCTTCGGGGTCAAAGAGATGCTCCTTGTCAAAAGGATATTTAAAGTAGACTGCTGGACTTCAAGTTTGAACCCAGAAATCCTTAGCCAATCATGTTTTCTAAGTAACAAACTTGTGTTAAACCCCCAGCTGCCGTGTCTGCAGCATCTAAAGCACATCTTATTGAGGAATTGGATATGAGCTTTCCCTCCTGAACTAAATCTTGCGCCTTTGCTTTACATTCATCTGGGAGATGTTGCAGCAACTGCTCCATTTCAACCCAGTGTGCGATGTCAAACTGGCTAGCAGGGCCTGGGTGTTGGCAAAGCGCCAGTGGTTTGCTGCTTAAGCAGCTACTCTCTTACCAGAGGCGTCTAATAGTTTTGACTCCTTAACTGGAGGGGGTGCATCCCTGTGGTCTGTGAATTGGTCCTTTTACGGGCATTACAGACTGCCAAAGAGCCTAGTGGTAGCTGACCTTTAATAAAGACTGGATCTGAAGGAGCAGCCTTATAATTTTCAATTCTGGGGGTTAGAATGCGGGCCGGCACTGGATCTTTGAAAAAGTTGTCCGCATGTCTCGTCATGCCTCTAAGAATAGGCAGAGTGTGGCTAGCCCTATGTGTGGTAGTGAGGGTTAGGAAATCTTCCTCTAGAAATTCCTTGTGTAACTGCACCCTATGATATTCTGCAACTCTAGTGAGCAACGTTAGGGGTCCTACATTGTCATCAGGAGGAGAAGGCTTTGCAGGGTAAAGATCTTGGTGAATCTGTGTGATAGTCTCTCCAGGGATCTATCTGTAGGAGAGTCTCCCCCCCCCCATTCTTATCATCAGTCTGGAGAGTTAGTGGGTGTGATTAACAAATGACGTAAAGGTGGAGAGGTTGGTGTTGAAGAATGTGGGAAGGGAGTAGGGTTAGTATCCACATTCTTCTTCTTGACAGGAATAAAGTAAGGGTCTTTCTTGTGACTCAGGTTTACGTTTCTGAGGTTACTTAGTAAGAACACATCTTGTATCAGGATTTATGTATAGTTCATTTAGTTTTAGGTTCAATTTGGATGTTGGAACATCGAAATCTGGACCCTGCTGCTTCAGAGGCACAGTTTTGGGTTTCGGTGCCGAAGATTTTGGTGCTGGGGTGGAATCTCCTTTTCACGGCAAAGGTTTTGGTGCCGAAGGAGGCTTTGTCTTTGGCGTCAAGGATTTCAGCTCCGAAGCGGATTTCAGCTTCGAGCCTGAATGCTTCGGCTCGGTGCCAGTCTTTGGCTGACTCGATCCCGAGCCAGAAGGTTTAGAGATGTGTTTTGTGCCGAGCCGGAGGGTAGGGCATCGGAAACATGTTGTTGGTGCTGACCGTGGCCTGAAGGCGGGGGTGGGACTGAAGCCTTTTGTTTTGGTTGACTTGGGTTTTGGGTTAAGGGGCTTTCATTGCTCACGGTACGTTGACCTTGCGGCAAGTCTTCTTCCGCGTCTGAGTCCGATTCAGGGATTTTTTTTTATGCAGAATTTTATATAGCTCGAACTTGACTCAAACCGAATCTGCCCCTTGTGCGTTGAATTCCTATTCAAAATATTTGCCAAAGATTTCCGGCATGTAGTCGACGTTTTGAGTTTGCATCTCGTGACGTCAAGCCCGACTATCATGGACCGTTTTCTTCGATCAGAACGATTTACACACGTCATAGTTCTCTTCGTTGTGCTCCGGAGAAAAGCACAAGTTGCAAACTTCGTGCAGATCAGTGCACGTATACTTAGTGCTGCACCAAGGGCAGAATTTAAATGGGGTCCATTCCATCGACTGCGAAGTGGGCCGAAGAGGGTAGGCTGGACGGCCTTTCCAAGACCTCTGATCGAAGTAGATTTTTTTCTTCGACGGACACGATGCGTGGAGAAGTGGAATACGTGTCGGTAAAGTGGATTGCGCACCGGGGGAACCCGAAGCAACGGTTTTGAAGCGGAGTGCAGCAATAGACGTCCGAACCCGATGGCGAAAAAAAACATCTAACAATGGAGTCGATGCCCATCCGCACTATCACCGAAAGGAGGAATCACCTACCTCGTGACTGGAAAGACTTCTTCGAAGAACAACTTGCAAACATCCAGAACCAACACTAGATGGCAGGAGTATGCAAAGCATGTGATCCACAGCTCACATGCCTCAAAAATATGGTCTGCTGGGTGACAAAGGGCCACATTGGCATCAGCAGGGAAAGGGTCTGGCAGGGGATTCGGGGGGATGTAAGGTTGTAAATAGGGGAAACAAAGCCTGTACATTGTGTGGACTGTGACTCATGGGGTTATTGAGGGCATATCAAACTGCCCTCTAAATTAATCCCCTAGTGTTTACTTGAGACATAGATTTGACAGTTCTGTGTTGTGCTGTATTTCAGTTGCTATCCGTGTACTGGACCCTGAAGCGAGCCTTCTCTGCCTGCTATTGCCACGTTTGGTCAATCAAGTTTACACAGGAGGCAACTAGATTATTTAATTGGAATGAAATACACTCTTAGGCCTCACAATCTACTTATGCTTTTAATGACTTATCTGTAAACATTTGGAGAGCTTAGAAACAGGGTCATTTGAAGTAGCAAGTGCTTTTAGAAATCCTTGTGAAACTCCCCAACAAGGTGTGTAGTTCACTGAGTTGGGCAGCCACAATCCTCACTGTCATTTACTCCTGGCTTGACATCTTGGCCAAAATATTCTGGTTGTGAACTCTATTAAAGGTCTGGGCAGCCTCCATCATCTGCATTTCATTGATAAGAACAGTCCCCGAGTCTCACCATCAGAGCCACTGATACCCAAATTATGTACCAAACAAGATGAAGTCTATAAAACCAGGAGTCTTGTTTGTCATAATTCCCAGCCTCCCCTCGTGACCAATTGTGTTCTCAAGATCTTTGTATTCGGTTTTATCAATAACAGGAATAACTGAATTAAAACTAGACACGTAATAAGTATGTGATAGTAATACAGGACTGTAAGCCAACTATCCATTTTATGTTACACATAAGGCTAGGACACCTATTCTCAGAGCCCACTCACTGAAATATGAAGTAGTGAGAATCTTCTTGACTGCGTAGCAAGAGAACTTGTGCTGCGGTGTTAATACTCCCACTTGACCACATTATTTGACCACGGTCACATCGAGTGGTTCCTATGTCTTTGTCCCTTCGATTGCCATTAAGCGATAGAGGTGGACAAACCACTGACGGCTCGAGCCATATGCCTGGCTCTGGCTCAGCACAAAGATCTCTTCTATCCTTGAGCCCAAAACAAGCCGAGTGCGGCTTCTTCCTGCCACCCAGACTCCCCCCTCATGCACCAAGAGGTAAAGACAAAGAATTAACGTTTATGTCAAATGAGAGAGAGAAATAGATGCGGACTATCACAATGAGAAACAAGAAAACCTGGGATCAGTCCCGGCTTACCCACTTGAGCAAACAATGACTATCACAATGAGAAACAAGAAAACCTGGGATCCGTCCCGGCTTACCCACTTGAGCAAACAATGACTATCACAATGAGAAACAAGAAAACCTGGGATCAGTCCCGGCTTACCCACTTGAGCAAACAATGACTATCACAATGAGAAACAAGAAAACCTGGGATCAGTCCCGGCTTACCCACTTGAGCAAACAATGACTATCACAATGAGAAACAAGAAAACCTGGGATCCGTCCCGGCTTACCCACTTGAGCAAACAGTGACTATCACAATGAGAAACAAGAAAACCTGGGATCAGTCCCGGCGTACCCACTTGAGCAAACAATGACTATCACAATGAGAAACAAGAAAACCTGGGATCCGTCCCGGCTTACCCACTTGAGCAAACAATGACTATCACAATGAGAAACAAGAAACCTGGGATCAGTCCCGGCGTACCCACTTGAGCAAACAATGACTATCACAATGAGAAACAAGAAAACCTGGGATCCGTCCCGTCTTACCCACGTGAGCAAACAATGACTATCACAATGAGAAACAAGAAAACCTGGGATCAGTCCCGGCTTACCCACTTGAGCAAACAATGACTATCACAATGAGAAACAAGAAAACCTGGGATCAGTCCCGGTGTACCCACGTGAGCAAACAATGACTATCACAATGAGAAACAAGAAAACCTGGGATCAGTCCCGGCTTACCCACTTGAGCAAACAATGACTATCACAATGAGAAACAAGAAAACCTGGGATCAGTCCCGGCTTACCCACTTGAGCAAACAATGACTATCACAATGAGAAACAAGAAAACCTGGGATCCGTCCCGGCTTACCCACTTGAGCAAACAATGACTATCACAATGAGAAACAAGAAAACCTGGGATCAGTCCCGGCGTACCCACTTGAGCAAACAATGACTATCACAATGAGAAACAAGAAAACCTGGGATCCGTCCCGGCTTACCCACTTGAGCAAACAATGACTATCACAATGAGAAACAAGAAACCTGGGATCAGTCCCGGCGTACCCACTTGAGCAAACAATGACTATCACAATGAGAAACAAGAAAACCTGGGATCAGTCCCGGCTTACCCACTTGAGCAAACAATGACTATCACAATGAGAAACAAGAAAACCTGGGATCAGTCCCGGCGTACCCACTTGAGCAAACAATGACTATCACAATAAGAAACAAGAAAACCTGGGATCTGTCCCGGCTTACCCACTTGAGCAAACAATGATTATCACAATGAGAAACAAGAAAACCTGGGATCAGTCCCGGCGTACCCACTTGAGCACATGAGGTGATTCTGGGAAATTGTTTTATTTCTAAATTCCCCAAGGAGCCTGAGGGGCCCTATATAAGCCAGGTCAGCCCCCCACTCACTGAAGTAAAACACAATAGAGACCTGGCCTGAATGCTAGAACGGATGCACGTGGACCTAATATCTGCCAATAGCTGCCACAATATCGTGTCCTGCTTGAGCAGTGAATCCTACGCTGTCTTTCTCTATAGGTCCCTGTTCTATGTATAGAAATGTTCCCAAACAGTGTAACCCAGAGCTTAGTGTAATAGATACAATCCTAATAATGAGGATTAAAAATAAAAAAAAATAAAAAAAAAATAAGAAAAAAAAAACCTAATAACGCAAGTGAGTGCCAATAAAGTGACAAACGTACAAAAATGTGAAGGGGTATAGGGTGCCTCAGCACACCCGTACCCTAAAGGAAACAGTAAAGACAAATGAATCATGGTGATGGTGAAGTGCACATATGTTAAGTGTGCAGTGAAACCAGTCGTGAACTTACTGGTTATGTGTACTAAAGTGTTGCTCTAAGTACTAAAAAACTGGCCCCATAAAGTAGATCCTAGCATTTAGGCACCACTTTATGTTTTAAAAACAAGCTATGACCAACACTAGCTTATCACCTTTAATTTATGCTGTGGGTTTGCTCACATTAAAAGGACACTCTGCTGCCTCTTTTCATCATAGAGAGCCAACATGTTTCATTGCCTATTGATTTGGAGGCAATTTCTTCAGGGCACGGGTCAGTACCACCACTCTGCTTTCCTTTCACAAATGAATGTATTCCTAGGGAACAATTAAAAATACAGACAACACATAATTTACCAACACAGAGGCACATCTCCCGCGGAACAGTTACTTCACTGAGCGATTAGCCTTTCGACCGCGCCACCCCATAGTTACCGCTTAGGTGCTCAGTCTGAGCATACCGGTGACCTCCTTTTTAGGTCTCGCTATGCAGTGCGTAAGCACTGCTTAGAGGGACCTCTTGGAATCAGTCAGCACTTTACTTGAAACTTGTGCATGTTTTGCACAGCTTCCTATGAGAGCTCATGCATGCATGGCGATTCCCAAGCGGGAGCAGCGCCATCTGTTAGCAATTATCGGGCCTGCGCTGCTGGCTCCCGTAAAGGAAACGCTGTACAGGCACAACTTTAACTTTCGCGGCCACAAGACCACGCTTGTCTTTCAGCGCTGCTCTTCTTTGTGCTTTGTGTATGTATGAGCTGCGCAAAGGTTGAAGAAGCACTTGGTGAGTGAGAGGGGGACCCTCTAGCATAGCTGCCAAGGTTTCTGATAGCTATGTGTGACATTTCCATAATTTAAGTGTAATTATGAGTGACATTTCAACGACTATGAGTGACACTTTATCGCAAGCAAAATCAAGCCACGAAGACCAGGGAAACATATACTTATTAGAAATTACACACATTTGAGCAACAAGAAACTCTAAGGGGATCTTAAAATTGCTGTAAAGCACCAGAAATAAAAAAAAAGTGGCCTTGAAACCTGATTGGACAGTAGTCACTGACATTCTGCATCAGGTATGCATCAAAGGAGAGTGAGGCTGAAACACACATAGGTTACAGCCAGCTAGGGCAAGACTAAGGAATGTGCACGAGGAAGATTATGCAATACAGTTTTATTCGTGTAATTAGTAAGCTACAGCCCTAAAATACCAAAAGCAAAAAGTACTTGCAAAATGTAACTAGAACCTATGTCTGGAACGAAAGGAGAGTAGCCATGGGTGTGGACTGTGGGGAGTTTTAAAACACAGACACTTCACAATATCACACAAAAAAACGTAAGCCAACTGTCAACGTAATTCCGGATAAGGCAGCTGAGTTCAGTGGAAATGCCCACAAACATAGACACCATGTTGGAACGCAAATGTTTTCAGTTCTGTTCTGTTAACATTAACCTAAATCAAATGTTGGGCGAAGCGCTTTCCATCACAGAATCAGCACTTCAATGAGTTAAATGTGTTATTTGAAGTAGCGTTCAGGGTAAGGCAAAGCATGAATGCACATATTTAGAAAGCAATATACCGCTTCCTGGTCAAAATTACAAGTAAACAAAAGCACCCTATAGTAACGTGTTTGGTTTAATAGGTTTCATTGATTTTTCTGAAACACGTAACAGGTACAACAGAACATGAGTATTTCCAGCAATCCTTGCATGTTTTAGCACTGCTGCTGAAAGTAAAGGACAGTTACTTAGAGCTGTTGGCTGGCCGAGGGTGAAGTGAAAACGTACGGCGGCTGACAGCACCATGCGCCCCTGGGCATTTTGGGCAAGGCAGCCTCAGTCTCTGTGAGCCAGCACACTTGGTCGCGGTCCACCGGCAGCCTCGAGCCTGCAGCCGTGCCCAGGGCAGAACTTCACCAATACTACAAGCAGCTGATAACGCGCTGCCACTTGACTTACACAAAAAACACATATTGAAGGTAGCATTAGGGCCGCCTGCCGCTTACACAGAAAAACTAGTGCTGACCTGCACAGTCGTTCCTAAATGCTCCATACTGTTGTTGTAACAAGCTTTATTTCAATATAGATGATATCTTAAAAAGCAATACAAAGACATAAAAACATTTAAAAAGGTCAGTGCATGGAGATAAGTATACAGTTCATAATGCGATGACATATACATAAAAACAGTCTATAAATGGATTTTAAACAATGTACAAAAACCTCCTAGATCTAATGCGCCATGCCCATCCCAGATACTTTGCCAAGGCACAAGCAAATAGGGGCCGAGGATCGGATTTTAAAATTCGTAGGGCCTCCTTATGTGATCTAGTGCCGAGCTCTCTGCAGAGTGGCTTCAGCCATCTGCGGCGTGGGGCTGCATATGCCGGGCATTCGAACAGAAAATGGGAAACTGACTCTGTTCTGTTAGTGCAAAAGGGGGCAAAATGGGGTTGACTGCGTCGGAACCTTCCAGCTAGCAGTTAATTGTCCCACTGGGAGAAGGCCTACCCTGAACTTAAACTAAAGGGCCCTATCCCAGGAATTCAGGATAATATCCAAGTATGGCTCACAAAAATACACTTCCTTCACCATAAGGAATTCAACTGTGGACTTACACAAGTTGGCCCTGCTATTTCTGCCATCAGAGACCCATCCCCAATATAGCTTCTTCAAGACAGTCTTGGGCGGAGCAGATCTGGTGATCCAAGCATCTTCAAGGCCCAAGTCAGTGAGGAGGCGCTTAACTTCCCTCAGCCAACGGACCTTAGACCAACCAGGTAGTGAAAGAACTTCCTTTAGGCCCTCTGCAAAACCAGACAATTCTGGCACTCTCCAGATGCGTGACCACAAAAGAAGAGGGCGCAGCCTTGCCTGGTCGCTGATGGGCCGAGTGCCCATATCCAGAAGAAGTGGGAGAGTTGAAGTACTATAAGGGAGGCCCATATGATCTTTGTGGAACTTGTTTTCTGCGCGAGACATTTGATCCGCATTCTGCACGCCCCATAGTTCAATCCCATACAAAGCTGCGCTAACCCCTCTAGCCCTGTAGATATCAAGTACTGGTGCGATGGGTTTAAAGGGTGAAGCACGTTGTTCCTTAAGAAGAGCCCCCACCACTCTCTTAAGGGTCAGCAGCATCTTCTGTTGATGGCATTGCCAACTCATAGAGTCACAAAGGCGAATACCTAGGCAGTCGAATTCCCTAACCCTTTCAAGTGGAACTGATTCCAGGATAGGGGGGTTGACAGTCTTCTTTGTGGGATTTAGGACCAGGAACTTGGTTTTCCCTGCATTAATGACTAGTCCCCTTGAGTCGCAAAAGGTCTTAAAACTAGTTAGGAGACTCTGCAGGCCTGCTGGGGTTTTGGAGATCAGGAGGGTATCGTCTGCAAATAGGAGGGTAGGAATTTTCCTGCCCGCCAGGGAAGGTGCATCTGCTGGATGTTGTAGCAGATGCTCCACCACTCCGTTAACATACAATGAGAACAGAGTGGGGGCTAATACACATCCCTGGCGGACGCCTCTATTTACAGGAATACGTTGGGTTTTCTGACCCTGGTTACCCCACCTGATCTGTGCAAAATTGTCTTCGTGCAATTTTATCAGCAAGTTAAGAAGGTAAGGGGGAATACCCAGTGCATCAAGTACACTCCAAAGTTGGTTACGTGGGACCAGGTCAAAGGCAGTCCGGAGATCTATGAAAGCAAGGTACAGACTGCCTTTGCCCAGTACAACCACTTTCCAAAACAGCATCATAAGTCGGAAAGATTGTTCAATAGTCCCCATACCAGTTCTAAAGCCGGCCTGGAAGTCTGAGAGAATTTGCTTCTCCTCTACCCACTGTAAGATTCTTCCTAGGACCACTTTGCCTGCCACCTTCTGCGTGGAGTCCAGGAGGCTTAAAGGGCGGTAATTAGCAGGGTCATCCCGACTCCCCTTCTTAAAAATCGGGACAACCTCTGCGCCCTTCCATGAGTCCAGGAAAGTCCCCCCAGCCAAGCCCGAGTTCAGTAGGGTAGCAATCAATCTCCCCCATTCATCTGGGTTAGCCAGAAGCAGGTCTCCCGGGAGGCCATCACGACCCGCTGCCTTGTTTAAAACAAGGCACTTAACCGTCCCCGCTACTTCCTTGGGTGTAAAAGGTATTACCTCATTGGACTCTGTACATACTATGGGGGGCTGTTCTAATGGGGTAGCGGCTGGACCCACAGGCAATGTATAAAGCTGGGAGAAGTGGTCAAACCACACTCCCCCAGCTATATTACATGTTATCAGAGATTCTACGGGCTTATCCCTAGCTCTTAGCAGGTCCCAAAATGCCTTCGAGTCCTTCCTGGAACTAGCCACCTTCAGGTCGTTCCAGAACTGGTTCTCATGTTCGACCCTTGCCTTAGATAGAACCTTCCTGTAATTTCTCCTGGCAAGACTAATCAAGATGCCCTCCTTGGTTTTCATGGCTTGGATTAGTTCCCTTTTGGCAGCACGGCAGGCAGGAGAGAACTAACCAGTGTTACCCATCGGTCCCCCTCTTACATTGCCCCTTACACCCACAGATCGGACCACAAACAATTCACCTAACATTTTGGTGGTCTCGGAAAACAAAGTTGGGACATCAGACTGGTTAAGACCAGGGGAATCTAAGCGCAACATGGTGTTAGACATTATGGAATTTACTTCCAGGATCTTTCCCTCGTTGGACGCAACTTTATTCCATTTCAAGCGCCTACCACAATTGGAGGGGCGGATTTCGTGCGATGCTTTCCACGTATGTGGGGATGAAACCGGAATCACACCCATCCAAGAGGTAGACAAGGTCAGAGCTAGGGGGTTGTGATCACTATCAATAGAAAACCACCATGTCAATCAAGTGAGCCCAAATCCTGAAATTCAAAAGGATGTAGTCAATACGTGAGGAATGGCCCACTCTGTTAAATGTATGCGCCCCGGAGGAGTCTGATTTTGATCTACCATTAGCTGCTCCAAGGCCATGTTCCAGACAAAGGGCATTAGGATCAATGGCTCTTTGGGTCCAGCTTTTAATGGGTGGTAGAGTGAGGGGGGGATACCTCTCCTAACATCATCTTCCCTAATACCAAGAATGTCATCACTAGCAAGGGGTTCAAATGTACAATTGAAGTCCCCAGCTAGGATGACAAGTGAATCAGCACTGCAAGAGCCTAGTTCCTCCTCGATGCCTGTGAGATGGAGCATAGGTGTACCAGCCCTTGCCCCTCTAACATAAATGTTAAAAATTTCGAGCTTCCGCCCCCTGCTGGCCCTCTCATAAGTAGTCCCTGCAGGTCAGGTGATTTAGTCGGTAAGGACTTGATGGTCAATCCCAGTGAAACCCTAGCCCAGATTAGCAGGCCGCCAGACGGGTGGCCTTTCCCTCCAGAAGGTTGGGACGCCGATACAAAGTAGGTGGTATAACCCACCTTGTGGCGTGGTTCCAAACACCAGGTTTCCTGGAATAAACATATCTCGAAGGATTCAACAAAGGAATTCCATTCCGGTATGTCAATGTTCCGTGCGAGGCCCGCTATGTTGCAGCTGATCATCTTCAGTACAGAGCCTCCAGCTCTATCCGACCGTGGGATAGGATCAGTCACTGGGGGGTCAAGGGTAGAACTAGGAACCCTGGCCAAGGGCATGGATATATGAACTGCCCCGGGAAACTCCGGCGAGCGCCGGGCTGATTCCACCCCCGCAGTTGGTATCAATAATGTATTGAAACGGGGGGAGGAGCTTCGCGGGCAACCAAGATGGCCGCGTAAGCTCGGAGCTCCGCGGACCTTCCGATCCTCCACAGATATCCTGTCTGAAATCCTGTTCCACGAGGGTGGATTATTATTGCTGATGGTCTACTGAGGCGAGAACTGCCTTCCGTTTTCGAATCGGTGGTTCCTACGCTGAGCTACGTCGAGTGGAACTCCGTGCCAGGACTGTGCCATTGTCTCTCCGGTCTCCGTCACTCCGCATGATTGGACTGCGGAGCGGATGCCTGTTGTCTCTGCTGGCGGAGTACTAATGCCTACAGTGCGTTCCTTCGTCGGCCTAGTCTAACTGTTTAGCCCGGACTTTCTACTTGGCTCGCTGGGCTCGGGCTTGGCTGGTGCAGCCCTTTGTCCTCATCGGAACCAACATGGCGGGCAGAGGGGACCCCGACAAGACATCAAACAGGGGTGTCCGCGGGAAAACACAGTCGCAGCAGAGTAAAATTGAGCGATATGTCCAGCCGAAGACGCCGCCTGCCACGGGATCCTCTGCCAAGAGCCTTCCACCTACGGGCTCGCCCGACGGCTCCGAGCCTACCCTGACGACATTATGGGTGCCATCACTAGTTTTCGGGCGGACATGCAACACCAACATGAGATCTTGACCCACAAGGTGGACACCATGGCTGTTGATCTGACTCTCATTAGAGCCGACCTGGGCAAGACTAATGATAGAGTGAAGACACTGGACATTAAGACCTCCAGCCTAACGGCCGACGTCTCGGACCTGCAAACCGAGGTCCGGAACCTACGGATGACTGCGGACCAATTCTCGAGGAGGCTGGAGGACTTTGAGGGACGTGCCAGGCGGCAGAACGTCCGCATTGTCGGTGTCCCGGAGGGATCGGAGGAAGCGGCGACGGACCTCTTTGTGGAAGATCTGATAAAGACCCATTTGGCACCGTCTGGTCTTAGTAACTTTTTCTCAGTAGAACGTGCCCACCGGGTGCCGGGCGGCCCTCCAAAGTCGGGCGTGGCGCCTAGGCCCATCGTGGCATGACTTCTCAACTTTCGGGACCGGGATGCGGTCCTGCAGGCTTCCAGACGACATGGACCGCTTAAATACCAGAACGCTGAAGTACACTTCTACCCGGACTTTACCAGGACGGTACAGCGGCAGCGCTAGAGCTATGCAGGAGTAAAGCGGAGACTGCGAGATATGGGATATAAGTACTCCATGATGTTTCCTGCCAAGCTCCGGATTGAGCATGAGGGCCGTGCCCTGTTCTTTGACTTTGCCGAGAATGTGAGTGAATGGTTGGACACTTTGTCGGCGCGTCGGGACACTCAAGATGAACAAGATGGAGGTGCGGCTGGTGGCCCGGATCTATGAGACTTGGCTCTATTGGGGGGACACCGGCATTTGTGATCACGCTTCATGAGACTGTTGGGTATTGTTTCTTAATTGACCCTGTTGACTTTCCTGTCGTTCAATGGAGGGTGGCGGGAGGTGTTCGCGGAGATTCCTTACTCCTCTGGGTCTCTTTTTGTAGTGTAGTTTTTGGGGCGACAGGCACACTGCTGGTTGGGGGGGCTTTTTAGTCTGATGCAGGGGTGCAGGGTGGGGGGTGCAACTATGCAAGTTTATTTGTTTGTTCGTTCTTTCTCTTATCTTTCCTTTAGGCAATGGATCGTGTTTACTGCTGTTTACTTGATGGTTGGGTTGGGTGGGACGGGTTGCGGGATGATGGGGGGTAGGAGATTAAAAGTGATCAGTTGGAATGTTAATGGGTTGGGTGATCGCGTTAAGAGAGGGGTGGTTATTCAACTGCTAAAGAGACACATGCCCGATGTTGTGCTATTACAAGAGACGCATTTGATAGGGAACTCTTGCAAGGCTCTTAACCGAAAAGGCTACAAGATGGTGGCCCACTCTGGGTTCTCTTCGGGCTCCCGGGGGGCGGGTATCCTGGTGCGTGCGTCCCTTCCCCTTGAGATAGACGTCACTGTGATTGATGAGAGGGGGCGCTACGCTGCAGTGGCGGGGAGATGGGAAGGGCGTTCCCTAGTGTTACTTTCGGTTTATGTTCCCCCGGGCCTGCAATCTAGTACCTTCCAAGACCTTGGTGGCGCCATTTTGTCCTTGCCCGCTGGCCTATTGATAATGGGGGGGTGACTTCAATTTAGTCTGCTCTGGTTCCCTGGACCGCCAACCACCGAGAGATCTCCGCAGTTCCCAACTGTGGTTGCCTTCCTTTCTTGATTCCATGGGTCTGGTGGACACTTGGCGACTACTACAGCCCGTGCTCCGCCAATTCTCTTTCCTTTCGGGTGCCCATGGTAGTCTCTCCCGTATAGACTACGTTCTTACCCTTGCTGCACATGCGTCTGCCGTGTCTGAGGCTCGTTTTCTGGCACGGGGTATTTCCGACCAATCCCCGTTGTGGGTCTCGTTTGATTTTAACATCGTCCTCTCTGACCGTCCGGTGGCGGTTAACCCATGGTATTTCCGTAATTTCAAGACTCGTGCACTCCTTGCTAAGGCCATCGACCTCTATTTCTCGGAGAATGTGGGCTCGGTTGGCTCGGCTCTCACCTTGTGGGAGGCATTCAAGACGGTGTTGAGGGGTGAGGCTCTTGCTCTCATTGCGGAGGCCAGGCGAGTCAGAGATGCCGACCTTGCGTGTGTTGAGGACGAGGTTTTGCGCCTTGAGTCCCGATTGGGACCCGAGCCCGACCCCTCTCTTTTGCATGACCTTGCCCTTAAACAAGCGGAGTACCATGATCTCGCCACGAATGCTGCCATTACCCTGGCCAAAGAACAGCAAGGTCGTATCTACGACGTTGGGGACAAAGCCGGGAAACTGCTGGCTTCGCTAGACAGGCGCAAGATGGCTAGCCGTGTGGTGCCTGAGATTCTGGGCGATGACGGTGTGGCCGTCACGGACCCGAGTGCCATTGCCGAGTCGTTTGCTGATTATTTTCGGGGTGTCTACACTTCCAACTCAGACCGCTCCGAGGCTGACTCGGCTGCGTTCCTCTCGACGATTGACCTTCCCTGTCTTTCTGAAGAGGACCGTGCCGACCTAGATCGGGACATATCCGCTGACGAGATCGCCTTGGCGATCCGTGCATTAAGGTCGGGTAAGGCGACTGGCCCCAATGGTATCCCGGTCGAGTTATACAAAATTCGACCGGATGTGGTGTCCCCGCACCTGCGGACTATGTTTTTGAAGGCACGGGACGAGGGTCTCCTCCCCTTAGATCAGAGGTTGGCCACCATCGTGGTTATTCACAAAGAGGGAAAACCGAGAGACGTGTGCCGGTCCTATCGCCCCATCTCTCTCCTCAATGTGGAACCTAAGATCCTAGCCAAGCTGCTTGCCAATCGGTTGGTTGGAGTCATTAGTGATCTGGTGCACCCGGACCAGTCGGGATTTATCCCCCGCCGTAACACTGCCCTTAATCTGCGTCGGCTTCATGGTGTTATGGCCAGGGCTCACACCCTAGAGGAACCGGCGGTACTCGCTTCTCTCGACGCCACAATGGCTTTTGACTCCCTTGAGTGGAGCTATCTTTGGGCGGTGCTGGCACAGCTGAGATTTGGACCGGTCTTTCGGAGTTGGGTGCAACTCCTTTATGCTTGCCCACTGGCTAATGTCACAGTTAATGGCCGTGCGTCGGCGTCCTTTGCCCTTCACCGAGGTACCAGGCAGGGTTGCCCCCTGTCACCTCTCCTGTTTGCTCTGGCTTTGGAACCGCTTGCGGCCATGCTACGTGTACACCCGGACTTACATGGTATAACCTGGGCCCCGGGCTTTGAAGATAGAGTTTCCCTGTACACAGATGACATCCTGCTCTACCTTACTTCCCCCTGCAAGTCGCTCATTGTGGCGTGCGATGTTCTCAGGCTGTTTGGACGCTACTCTGGCCTGGTCATCAACTGGGCCAAGTCTTCCCTTTACATTTTAAAGGGAGACACACCGCGCCTCCCCAGAGGCTGCAATATCCAGATGGCCGGACAGGGCTTTAAGTACCTGGGAATATACATATCCGGTAGTATTAAGGCGCGATACGATCACAATCTCCTCCCCCCTCTCCAGCGACTACGGAGAGACGTGGATAGTTGGCGCAGGCTCCCGCTCTCGCTCCTAGGCCGGGCAGCATTGTTTAAAATGATGTCCTTGCCCAGATTTCTGTATGCTTTACAGAACACTCAGGACCCGGTTCCGGCCCGCTATTTTCGGGAGATCGAGAGCTTGCAACGCGCCTTGCTCTGGGAGTGTCGACCTCGTGTCGCCATCCCTCTAACATAAATGTTAAAAATTTCGAGCTTCCGCCCCCTGCTGGCCCTCTCATAAGTAGTCCCTGCAGGTCAGGTGATTTAGTCGGTAAGGACTTGATGGTCAATCCCAGTGAAACCCTAGCCCAGATTAGCAGGCCGCCAGACGGGTGGCCTTTCCCTCCAGAAGGTTGGGACGCCGATACAAAGTAGGTGGTATAACCCACCTTGTGGCGTGGTTCCAAACACCAGGTTTCCTGGAATAAACATATCTCGAAGGATTCAACAAAGGAATTCCATTCCGGTATGTCAATGTTCCGTGCGAGGCCCGCTATGTTGCAGCTGATCATCTTCAGTACAGAGCCTCCAGCTCTATCCGACCGTGGGATAGGATCAGTCACTGGGGGGTCAAGGGTAGAACTAGGAACCCTGGCCAAGGGCATGGATATATGAACTGCCCCGGGAAACTCCGGCGAGCGCCGGGCTGATTCCACCCCCGCAGTTGGTATCAATAATGTATTGAAACGGGGGGAGGAGCTTCGCGGGCAACCAAGATGGCCGCGTAAGCTCGGAGCTCCGCGGACCTTCCGATCCTCCTCAGATATCCTGTCTGAAATCCTGTTCCACGAGGGTGGATTATTATTGCTGATGGTCTACTGAGGCGAGAACTGCCTTCCGTTTTCGAATCGGTGGTTCCTACGCTGAGCTACGTCGAGTGGAACTCCGTGCCAGGACTGTGCCATTGTCTCTCCGGTCTCCGTCACTCCGCATGATTGGACTGCGGAGCGGATGCCTGTTGTCTCTGCTGGCGGAGTACTAATGCCTACAGTGCGCTCCTTCGTCGGCCTAGTCTAACTGTTTAGCCCGGACTTTCTACTTGGCTCGCTGGGCTCGGGCTTGGCTGGTGCAGCCCTTTGTCCTCATCGGAACCAACATGGCGGGCAGAGGGGACCCCAACAAGACATCAAACAGGGGTGTCCGCGGGAAAACACAGTCGCAGCAGAGTAAAATTGAGCGATATGTCCAGCCGAAGACGCCGCCTGCCACGGGATCCTCTGCCAAGAGCCTTCCACCTACGGGCTCGCCCGACGGCTCCGAGCCTACCCTGAGCGACATTATGGGTGCCATCACTAGTTTTCGGGCGGACATGCAACACCAACATGAGATCTTGACCCACAAGGTGGACACCATGGCTGTTGATCTGACTCTCATTAGAGCCGACCTGGGCAAGACTAATGATAGAGTGAAGACACTGGACATTAAGACCTCCAGCCTAACGGCCGACGTCTCGGACCTGCAAACCGAGGTCCGGAACCTACGGATGACTGCGGACCAATTCTCGAGGAGGCTGGAGGACTTTGAGGGACGTGCCAGGCGGCAGAACTTCCGCATTGTCGGTGTCCCGGAGGGATCGGAGGAAGCGGCGACGGACCTCTTTGTGGAAGATCTGATAAAGACCCATTTGGCACCGTCTGGTCTTAGTAACTTTTTCTCAGTAGAACGTGCCCACCGGGTGCCGGGCGGCCCTCCAAAGTCGGGCGTGGCGCCTAGGCCCATCGTGGCATGACTTCTCAACTTTCGGGACCGGGATGCGGTCCTGCAGGCTTCCAGACGACATGGACCGCTTAAATACCAGAACGCTGAAGTACACTTCTACCCGGACTTTACCAGGACGGTACAGCGGCAGCGCCAGAGCTATGCAGGAGTAAAGCGGAGACTGCGAGATATGGGATATAAGTACTCCATGATGTTTCCTGCCAAGCTCCGGATTGAGCATGAGGGCCGTGCCCTGTTCTTTGACTTTGCCGAGAATGTGAGTGAATGGTTGGACACTTTGTCGGCGCGTCGGGACACTCAAGATGAACAAGATGGAGGTGCGGCTGGTGGCCCGGATCTATGAGACTTGGCTCTATTGGGGGGACACCGGCATTTGTGATCACGCTTCATGAGACTGTTGGGTATTGTTTCTTAATTGACCCTGTTGACTTTCCTGTCGTTCAATGGAGGGTGGCGGGAGGTGTTCGCGGAGATTCCTTACTCCTCAGGGTCTCTTTTTGTAGAGTAGTTTTTGGGGCGACAGGCACACTGCTGGTTGGGGGGGCTTTTTAGTCTGATGCAGGGGTGCAGGGTGGGGGGTGCAACTATGCAAGTTTATTTGTTTGTTCGTTCTTTCTCTTATCTTTCCTTTAGGCAATGGATCGTGTTTACTGCTGTTTACTTGATGGTTGGGTTGGGTGGGACGGGTTGCGGGATGATGGGGGGTAGGAGATTAAAAGTGATCAGTTGGAATGTTAATGGGTTGGGTGATCGCGTTAAGAGAGGGGTGGTTATTCAACTGCTAAAGAGACACATGCCCGATGTTGTGCTATTACAAGAGACGCATTTGATAGGGAACTCTTGCAAGGCTCTTAACCGAAAAGGCTACAAGATGGTGGCCCACTCTGGGTTCTCTTCGGGCTCCCGGGGGGCGGGTATCCTGGTGCGTGCGTCCCTTCCCCTTGAGATAGACGTCACTGTGATTGATGAGAGGGGGCGCTACGCTGCAGTGGCGGGGAGATGGGAAGGGCGTTCCCTAGTGTTACTTTCGGTTTATGTTCCCCCGGGCCTGCAATCTAGTACCTTCCAAGACCTTGGTGGCGCCATTTTGTCCTTGCCCGCTGGCCTATTGATAATGGGGGGTGACTTCAATTCAGTCTGCTCTGGTTCCCTGGACCGCCAACCACCGAGAGATCTCCGCAGTTCCCAACTGTGGTTGCCTTCCTTTCTTGATTCCATGGGTCTGGTGGACACTTGGCGACTACTACATCCCGTGCTCCGCCAATTCTCTTTCCTTTCGGGTGCCCATGGTAGTCTCTCCCGTATAGACTACGTTCTTACCCTTGCTGCACATGCGTCTGCCGTGTCTGAGGCTCGTTTTCTGGCACGGGGTATTTCCGACCACTCCCCGTTGTGGGTCTCGTTTGATTTTAACATCGTCCTCTCTGACCGTCCGGTGGCGGTTAACCCATGGTATTTCCGTAATTTCAAGACTCGTGCACTCCTTGCTAAGGCCATCGACCTCTATTTCTCGGAGAATGTGGGCTCGGTTGGCTCGGCTCTCACCTTGTGGGAGGCATTCAAGACGGTGTTGAGGGGTGAGGCTCTTGCTCTCATTGCGGAGGCCAGGCGAGTCAGAGATGCCGACCTTGCGTGTGTTGAGGACGAGGTTTTGCGCCTCGAGTCCCGATTGGGACCCGAGCCCGACCCCTCTCTTTTGCATGACCTTGCCCTTAAACAAGCGGAGTACCATGATCTCGCCACGAATGCTGCCATTACCCTGGCCAAAGAACAGCAAGGTCGTATCTACGACGTTGGGGACAAAGCCGGGAAACTGCTGGCTTCGCTAGACAGGCGCAAGATGGCTAGCCGTGTGGTGCCTGAGATTCTGGGCGATGACGGTGTGGCCGTCACGGACCCGAGTGCCATTGCGAGTCGTTTGCTGATTATTTTCGGGGTGTCTACACTTCCAACTCAGACCGCTCCGAGGCTGACTCGGCTGCGTTCCTCTCGACGATTGACCTTCCCTGTCTTTCTGAAGAGGACCGTGCCGACCTAGATCGAGACATATCCGCTGACGAGATCGCCTTGGCGATCCGTGCATTAAGGTCGGGTAAGGCGACTGGCCCCAATGGTATCCCGGTCGAGTTATACAAAATTCGACCGGATGTGGTGTCCCCGCACCTGCGGACTATGTTTTTGAAGGCACGGGACGAGGGTCTCCTCCCCTTAGATCAGAGGTTGGCCACCATCGTGGTTATTCACAAAGAGGGAAAACCGAGAGACGTGTGCCGGTCCTATCGCCCCATCTCTCTCCTCAATGTGGAACCTAAGATCCTAGCCAAGCTGCTTGCCAATCGGTTGGTTGGAGTCATTAGTGATCTGGTGCACCCGGACCAGTCGGGTTTTATCCCCCGCCGTAACACTGCCCTTAATCTGCGTCGGCTTCATGGTGTTATGGCCAGGGCTCACACCCTAGAGGAACCGGCGGTACTCGCTTCTCTCGACGCCACAATGGCTTTTGACTCCCTTGAGTGGAGCTATCTTTGGGCGGTGCTGGCACAGCTGAGATTTGGACCGGTCTTTCGGAGTTGGGTGCAACTCCTTTATGCTTGCCCACTGGCTAATGTCACAGTTAATGGCCGTGCGTCGGCGTCCTTTGCCCTTCACCGAGGTACCAGGCAGGGTTGCCCCCTGTCACCTCTCCTGTTTGCTCTGGCTTTGGAACCGCTTGCGGCCATGCTACGTGTACACCCGGACTTACATGGTATAACCTGGGCCCCGGGCTTTGAAGATAGAGTTTCCCTGTACGCAGATGACATCCTGCTCTACCTTACTTCCCCCTGCAAGTCGCTCATTGTGGCGTGCGATGTTCTCAGGCTGTTTGGACGCTACTCTGGCCTGGTCATCAACTGGGCCAAGTCTTCCCTTTACATTTTAAAGGGAGACACACCGCGCCTCCCCAGAGGCTGCAATATCCAGATGGTTGGACAGGGCTTTAAGTACCTGGGAATATACATATCCGGTAGTATTAAGGCGCGATACGATCACAATCTCCTCCCCCCTCTCCAGCGACTACGGAGAGACGTGGATAGTTGGCGCAGGCTCCCGCTCTCGCTCCTAGGCCGGGCAGCATTGTTTAAAATGATGTCCTTGCCCAGATTTCTGTATGCTTTACAGAACACTCATGACCCGGTTCCGGCCCGCTATTTTCGGGAGATCGAGAGCTTGCAACGCGCCTTGCTCTGGGAGGGTCGACCTCGTGTCGCCATCCAGAAACTTACATTGCCGTGGTATGACGGAGGCATCGCCCTACCGGATGTACGTCGGTACTACTGGTCCTCTCAGCTCACTGCTATCAACCACGGTTTTTATGGCCCCGTGGATAGCCCAGGTTACGCAATGGACAGGTGGCTTTTACGCGGTGGCAACTACTATCGTGCCCTGTATTCCACATCCTTTGATCGGCGCCTATCAGGCCCGACCAAGGCTGCGGTTCACATTTGGCGGACGATTACCAAAGCGCAGGGTTGGCAGGGCAGACTGACTAGGTTTACCCCACTGTACGACTCTGATATCTTGGGCAGGCTGTGGCATACCAAGGGCTTTGACAAATGGGATCTCATCGGTATCTCCAGGGTGGACGATATGAAATGAAATGAAAATGTGACTTGTAGAGCGCTACAGTTGCCCTGAGGCGTCCAGGCGCTAAAAACAGATGGAGCCCTCTTGAGGTTACTTTATTAGGCATTAAACAGCAAGGTTTTTAGCTGTTTTCGAAAAGTAGTCAGATTGGGGTTGCTTCTCAGCTGCTCACTTTCGGACGAATGCCGATAGAGACCCCAAGCCGGAACAGCTCCAATTTTGCCTCCTTGAACCACCCGGTGGAATCAAAACTAACCGGAGGAGTTTCGTCGCGGTACCAGGCTCCATACAATCGGACAGTCAAGGTGATAATCGGAATTGAAAAGAACATAAAACCGGAGCATTACCACCGGAACGCCCGAGGGGGCACCGGTAGGACTACGCCTATCTTCATACGTTGCGGCTCCACATTGAATTCTTGCCTGACCCTAAGTCCTTCATATTCTTTGACCACCATCATCGACCAGGTGTTTCACTCACCCTGAAGTATAGACGGAGGTCTATAACTCTGCTACAGCATCGGTTTCTTATCCAGACGAACCTGTTGGATAAAGGCCCAGCCACCCCACGGCTGAAACCACAACCCCCCCCCCCCCCCTCTCTCTTCCCAGTGTCCTGAAGAAGACCCGCAGCCGAGGTCCCCAATTTCCCATGAGCATCAGGGTCGAAACGTCGACGCCCACCTATTGACCTGCCTGTATCCCTCCCTGTGTCCGTTCCCCATATCCCCTAACCAACTACTATAGGGGACAGGCATACAAAATAGCAGAGGTTATCTCGCTTTGCTCTGTGTAAATAATATAATTGTATATTCACTCAGGTTCTTTCCCTTTCAATTCTTCTTCTCTATTCACTCGAGCACCCCTTTTCTCTTTTCTTCTGACTATACACTTGATAGTCGATTGCGCCGTACAGATAACTGTTTCATTTTATATAACTGTAAATAAAATTTTGAATTTTTGATATAACGAATATACATTGTGTGGGTACACTTTGATTGCAATAACAATTGTTTTGGGTTTTTCATTAACATTGTGCATTAACATCTGCTTTGGTTTATGATTGAATATATCTCTCCCACCGTTCTTTGATATGATCAATATATGCGAATTAAATTGCATTAATGAGAAACAAATGAAACTCATTTAAATGTTTGTTTAAACTGCAGTCAAGGACCAGTTTTCTTTATACCTCTCAGCTCACTGCTATCAACCACGGTTTTTATGGCCCCGTGGATAGCCCAGGTTACGCAATGGACAGGTGGCTTTTACGCGGTGGCAACTACTATCGTGCCCTGTATTCCACATCCTTTGATCGGCGCCTATCAGGCCCGACCAAGGCTGCGGTTCACATTTGGCGGACGATTACCAAAGCGCAGGGTTGGCAGGGCAGACTGACTAGGTTTACCCCACTGTACGACTCTGATATCTTGGGCAGGCTGTGGCATACCAAGGGCTTTGACAAATGGGATCTCATCGGTATCTCCAGGGTGGACGATATGAAATGAAATGAAAATGTGACTTGTAGAGCGCTACAGTTGCCCTGAGGCGTCCAGGCGCTAAAAACAGATGGAGCCCTCTTGAGGTTACTTTATTAGGCATTAAACAGCAAGGTTTTTAGCTGTTTTCGAAAAGTAGTCAGATTGGGGTTGCTTCTCAGCTGCAGAGGGAGAGAGTTCCAAAGTTTGGAAACATTATACGAGAAGGAACGTCCTCCCGCTCTGGCTCTACGAATTCTGGGGATCTCAGCCAGGAATGCTGTAGAAGAGCGGAGGGATTTGTTAGGCCTGTAGGGAGAAATCAGGGGCTGGTTGATGTCTGGGCCTGTTTCCCAGAAGGTCTGGTGGGCAATGCAGAGCGACTTGAATTGTACTCTGTCCCTGACAGGTAACCAGTGTAGGGTCTTTAGACTGGCTCTCACTGAGGTCCTCCGGGGAATGCCCAGCAGCGCTCTGGCAGCACTGTTCTGGGTGCGTTGGAGCTTTTGTAGGGTGTAATCCGGGGCTCCCAGGTATAGGGCGTTATTAAAGTCCAAACGGGATTGGATAAGGCCCTGTATAATTATCTGTTTAGCCTCAAAGCAGAGGAGGGGAAGGACTTTCTTGATCACTCTAAGGAGGCCAAAACAAGTGGCTGATATCTTAGTGGCCTGTGTGTTGAAGCTCAGAGACTTGTCAAGCCAGACCCCTAAGCTTTTGATGTTGTCTCTGGGGGGTGGTGCCACTCCCATACTTGATGGCCAAATCGGCTCTAAGGAAACAGGGGAGGCTGTGCCCAGGATCATCAGCTCGGTTTTGTCGTCATTCAACTTTAAGCATGAGCTCATCATCCACTTCTTTACGTCCTCCAGACAAGCCGCTAGGTCTGGTGGCGCCTGGAGGCCGCTCTTCTCTGCCAGGGAGACCACCAGCTGGGTGTCGTCCGCATAGGAGATGATCTTTACACCATGCGGACGAACAACCTCAGCCAGTGGCCTCATATAAGCGTTGAAGAGCGTAGGGCTTAAGGAGGAGCCCTGGGGGACTCCACATCCCAGGGGATGAGTGGATGAGCGTGATGCGCCGTCGAAGACCTGAAAGGTTCTGTCGGACAGGAAAGAGTTGAACCATGTCAGGGCATCTCCGGTCACTCCTAAGTTGGCAAGGCGGGTTAACAAGATTTTGTGGTGTACCGTATCGAATGCGGCACTTAGATCGAGGAGGATCACTGCCACTGATCCCCCTCGATCCAGAAGCCGTCTTGCCTCCTCAGTCACAGCCAGTAAAGCCGTCTCTGTCCCGTGTTTGGTACGAAAACCTATTTGAGAGGAGTCGAGGAGGTGGTTTTCCTCAAAAAACGTTGTCAGAGTGGTGTTAACATGTTTTTCCAGAATTTTCGATGCCCAGGGGAGTAATGAGATCGGACGATAATTACTGGGGTTGGCCGGGTCTAGGGAAGGTTTTTTCAGCAGGGCCCGCACCATAGCATGCTTCCATGTTGAAGGGACTGTCCTACTAGTTATGGAGGAGTTCATGAGCTCCAGGAGTGTGGGGAAAATAGTAGTGCTGGCAAGGTTTAATGAGCCTGGGGGGGCAGGGTCGCACGGGGAACCGGATTTTATTTGTTGTGCCAGTGTCTGTACAATTTCCAGTGTTAGCAGGGGAAGAGACTCCAGGCGCTTGGTCGAGTTTGGGGTCAGGTACAGGTTCTGGCCGGGAGAGTCCGAGGGAGGATTGGGGAAAGAGAGATAAATGTTATTAATTTTTTGGAAGAAGAATTCTGCCAGGTCATTGCATTTAGCCGGCGAGTTGTTGTTATCTGTAGCCGGAGGCGGGGGTTTGATCAGGGAGTTGACTATACGGTAGATTTCTTTAGATTTGGATTTTGCCGTGGTTATTTTAAGATTGTAAAAGGCAGCTTGTGAAGATTTAATGGCCAATTTATAATTCCTGATCAATTCCCTGTAGATGGTTTTTTCTTTAGGGTTGTAGAAGGTGCGCCACTTTCTCTCCTGCTTTTTACAGAGACGTTTATGGTTCCTGAGCTCTTCTGTGAACCAGGGAGCTGTTTTGCTATGTCTCTTAGATTTTGATGCGTGTTCTGGGAGGACCTGGTTCAGAGAGGTGGTTATCCATTCTTCATATTTTTTGTTGTTAACAGTTGGGTTTTGGGAAAGGGAGGGTCTCATAGTGCAGAGAGTTTGTGCCCAGTTATCAATAGGGAGTTTGGACCAGTTACGAGTTTTCCTAATAGTAAATGAGGTCGAGGATGGTTTACTTGTGGTCCAATTAAAGGCTATTAAGAAGTGGTCTGACCAGGGAAGTCTGGTTATGTTTCCCACTTTAAGCTGGTCACAATTACTAAAAATAGGGTCCAACAGGTGTCCCTTTTCATGTGTGGCAGATGGAACTCGTTGCTCGAGTTGATATGCGGCCAAGCTTGACTGGGTCTCTTGTGCCGAAGGGTCTAGTGGGTTGTCAAAATGAATGTTAAAGTCTCCAAGTAGGGAGAAATTGGAGGGGGAGACAACCGACTGAGAGGTCACAGAGAGCAGGGAAGTATTGAATTGTCCTGTAGGACCGGGGGGGCGGTAGATGAGAATGCCGGAAAAACAGGCATTAGGAGAAAATTCGATGGCGAAAAAGAGGTTTTCGCAGTCCTCAATATCTTCTGATAAGTGACGACAAGTGTAGCTTTCTTTATATATAATCGCGAGGCCTCCACCTCTGCCCAGTGGACGGTCTGCTCGAGCTATCTGATACCCTGGGATGATGGCTTGTGCTAGGTCTGGCTGAGAGTCTTGGTTCAGCCAGGTCTCCGTCAGGAACATTGCATCAGGAGAGTGTTCCTCTAATAGTAGGGAGATTTCAAGGCAGTGTTTCACGAGGGACCTACAGTTTAAAAGGAGCATGGAGTAATTCATTAACTCGTCTGTTGGTTTGGTAGTTGAAATACATAAGTCTAAGTTGCAGTACTTACAGCGTCGAGGAATCTCCAAAGGGTGTAGCGGACTGCCGCATTTAGGAGAGATAGGTGGTCGTAGCTGACATAGTAGGTCTGGACTGTATACCAGTCTGTCGTCTCTGGAGGAGCCAGGGGACGTGGCCCTTGGGCCCGGCCGGGCGCGGACGAGCGCAGACGAGCTTGCCTTAAGCGCGCCTTCGGCACGCAATCGGCGCGCCCGCTGCGCTCGTCCGCTGCGCGTCCTATGGTTGCACATGGCTATATGGGAGAGGAGGGGTAGAAGGGGGCGTGGCCTGTTGACTGGGCGTGTCTCCCTCCGCGACAGCTTCCAATCAGCTGTGCGGGGAGCTGTCTGAAACGCGAGGCGAAGCGAGTGGAAGAGTTTAAAAATCACACACAAGTGAGCACAATAATACAATTTTTAAAAATGGGTAGAGCCTCTCCCGGCTTTCCGCCTCAGGAGGGGTAGGTCTGTCTAAGCGCCGCTTCCAGTCAGCGCGCGCTTTGTAGAGGTTGCAGGGGGCGTGGCCTGTTGACTGGGCGTGTCTCCCTCCGCGACAGCTTCCAATCAGCTGTGCGGGGAGCTGTCTGAAACGCGAGGCGAAGCGAGTGGAAGTGTTTAAAAATCACACACAAGTGGGCACAATAATACAATTTTTAAAAATGGGTAGAGCGTCTCCCGGCTTTCCGCCTCAGGAGGGGTAGGTCTGTCTAAGCGCCGCTTCCAGTCAGCGCGCGCTTTGTAGAGGTTGCAGGGGGCGTGGCCTGTTGACTGGGCGTGTCTCCCTCTGCGACAGCTTCCAATCAGCTGTGCGGGGAGCTGTCTGAAACGCGAAGCGAAGCGAGTGGAAGTGTTTAAAAATCACACACAAGTGAGCACAATAATACAATTTTTAAAAATGGGTAGAGCGTCTCCCGGCTTTCCGCCTCAGGAGGGGTAGGTCTGTCTATGATATGGTCATTAAAGGCGAAGTTAAGACCTTTTCTCAATTGCAGGCCGAATATCACTTGGGCGGTTCGGAGTTTTTCCGCTACGCTCAGCTGAGACACGCGTTGATCTCTGCCAAGCCGGCGGAGGGTGAGATCCCCGAAAGCTCCCCCTTGGAGGACAGGATTCTGGATGGCCATATGCCTGACAGTGCTATTTCCCTGTCCTATAAGAAATTGATCAATGTTCGAACTGACCTCCTCCTGTGCTTGCGAGATCAATGGACGGCGGACGGCCTGGAACTTGACGATGAGGACTGGCAAATGTAAATGTAAATGTATAGGCATTTATATAGCGCGCTACTTACCCAGAGGGTCCCAAGGCGCTTCGACCGCTGCGAAACCCTTCCTGGCTTCCCTGAGAGATGGTCCCTTAATGGGTATCTCCAGGGTGAGACCAGGCATCCCCGGCGGTCTGGTGGGGCCGTTAGTGAAGATGAGGCAAGCTAATGCCCAGAGTTGCCGAGTGTGATCGCTGATCAGAGTGGGCACCGAGGCGAGAGAATTATCGAGTCCGCTGACCCTGGTCCAGAAACCTGCCGCGCCGGGAATCGAACCCTGGTCCCGGGCCGTCCTCTGCTCTCGGGTCTGCCGCCTCTAACCAGTGAGCCACACTACTTCACTCTGGCAGAGTGCAGTGTCCTCCCCTAAGGAGGTCGCTATCTCCTCACGTCTCCGACTGGTACAATTCAAAATCCTTCACCGGGTGTATGTCACCGGCCCTCGGCTCTTGCACATGGGATTCTCGCCCGATGGCCTTTGTCGTCGGGGTTGTGGTGCTCTCGCAACCTTTTTGCATATTCTATGGGAATGTCCCGTCATTGCCCCCTACTGGGAGAGAGTGCACCGGATTATGGGAGAGGTGACTGGGGTTGTGTTGGCTGCAGAGGCGCGGAGGTGTCTCCTTAACGTTTGGGAACCGTCTGACCACAACACGGCGCAGACTCGTTGGGTGACATTGGGCAATATGGTTGCTAAGCGTGATATTGCTCAAAAGTGGGGCGCTACTACAGCCCCCCTGGTGGTACAATGGAAAGCCAACATGGACTGGTGCATGTTTAGAGAAAAGATGGTTTATGTTGCCAGGGGGAGGCCTCAGACATGGAATAAAGTGTGGGGGCATGGAATGCATACAGGGGTGATGTGTGTTTCCCCCTGGACGAGCGCCTATCACCGTAACCTGTGACACCAACTGTTTTATGATGTTTGTAATTCTCCTTCTCTTTCCTTCCCCCCCCCTCCCTATCCTACCACTCATTCTATTATCGAATCTCTACCCGTCCTCCCCTGCCTATGGCCGACTCCTTTACGTCTCTATTGCTCCATTGCCAATCTTACGCGCCCTTTGGCGTTTCTTTTCTTGGTTTAGTTATCTTGTTATTAAAATTAAAAAACAACCTGCAATGTCCTGATGTAAATCGCCTTGCACTATTCTCCTCCTGAGTCTATGCTGCCTTGCCTCCGGGATGTTAGGCTGAATAGCTGTGTGCTCTTTTATAATAAAGGTTTTAAAAAAAAAATTTAAAAAAATTATAATGTATTGAAACCACTACCAGGAATCCCTTCAATACAGCTTTCTACATCCAATGGAAGTGACGCCAGAAGAGGCGGCTCAACGAGGGACAAGCTGTGTGGTTCATGCACAACCCTTGGTGGGGGTAAACACATCACACCCTGTTCAATCGTTAATGCCAATCGTTAATGTCATAGCGCTGGTAAACTTCAGGGATGGATCAAAAACTGGGGAGCTAGGTTCCCCCCCCATATACTCAATTCTACAGTTAAAGGTAGGTTGCTCATTCCCACGATACACGAAGTTAGTGTGGGTTCAGTGCCAGGTGTAGGAGGTGAACTATCGCAACGAGCTATCCTCGGGGTGAGTCAATCCACTTCTTCAAGGCAACCAAACCTGTTAAAAGTTGGCGCCCCATTCCACCAATTTTGGTTACCTTGCCAGGGTTCTACAACCCCCCCGGGCATGATGTCTAGGCATTGACCAATTTCCCCCGTGATTGGGACGTGGCCGTGGAGGGTAAAAGAAAGTGAGGGGTCTGACTACAATAGTCGAGTGCCCACCATAAGTGTTCCATGAACATATATAGAGTACCGTTTTCGGATCATCAAAGGAGACAACAATACAATCACCTGGGATGGATTTGTGAGAAGGGCCTATCCAAGGTACCCTTCGCACCATTAAGATTTTACTTCTAAGGTGATTGGGTAGCGGCCTATTTTCATTTAGCCAGTGAATAACCTTATTCTTCAATGACCAAAGGTTTTCTTGGTAATAATTGCCAGTTTCAGGTACTCCGGCTAACACTACAACATATGGCCTTGCATCAGGAGGAAGATCTATGAAACCCTCGCGATGTTTCTCTGTGGGACGTGGCACCTGTAGATTGGGTTGGTGGGCTTTAGCTTCTTTTGCCCTCGGAGGAGCAGCTTCTTTTTGGGGTCGTAAAAGTTGTGCGGTCGGTTGTTTAGATACCTTCGCTAGAGATTTGGTTTCATTAGGAGTGTAAGTCTTAGAGCGAGGTTTAGGTATTGGTTTGGCTAAGGGTAGTGTTGGTGGAATAGCAATAGGTGCTGGTGCAATATTACCAGCACTAGATGGAGTATTGTGGTTGATTTCTTCTAGCCTAAGACTTGCCAATGTTAAGATGCTATTTTTTACCTCGAGCAAGTGATTTTCAATTCGCGCTAATCTAATTTCTACAGGGGTTAAAAGCTTTTTTAGCGTTTCCCATACGATCTTCAAGAATTCCTCATCCCTACCCTCTACCTCACATACTGGTACCCCACCCATCGCAGCGCTAGTTTGTGAGACGTGCATTCCTACTGTAACAACCGGTGTAACCTCATCCACATTCCCATGAATTTTTGTGCCGCTACAATGTGCCTGGGCTGGTGCATCAACCCCACTTTTTATCCCCAGCACCAACTGAATGTATAACACACGAAACACAGGGGGTCTAACAGCCAAATTGAGAGGCTACACTGTTGATACTGAGTCAACAAGATCTCAAAATATCTTTATCGCACACACATAGCGTATTAATAAGGATAGAGAAGGAAAAAAGGCTAACACTACATGCATAGAGGAGACCGGTACATCATCGATTATTCGCAAAATGGCTGATTAATCCACAACAGATTGTAAAGGCTTTCCATCAAATTAGACTCAATGATCAGTCCTATCATTTGGCCAAACCCATGTGCAAATGAGGCTGGTCCCCTGATCAGTGGGACACTCAGCTCCGCACCTTATTGTTGTATCAGGATTTGGTCCACCCAAGTCTCAGATGGGAGCTTGAGGTACAGACGGAAAGTGCGGGGCCTCTTAGTACCTGAGCAGTGTCCAGGTGAGGTGAGGTCTATTGCCCTACCACAAAGGAATTCACAGTAACCATTGTGAATCGGAGGGTTAATGTCCATGGTTGTTACAGGTTGTACCGTTTCTAACCAGTTTTACTACAATTTGTTTTGGTAATGGTGGTGAATTCTATATTTCACTATTAGGAGTGCAACTATTATACGAGCAGAGGCCCTGACGAATGCCAAGGGATTAAATACCCGTTAGGCAGAAACATGTTGGCCCTTATGTAGACAGATAATTGTCACTGTCTTCTCTTGCACTGTTCTATTTTTTAATTAGGAGGCGTGTCCAGTCCGCAGAATAAAGTATTTAGAAGGAGGACATTCCATCCTATTTTAAATCACTTGTTAAATTTCTTGTTTGTTGCACTATTTCTTCTTACTTTACCATCAAAAGATCAGTCATCATGGACGGTTTGTGTATTTGGTGGACCAAATCCTGATACAACAATAAGGTGCGGAGCGGAGTGTCCCACTGATCAGGGGACCAGCCTCATTTGCACAGGGGTTTGGCCAAATGATAGGACTGATCATTGAGTCTAATTTGATGGAAACCCTTTACAATCTGTTGTGGATTAATCAGCCATTTTGCGAATAATCGATGATGTACCGGTCTCCTCTATGCATGTAGTGTTAGCCTTTTTTCCTTCTCTATCCTTATTAATACGCTATGTGTGTGCGATAAAGATATTTTGAGATCTTGTTGACTCAGTATCGACAGTGTAGCCTCTCAATTTGGCTGTTAGACCCCCTGTGTTTCGTGTGTTATACATTCAGTTGGTGCTGGGGATAAAATCAGGTGTGGGTCTTTAAAATATATATCCCTTGGACCCTATTTTAAATGGTTTTGTTTAATCAGTGCACTCACTTTACCAGAGCCGCATTCCCCAGCAGCACTGCACATGTGCTGCCCTGCTGCAGGTGAGAAGTTTCTGATGAGATAAGATAAGGATTCGCCTGGGGAGATCATCGAGGTACGGACGAATCCCAGTTCATTGCGCGCAAGTGTCCGTCCAGGAGAAAATGGGCAATTACAGGACACTTTCACTCCTTCTAAGTGCTAATTATGTCTCAAACTTTCTCAGAGGCGGAAAGTCACCCTGCCTCGGGCCTCAGGACTGGGGCACCGAGAGCCACTTATCTGTCAGCAGTACAGCATTCCACGGCGTGGGGAGGACTCCTGTCTCGATTTGAGTCCCCTGCCATGGCTCACTACTTCCGTGCTTGCAGAGGCCACGGCACCCCCCCGAAGGGGGGGGAGGCTCAGGGGCCGGCGCCATAACCCGCGCTGTGCCCCCAGTGGGAAACTGGTTCTGGGCGCTTTAAAGCGCCCAGAAGCCAAGAGGAGATTCGCGCTTCGCGCCACCTGCCAAAAAGACGGAGAGTGCCCAGTGGCACCAAAAGGGCGGCCAATGTGCAGGGAGCGCTATGTTTGAACCCCCAATCAGGGGGCTCCACCGGGGCGCCAAGGTGAGAGGATGGCGAATATAAGTCACCACTCGCCCAGGTAGCTCTCAACTTCGTCGAGGAGCAGGGAGAGCGGCGCACCTGACGAACTTCTGCAGACGAGGCGAAGCTCTGTCGGAGGGACCAGCTGACTACAGACCATCGCTGGACTGAAGGGACCCTCGGTGTGCTAGCGGGACCGGCGGACGACGGACCATCGCTGGACTGAAGGGACCATCGGTGTGCTAGCGGGACCGGCGGACGACAGACCATCGCTGGACTGAAGGGACCATCGGTGTGCTAGCGGGACCGGCAGACGACGGACCATCGCTGGACTTAAAGGAGCATCGGTGCGCTAGCGGGACCGGCGGACGACGGACCATCGCTGGACTGAAGGGACCATCGGTGTGCTAGCGGGACTGGCGGACGACGGACCATCGCTGGACTGAAGGGACCATCGGTGTGCTAGCGGGACCGGCGGACGACAGACCATCGCTGGACTGAAGGGACCATCGGTGTGCTTGCGGGACCCGCAGACGACGGACCATCGCTGGACTTAAAGGAGCATCGGTGCGCTAGCGGGACCGGCGGACGACGGACCATCGCTGGACTGAAGGGACCATCGGTGTGCTAGCGGGACCGGCGGACGACGGACCATCGCTGGACTGAAGGGACCATCGGTGTGCTAGCGGGACCGGCGGACGACAGACCATCGCTGGACTGAAGGGACCATCGGTGTGCTTGCGGGACCGGCAGACGACGGACCATCGCTGGACTTAAAGGAGCATCGGTGCGCTAGCGGGACCGGCGGACGACGGACCATCGCTGGACTGAAGGGACCATCGGTGTGCTAGCGGGACTGGCGGACGACGGACCATCACTGGACTGAAGGGACCATCGGTGTGCTAGCGGGACTGGCGGACGACGGACCATCGCTGGACTGAAGGGACCATCGGTGTGCTAGCGGGACCGGCGGACGACGGACCATCGCTGGACTTATAGGAGCATCGGTGTGCTTGCGGGACCGGCAGACGACGGACCATCGCTGGACTTAAAGGAGCATCGGTGCGCTAGCGGGACCGGCGGACGACGGACCATCGCTGGACTGAAGGGACCATCGGTGTGCTAGCAGGACCGGCGGACGACGGACCATCGCTGGACTGAAGGGACCATCGGTGTGCTAGCGGGACCGGCGGACGACGGACCATCGCTGGACTGAAGGGACCATCGGTGTGCTAGCGGGACCGGCGGACTACAGACCATCGCTGGACTGAAGGGACCCTCGGTGTGCTAGCGGGACCGGCGGACGACGGACCATCGCTGGACTGAAGGGACCATCGGTGTGCTAGCGGGACTGGCGGACGACGGACCATCGCTGGACTGAAGGGACCATCGGTGTGCTAGCGGGACCGGCGGACTACAGACCATCGCTGGACTGAAGGGACCCTCGGTGTGCTAGCGGGACCGGCGGACGACGGACCATCGCTGGACTGAAGGGACCATCAGTGTGCTAGCGGGACTGGCGGACGACGGACCATCGCTGGACTTAAAGGAGCATCGGTGTGCTAGCGGGACCGGCGGACGACGGACCATCGCTGGACTGAAGGGACCCTCGGTGTGCTGGCGGGACCGGCGGATGACGGACCATCGCTGGACTGAAGGGACCCTCGGTGTGCTAGCGGGACCGGCGGACGACGGACCATCGCTGGACTGAAGGGACCCTCGGTGTGCTAGCGGGACCGGCGGACGACGGACCATCGCTGGACTGAAGGGACCATCGGTGTGCTAGCGGGACCGGCGGACGACGGACCATCGCTGGACTGAAGGGACCCTCGGTGTGCTAGCGGGACCGGCGGACGACGGACCATCGCTGGACTGAAGGGACCATCGGTGTGCTAGCGGGACTGGCGGACGACGGACCATCGCTGGACTGAAGGGACCATCGGTGTGCTTGCGGGACCGGCAGACGACGGACCATCGCTGGACTGAAGGGACCCTCGGTGTGCTAGCGGGACCGGCGGACGACGGACCATCGCTGGACTGAAGGGACCATCGGTGTGCTAGCGGGACCGGCGGACGACGGACCATCGCTGGACTGAAGGGACCCTCGGTGTGGCTAGCGGGACCGGCGGACAACGGACCATCGCTGGACTGAAGGGACCATCGGTGTGCTAGCGGGACCGGCGGACGACGGACCATCGCTGGACTGAAGGGACCCTCGGTGTGCTAGCGGGACCGGCGGACGACGGACCATCGCTGGACTGAAGGGACCCTCGGTGTGCTAGCGGGACCGGCGGACGACGGACCATCGCTGGACTTATAGGAGCATCGGTGTGCTAGCGGGACCGGCGGACGACGGACCATCGCTGGACTGAAGGGACCCTCGGTGTGCTAGCGGGACCGGCGGACGACGGACCATCGCTGGACTTATAGGAGCATCGGTGTGCTAGCGGGACCGGCGGACGACGGACCATCGCTGGACTGAAGGGACCCTCGGTGTGCTAGCGGGACCGGCGGACGACGGACCATCGCTGGACTTATAGGAGCATCGGTGCGCCGGCAAGGCTCTCTGTGGTTCACCCAGACGCTCCCACGAATCCGGGACCGGCACGTGGCTAGGCCACCACAAGCCCGGTAGAGCCCGCGGCTTCTCGCTTCACCGTTTTCAGCGCGCATTGTGCCGCTGGGGGCCGGGGGCAAGAACCGTGTGAGCGGGAGGCGCAGCATTAGGAGGTCAGTGAGGGCGCGATCGGCTCCTTCGGACGTCCTGAGCGGCGGACCCTCGTTTTTTTTTTAAAAGAGCTTTTACACCTCACCGGCTCGGTGAGTTACCAGCTCGGCTGCGAGCGGCGGAGAAGAAAAGCGACATCCAACCGGTAGCAGAGGCAGGGATGCCATCGACAGGATGCAGCGTGAGCGTGCCAAGGAGCAGCGGCGGGGGCCACGGGCCGATGGGGAGAGCAAGGACCAGAGCCGGCATCCTACAGGATGGAACATGAGTCCTCGGTAAGGACGAGCCCTGCAGGGGCACCGTTACATAAGCTGTAAAGTCTGGGGTGAGATTAATCTTGCTTGTCTGTCAGGGTGGGAGTTGCAAGCAGCTGCGTGTGGCCTTGATAGGGGTTGCGAGACTCGACTGAAGAGGTTGGTAGCCTCGCCCACACACGCAGAGGTCGGAGCCCAGTGCAATGAAGCTAGGGCCATCTCCTTTCCATGGCAGAGAGCGTGTGCCTTAAAGCAGCGCCATGTGACCTAGCGCTCTGCCATCCAAGAATGCGTGCGTAAAGACAAAGTGGTAGAAGGCACATGAGCACCTGCCGACCCCTAAGGAAATGAACCAGACCCCAGCTATGCCCCAGCTACAAGAGCCAAGTTCACACGTGCAGTGACCGTGTATATAGCGAACTGGGTACACAGACTTCAGCGCGATGTCGTACAGTTCTATTTGTGAACCTCCTCTCCCTTCCCGGGGCAGTAGGGCAGAGGGAACAGCAAAAATCCACGTTGACTAAAACTATGCTAGAGAGCATGACACGGTAAAAAGAATGTACGTAAAATATTGCATCGATTCTAAACACCTTCGGGGTGGAAGGCAACTACTTTACCTTGACAAAAAGCAACGCATTTGGAGGCCAGATTAAAATGCCCTTCAAGTAAAGAAAGAGGCCTCATTATTTGAGAGGAAACTAACAGCGGTAAAAAGCATCAATTCGTGTTCACGACATGTACCTAACTGCACCCATGCACAAAAGACTGAGAAATACTCATTCTGGTAGAATGTGGTTGGCCAAGCAGGCAGGCCAGAAGTACATCGAGCGAGGCAGATAAACAAAGTTTCCATTCTCACAGCAAATTTCAATTGTTATGACACCGCGGCTGCGGCTGAGGAGCGCGTGGCCTGGCCTCCACTGTTCTAGTCTTTAACGTTAATATAATACAGTGCTTTTCCAGAGCGCTCCACGAATTCATTGCTCTCAACCCACAAAGAGTGTTACCTGTGAATAAGGATGAATGTGATCAAGCGCTTCTATAGTCCAAGATAGGAGTGTCCGTTTGCTATAAATGCGGGAGTTAGCACGCGGAATGCGGCGGAGCTAATGTAGCTGTGGATGGACGCCCGCGTAGCGAGCTGGATGCAAAAGGTAGGGCTCAGCTCGACACATAAAATCAACCCACAAGAGCTGGTCAAACAGCGTGGCCCATCACACGAGCACGAAGGTTGGTAAAGCCATACCTTGGTTGGGGTAGAGAGGTGCCATACACAACAGTTAAACGGAAAAGCAAACCAAGCACTTTAAAGTAAATGGCAAGCAACCGCAACTAAAGACGTGGCAGTACGCGAATAGTTTAACCGCGGACTCGATAATTCTCTCGCCTCGGTGCCCACTCTGATCAGCGATCACACTCGGCAACTCTGGGCATTAGCTTGCCTCATCTTCACTAACGGCCCCACCAGACCGCCGGGGATGCCTGGTCTCACCCTGGCGATACCCATTAAGGGACCATCTCTCAGGGAAGCCAGGAAGGATTTTGCAGCGGTCGAAGCGCCTTGGGACCCTCCGGGTAAGTAGTGCGCTATATAAATGCCTATACATTTACATTTACATTTACATTGCCAGCTTGAGATGCTGGGCAAATCACTTAATCCTCCTGTGCCGCCATGTGTAATGTAATGCGGTGCTCAGGCGAAGTGCGCCAAATACCTTCGAGTCGAATCGCGCAATACAAGCATGCAATGCAATGGCAGTAAACTGCACACATAGGCACGGCAATGGCAGGCTGGAGACAGGCTTGAAATGCTACTGACGTGGGAGGCACAATCAGTGTTGAAAGCCCACTTGTAGCAAGTAGGACGCGATTAAGGTCACCCTTCGTGGATGACCCCACTTTGCAGCGACATGCCAGCATTTAAACTTTCTCAGATGGCTGCACTCATGTAGTTCCCGGAAACTTTAGTAGCATTTACACTGAGAAAACGAGCAGCAGGCATTCACAGAATTTTGCCGGAGGTGTAGCGTTAAAAAACGGGTAATCAATTCAGTGGTTATGCTACTGCCTTGGGGAACGCGCGCTAATTGAATCAAGAACACCAAAGTGGATAAGTGGTATCCCGAGGCATTCCACTAGAGGTCAGCATTGCCCAGCCTAATCGGTGACCAAAATGCGCAGATGTATAAATGAAACGTTACTGTAACTGAAAGGTAAAACATAACGCTCAAACTCCTAGATGAGCACAGGAGTTAGATGTTTCAAATCGCATCTCCCTCTGTATGGTTAAAGCTATCATGGTGCAGGGACATATGCAGGTTCAGCCTGCGGTGAAGCTGTAGAAGAGCTAAAAACCCTCAGAATAAAAGTCCATTTGATAATTAAGTGCTATTGAATGTCTGCAGTAGCCCTTAGTTATAATACCAGGTAGTACGGAGTTACCGGGAGAAGCTTAGGTTAGGTTTTAGGTATAGCGCTCGTGCCAGCAGGTGTCATTCATAGGACAGAATGCTGAACGATAGGAATGCAAGTCTGGCATGTGGCACAAACCTGATAGAAAGGGACTGTGTAATTAGGGCCGGTATATCTGACTGGGGAACCACGTCAGCCGGTAACTCAGCTACCTGTAATTCAAGAATAATTGTATAATGCGCATGCACATGTACCGCTGGGCTGATTCCTGGTGCAACAATGAAGAACGAGGGAGCAAGTTTTCAAAGACAGCCGTGCGGCAGGCAAGTAAATAAGGGGACCGTGATATTACCCATCAGTAAGGCACCCCGGCCGGGGGGCCCGGCCCCGGGCATCCGTGCTGTGTCTGGTTATCTCCGCGAGGAAGGGAGGAAAGTAAACAAGTCGAGTTGGGTGACAATGAACATCTGGTACCCAGGGCCTAGATGGGGTGTACATGCGCTTTACAAATAGAGGGGTCATGGTCCCGGCGACCCCAACTGTGCAAATCGTGATCTCATCCGCCCATAGGAAAAACATGTACAGTTTAGCAAGGTGCTAGGTAAACAAAAATGTATAACATTAGAGTACAAAAAAATGTACCAAAACGATCTAGACCAGCTTCCAAGACCGGTAGCAGACAAGAAGGCGGATGTCTGGAGCAGGCACAGGGCGACCAGTACTCAGTGTTCACGGAGGATTGGCGGTAAACGTAGGAGGGGAATACAGCAAGGAAAAACAGCTGTACCAGGGAGTTGGGTAACAATAAACAGCTGCGATTCAGTGCTAGGATCACTTGGGCGTAAGGGCACTTTACAAACACGTAGGTTATGTCCTCGGCAGTGCCAGCTATGGACTCCACCCTCCCAAGAATAAGCAACAAGTTACGAGGAAAATGTTAGTAAAACAGTGCATTTGATTGGGGCGTGCTTACGAAATTTGCCCAATTTTCAGAAGCGAAATTTGGATAAGAGCTAAAAGTCTTATGGTGACCCTGTTATATAGAGTTTTATTAAGCGCTCAGCTACTCGGACCGAGTGTCCCGGCCCTGTCAGACCCAACACAACACAACCATTACGGCTGAGGGGAGTTAATTGCAGAACAACCACGTCTTCAGCTCCTTCCTAAAAGACCCAAGGGTCACACATTTCCTAAGTGACAGTGGCAGTGCATTCCAGGCTTGGGGTGCAAGGTATCCAAAAGAGCGGCCCCCGATGCGAGCGCGCCTGACTGCCGGGATAGTGGCCAGTGAAAGGGACGCAAAGCGAAGTGTTCTGGATGGAATGTGAAATCCCAACCGCTTCCTTAGGTAACCTGCACCAGAGCCATGGAGTGCCTTAAATGCCAAGGTCAGCATCTTGAACTCGATGCGTTTCCGTATCGGAAGCCGGTGGAGGGATTTCAGCAGGCCCGCAGCGTGAGACCTCCGACCCTATTAAGAATATAGGAAAACATTTGTAAAGTATCGCATATGAGTAGGGCGCGCTTACGAAGCCTAAGCTAACAATTTGCAAAGGCAAATCCTGATAAAAGGGGCGGAGTCACTGCAACTCTATTAAGAATATACGAAGTTTGTGAAAACATTGCATCTCATTGGGCGCGAATATGAAGTTTAAGATAAAAAAGTCCAATACAAAATTTTGGAAGAAGGAAGGGTTAGCGGTATACCTGTTTAGCATACAAATGCAACTTTCCGTTAATATCACGTTCCGGGGGGGACTACTTGGGTACTGGTTTTGCAAAGGTGCTTACCAGGAGAACAAGTGAAGGAGAGGATGGTATTTATGAATGTTAAGTGTATCACATATCCACACGTGGTATCTGACAATCACCCAATTTTTGTTTGGATTTCATGTGTAACCCATGGCGAGAGAATACAGTGCCATAAGACTCCGAACAGGACGCAAGCGTACCACTGCATGAAGGCAAGGGCGGAGCAGAGCACACCATGGGGTGCCTGTGGTAGATTGCCGTCAGACCTGACCAGACGTCAGACTCCCTTGAGACACAGCTAGAGGCGGGTTTCCTAGCGCTCAAGTGGTTGACGAACAGAACAGGCATTACTGGGGGGGGGGGGGGTCAGTCACTTTGGGATGCCACACGGCAGGGTGAGCAGCAGGCAGGGCAACCTTGGGAGGCCGCACGGCAGGGTGTCCGAAGTCCCCCTACACAACACCCCCAGACGGCAGACAATGGATCCGGTGCGCAGCAGGCCACCTTATTCTGCCAATTTTTCTTTTGGCAGGGAGTCGCCCATAGCTGATGGATAGTGGGCCATTCCTTCGTGCTGATTCACCGCGGACGCCCAGAATTGTATGGTCCAGACGGGGTCCATCTCTCCGGCATAGGGAGGAGAGTCTGTTGGGACAACTTGTGGGGCGCAATGACTCTCACAAGTTGCAAATAAAAAAAAAAAACTTCTTTTATGGTGGGGGGGTGGGGGAGCCGCAGAAAGACGTTAGCCTCCCTACGGCGTGGCGGAAATTGGTACAATAGTTGGCTAAGGAAACACACCGGCGGGCGGTGTGTAGGAGGAGGGCCACTCACTTTTGGATGCCGCACGGCAGGGTGAGGTGGCCACACCAAGGAGGGGAGTAGCAAGAGGAGACGGCACTCGCGGCCCAGACCCGGCCGGGCAGCAGGGCGCAAAAGGTAGCGAGCTTGGGGCCTAACTCCAGAGAGAAAAGCTACCCTCCACTACACGCAGAAGGTGTGGGTGACCAACCAATGGTGATCCCGGAAATAACCAACAAAGAGGATCACCAAGGACTGACAAAAGGAGCTGGTTTTTTGGGGTGCCATTTACGAACTGATGTGTAACACAAAAGTACCGGCCCAAAGTCGGCCCAAGATGTTTTCTATGTTTTATGACATGTATGACTTATGACCAACATACGGCAGTTCGCAAATGACAAATGTATAACCAGCATGTGTGTAATACTAATAAAACTGCGGCCAACAACGACCACAATATGGACACGCATTGTTGGCTATCTTTACTGTAAGGAGGGTAGGCGGGCGGGGGTGTCAGAGATATATTTCCACGGAATGGGCACGGTGTGAGGGTTATTGCAGAGGCCGCCACACCCCCCTCCAAAGGGGAGGTGGGGCTCAGGGGCCGGCGCCATAACCCGCGCTGTGCCCCCAGTGGGAAACTGGTTCTGGGTGCTTTAAAGCGCCCAGAAGCCAAGGGGAGATTCGCGGTTCGCGCCACCCGCCAAAATGACAGAGAGTGCCCGGTGGCGCCAAAAGGGCGGCCAATGGGCAGGAAGCGCTATGTTTGCACCCCCCAATCATGGGGCTCCACTGGAGCGCCAAGGTGAGAAGATGGCAAATATAAGTCGCCGCTCGCCCAGGTAGCTCTCAACTTCGTCGAGGAGCAGGGAGAGCGGCGCACCTGACGAACTTCTGCAGACCCACCCACCCACACCTAAGGAGCAGCAGTGTCGCAGGGCTGGATGGTGGCAAGGGCATTTGCGGAAATTGGTACAATGGTTGGCTAAGGAAACACACCGGCGGGCGGTGTGTAGGAGGAGGACCACTCACTTTTGGATGCCGCACGGTAGGGTGAGTTGGCCGCACCAAGGAGGGGAGTAGCAAGAGGAGACAGCACTCGCGGCCCAGACCCGGCCGGACGGCAGGGCGCAAAAGGTAGCGAGCTTGGGCCTAACTCCAGAGAGAAAAGCTACCCTCCACTACACACAGAAGGCGTGGGTGACCAACCAATGGTGATCCCGGAAATAACCAACAAAGAGGACCACCGAGGACTGACAAAAATAGCTGTTTTTTTGGGGTGCCATTTACGAACTGATGTGTAACACAAAAGTACCGGCCCAGAGTCGGCCCAAGATGTTTTCTGACATGTATGACTTATGACCAACATACGGCAGTTCGCAAATGACAAATGTATAACCAGCATGTGTGTAATACTAATAAAACTGCGGCCAACAATGACCACAACATGGACACGCATTGTTGGCTATCTTTACTGTAAGAAGGGTAGGCGGGCGGGGGTGTCAGAGATATGTTTCCACGGAATGGACACGGTGCGAGGGTTAATCTGACCTCATACTCCGGAGGTGAAGGCAAGTGCGGTATCTCACATTCGGATAATTAGCACATCAGGGCGCCCCTGGTGAGTGCCTGGCTGCAGAGCAGTTATATCATCGTGTTCACAGGGCGGCCCACCCCCTCTTAATTGGCAGCAACTGTGTCTGAGTACTTAATCCGCGTGGCGCGGCAGGAATAATTGCAGCGCCAGCCTGGAGCCACTTGTTACATTGTAAATGTAGCCGCCTAGCGCTGCCGCGCTCTCACTGACTCAGCCATTATTAGGTATTTATGAACTAAGAGCTGCTCCTGGCACTGGCAGCACGTCTCTCGCAGCAGGAGCAGTGCACAGGCACTGCTGGTGGCACGACCTGGCGAGTCTCAAATGCGTGACAACGCATTTCAGTGCGGTGATACGGAACACCGCACTGAAATGCGTGAGTGTCACACCGGATGCGTGATACTTGACAGGACTGCTCTAGCGCTCGGCTGGACCCACCCCACCCCGTTCGGTGGGAGAGCTGACAGGACCCCTAGGTGCGCCCTGGATGACCGTATCCTTCACCTCTCGCACCCGCCGTCCGGTCACAGAAAGTTCAGCACTTTCCAGAGTCAGCCAACGCCGGGGCAGCAGCAGGGTCATTGGGTCCCTCCTGGGCAGAAACATGTCCCGCCGCCGGGGCAGCCACGTGCCCCACCTGGGGACATTTTGGGAGATCAGTTCCCCCGGGCCCGATCGAGCCGCAGCCGGGCCGACTATGCCTGTTATCGTTTCAGGGGGGCCATGGGAGGTCCGAAGAGGAGAGCCGGCGGGCGCGGGAGTCTAGATCCGAGTTACTGATGATCGATAATTATAAGGCAGCGGTGCAGGTCATTCCGCCGTGACCGCAGGAGCACTGATATCAAAATGTCAGTTTTTATCATGCATAATTAATGAATACACCACAATAAAACATGGAACACCAGGGATTTATTGAAACCTGCGTTCACACTGCAGGCAAAATGTTGGAGGGCTGGAGGGGACGACTGAGCCATTCATTCTTCAGAAGCGGATGGCATGTGTTCGACGGCTGAAGTGACTGGCCTCTTTTGTGGAGACGGCGAAGTGTGTGTGTTTTTACATTTTAAACAGATCTTATTGACGGACGTAGGTAATTAAGTGGCGTTTACTAGGGGTTGAGAGCAAATAACAAACATCGCTGGGGTGCAATTAATGCCCTGTCATGGGTCGCCTCACTGTGTGTCCCGTGGACGGGCCTCGCTGCTTTTATTGCCCACTTCCTCTCGACGGCTCCTCAGGCCTGGAGCGGCCCTGTGGCAGTGCTGACAAGAGCTGTGGGGGCGGAGGCTCCATGTCTTTCAGGGGGCCCTGGATGGCAAGCACCGACAGCCTGCAACCAGCAGTGAACTGACGAGTTCCGCATGCGATATACATGTGCAGTATGTACACGTGCGTGCACGTGCATCAGGGAGGATTGTACATACCATGAAGCAGTGTGGATGCCGTGGGCTGGCGCGATCACACGACAATCGGCCCTCGAGCCAATGAGGGCTGGAGTTGTGATTGGTATCAGAACCCCGAGAATACATTACTGGGCCACAATACATAGTGTATGTATTGTTTATTTTACAGCTGGTCCCATGAAAGTCCTCCAGCCTACCCTATATACTGTCAACACTGCCTCTAGGACAAGCTTCCCCAGCCCCCTCCAGTATGGATGTGCCCCCTCTCTGCCCGAAGCTTGAAGCGGTAACAAGTTGTGAAGATTTTAGGGGTGGAGTGGTACTTAACGCCATAAGGGTGCCCTGCCGCAGGGTTTGCATTTTGGGAGGAGGCGGGAGTATCCTTCAGTGTCGCCTGGTGAAGGGCCGAAAGATGCGCGGCTCTCTGTACTCCCAGCACTCCAATGGCAGGGGTGGGGGGAGGCTCTCTCCAGTGGAGTCAACAGGCAACTGTACCCCCACATGGTTCCCTTTGACGCATGTGTGTCCCCCAGAGGGGGCTCAGGGGGCGGACATGTAACACTTCAGAAGTCAGATTATGTTCGTTCCTATCGCCCCTCCAGACCTCCAGACTCCCGGTTCAATCATCAGTCCTATTAAAAGGGGGCGCCCCAGGAGGGACGGGCTGCAACTCTCTCCTTGTGAAGAAAAAGAAAGGGGCAGAACAATGGGGCCGTCCGTCCGAGGCACATGTCCAAAATAAACCCCCTCCCCCATTCACTTCACTAGAAAGGTCCAGCTTTCGTGTTTTTTTTTAGGTCTCGACTATTATACCCCACAGGGATTAATAGGTGAGTATATAGTAGGCGAAACAAACATTTGACCAAGTGTGGATTACGTGCAGTTCATGTGAACTAGTTGTGTGAGACGTGCGTGCACGTCAAACCCATCAGCCTCGCACCAAACACCATCTGGCTCGTATCCGACTTCAGAGGAATCCGCTCTCAAGCCTCTCCCGCCCCTGCCATCAGACTTCAAGGAAAAGCGCTCCAGCTCCCCTGCCCCCTCCCCCAGCAATGCTGGCAATGTTTACATTTAACTTGTTGGCTTCCCTCCGCTGTCATACTCCTAGCTGTCCTCCAAATGACGTGCTGTATTTCTAACACACACAGTTTAGTAACCAAAGCACTGCCAAGTAAAAACAATTCTGCTTCTCACAGGACTTACAAAGATTCAATTGCTTAGCGCCCAAACACGTAGTTTAGCGATGTGGCAATAGCATGCTGAAGTCTCCATGTCTGTTTGCGTAACATTAACTTAACTGAATCACATGACGTGAGCAATTAAACTATGTACTTCCAGAGATCAAATTCTTTTTTTTGCTGGCAGTTTTATTTAGCGTGATCTCGACCTGAAGGTATCAGCTTGCTGTACATTGAGCACTTGTTGCATTACAGACGGACATATTCCTTTTTTTAGGCACGGGTAGATTAAGTGGTTTGCGCAAAATCACATGATGTTGAACGTCACTGCCCAGACTCGAACTGAAGCATTCATTGTGTATAAGGCCTGTTCTTTAAGTAAAGTAGTGCTTGCCTCACTGACTTTGACATGACAGTCATGCTTCATTCCTTCTTGTATCCCTTTATCCACACACATTTCGTGCGCGCACGCCGCGTTCCGCCTCTGCTGCCACTTCAGCTCACCAGGCTGCACATCCCCTCCCCCCTCGCTCGCCAATGTCCCTCCCGCCCTTCCTTTGATCTTGCCGCGAGTTCTCTCAGTCTAATGACCCTCGCCCTCCCCATCACAGAGCGTGCATCGCTTATCTGTTTTTATTGTGTATTCCTTCTTTGATCTTTCCCCTTCCTTATTTTCCTGTCTTCCCTTTGCATTTCTCTTTTGTTTGTTTCCCATTCTCCTTTATCTCTAATTTCTCCTCGTTTCCTTATTTCATCTTTTCCGATTTTGCGGATAGTTTTTGGCAGATACTGGCCGGGTGCAAAACTCATGGTAAATTATCATCAGTTACCGAAGCGATATGCTTTGCTATGGTGTAAAAAAAGAGATGCATAGGCAGCCTCCAATTCATGATAATTTTTGGGTTTTTCATTGTTACCTGGACTTCAGATTAAAGGCTTTCCTGTTGTTCTTGTTTACCATGTGCGACGACAAGATGACAACCTATTAGGCAGATTCACAAAAGTCTTAACAAAATATAGAGTTTGTTCTTTGAAACCATGGTCGATCTTTCTACTGATGTGTTCTGTGTGTTTTGTTGTATTTTTTACCTGAGTTTTGTTGCTTTTTCGCTAGCATGTCATCATATATTTGACTACACGCTTCACAGTGACCCAAGTACTCTGAACTCATACGTTGCAAGTATCAATTTGTTGCTAGCAGACTCTTATACAAATACATTTGACCTGCTTTTATAAGTATAGTTAGTTTCACAGTTGTTTTATTTTTGACATGCCTGATCCCCCAGTTTCAGAATCCCAACCACAACAGGAGCTACTACAGCGAGTACCAGACTAACAGTGGCGCGTTTCTGCTCCTATCACTGGTTATTTCAGCAGGGTTACAGACATTAAATAAGATAGATAGATATTGGACTGCAGCCAGACTGCACAGCTCTCCAGCCCCATTTCTAAAGTGCACCTGGGAGGCCTGCTTAATATTCAAGTCCATATCCCTGTGCATGTTGAATAACACAGTCTTGCTTTTCTAATTTCTGCCCTAGTTTGGTTATGTTTCATCGTGCACTAGAGTAGCAGAATGAAAATCTGGACAGGACCATAACCTGGTACTAAGGACTACACTTGCACTTAGTACTTGGAAACTTGCTGACCCTGTTGAGTATCTGAAACTCCGCCATCCCACAAAGCAAGCCAAGAACATCAAAGTGACCAGCCGCTTTGAGTCTATTTGCCACCATCCACTTCAGGCGCGCCGCAGGTCATAAACAGGACCATCTGCTCGTGAATCGGGATGCTGGCATGGATGCCCAGCCCCCGCCCCCCCGCTCCACCACCAGCGCTTCCTTTCCTCTGCCGGCTACTTTTCACCCTTTTCTTTTAGTGCTGACCTGCTGCCAAATGCTAATCCGGATTAAAGGTTCGTGATTTAGACGCTGTGAAATGATCTTTAATCAGCTTTATTTACTTAAGTAACACACATTTTTCTCTACCCCCTTCCCCTCTCTGTACCTGCTCGCTCCCTCGCCTCTATTTCTCTCCCTCTCTCCTACTTCCTCGTGCCCTGTTTCCCCACCTTCTTCCTCGATTGGCCCCTCCTCCCTTCTGTTCCTTTAATTTTTCTCTACCTCCCTTTGTCCCTCTCTTCCTCTCTCATCCTCATTTTCTCTAAACGTCTCCCCTCCTCCCTGTTTCTCTATCTTGTCACTCTGCTCTCTTTCTATCCATTCTCTCACTTTATTCATGCATTTGTTTCTCCTCTGTCCACACTGTCTTCCCTTATCTGTTATCACTGCTCCTATTTCATTTCTCGCTTCTCCCTCCCCTGCTTTCCCTCCCTCTACCTGCCCTTTTCTGTTGCAGAAGAGGACACGTCGTCCTTCCAGGTGAGTTGCTGACCGATACCCAGAGTGTGTCTGCAGTGCCTGACCCCTGACCCACTGTTCCTGGATGGAAGCTTCCGGTTCCGCGCCCGTATATGTTCCTCGGTTCTGCTCTGATTTTACATGTGATAAGAGTTTCCCAGTTCACAAGCGTACTGTGTCTGTGAAGGAGGGTGGTGCTACTGCTGGCACACACTACTGTCCCGTCTCGTGTCTGGCTCTCAGGGGCAGGTGCACTTTCCACAATAAAAGCTTCACTGTGACCTTACAAGCATTGTCCCCCATTCACCAAACTGCTGGTGGTGGCAGAGGTGATTTTACGCACCCTTTGACCTTTTCTGAAATCAGTTGGTTCCATCCTCCCACAGCATCTTTCAACGCCACAGCATCACTCAATGGCACAGCATCACTCAACGCCACAGCATCACTCAGCACCACCCACGCCACAGCACCACTCATCGCCACAGAACCACTCAACACCACAGCACCACTCAACACCACAGCACCACTCAACGCCACAGCATCACTCAGCGCCACAGAATCACTCAGCACCACTGAATGCCACAGCACCCCTCAAAGCCACAGCACCACTCAATGCCTCAGCACCACTCAATGCCACAGCTCCACTCAATGCCACAGCACCACTCAGTGCACAGCATCCCTCAACGCCTCAGCATCACTCAACGCCACAGCATTACTCAACGCCACAGCATCACTCAATGCCACAGCATCGCTCAATGCCACAGCATCACTCAGCTCCACAAAACGCCACAGCAAGCCACAGCATCACTCAGCACCACTAAAGGCCACAGCATCACTCTGTGCAACCATTAAACAATAACTGGTTCTAATATGTTCTCTCAATGTTTCAAGCTTTATTACAAATGTCACAAAAAGATGTTAATATTTCACTTCTGTTCTTGGATTTTCATCACAATAAAATACACTGAATATAATCTTCCCAAAAGTTATTTACAAAAGTTTAAGCTATTGCCATTATAAATTACAATAACTTTTATTTAAGTATTAATTATTAAAAAAAATAAAAGCCATTGTTATTTGTAATATTGATAGATCTAAGTCATGTAAATACAACACATATTGCATTACAAATGCTATTGGTGTCACGTTTGCGAAAGTTAAAACTATTGGCATTGTAAATGACAAAGCTATTAATTTCGCTATTTTCAAAACCAACACATAAATAAAAAATGTGTCATTTACAAGACCAATAGCTCAAACTTTCCTAATGCGAGACCTATTGCATTGCAAATGCTTGTTTTAAATATAACTTGTGATAGAAAAATATTTTTAAATCGATGTGTTATATCTATTTTGTGGCGCAATCCATAATGGCCTTGTTTAAGCAAAGGTTTTTTTTTGGGTAAGCAGTATTTGATGCTGTCTTTGGAAATCAATGTGCAGTTGTTGTTTATTGCCACCATTGTAAAACTGATGTTTTTGGGGAACACTGGGCTATTGATATAGTGTGCGATCAGTGTACATTGAGGCTGTTCTGTATGCGTAGAGTGCATTGATTGAGGCCACAACAGCTGGAAAGGCTTGGGATGAATGACTCAGTCCATCTAAGTTGTTCAAACGTAAGAGCGGGCGTGCTGGTGTTTCGTGCTAAGGCGGCTGCTGGGTGTGATTGTTTGCAGGCTTCTGATTACAGTCTTCAGCAGTTTGTAGAAAATGAATCTCTGGCTGTTTTGTGTCCGTTGAAAATGCCCTTTGTATAATGTGCTACCGGTGGTTTGATTGAAGTTTTTCTGAAGTTTCCACTTACTATGCTATGCAGCTGTATGCCACACCTGGCCTGGTGAAGCCCCCTCTCCCCGAGTGCTTCCAATGGCTCTGCAGGGCAAGGTGTGGCCACAGCTTCTAGCTGGGTTAGATCATTTTAGATGCTGACTTGTGATACTCGGGAACCTAAAGGGCTCAAAGAAAATCCAAAGTAAAGACCTCTGATTTGAAAAGCTGCCCTGATAGATGGAGCTTACGCCGGGCAGGGCAGGTAGTCACTGAATCCCAAATTAAAGGTCACTCAGGAAGGCTACTGTCATCTTAGCTGAGCTAGACTTACAGCTCCAAGGTTCTTAACTAATGCGAGGGCGGTTGGTGGCAGTCCATTCCTTGAGGCAATACGATAACAAGCATTGACAATGCAACAGGTCTCACCTTTTATTAAGTAAAAGCCATTTGCTTTTCTAATGGTATTGTATAGCAAAGCAAGTAGCTTTAAGTTAATTAAAGGTGAGACCTATTGCATTTTAATGCTTGTTTGGTAGGCTGTAGGTTCCTAGATCCGTCCCCAAAGCTGTTCCGCGGTGCCAGGCAGCAGCAGAGGCCTCGATGGGCAGAGCACACAGCTCCTGGGCTTGGCATTATCCCGGCTCCTTCACGCCTCCCCCTTTATCATTTGACACAAGTATTTAAGACGTGGTAATGAAGGGCCTCTCTCTCCCGAAGATAGGTTTAAAAAGCCAAACTGCGCAGCAATTACATAGGGCTCGCTGAGAGGAGTGATGGGGCTGCCTCTTAATTGTGGCCTTTGGGAACCCACTTCCTCCAACCCCTCAGAGCAGATAATCAGGTAGAGTCAGCCCTGAGAGAGTCAGGTATGAGGAGGGCGGTTCACCACTCGACAGCGTCACCGAGGCGCCGGAGAGCAGGTTCTCTAGGCACTAGTAGGCGCTGCTGCACACCCCGTGTTTTGGTGAGTAAAGCAGCAAGCAGTGTCAGTGGCCAGCAGTTTTAGTGTTTGTGTACTATAGCTCCGTCTCTTTTTCTGAGACGGTGTCAGCCACACATTCGGCGCGTAATCTGGGGGTCATTTTTGGGCCTAATTTACAGCTGGATCTGCACGTAAATAAGACCACGTCAACGTGCATGATGCTTATCCGGATGCTGCGTAAGGTCCTACCTCTCCTTCCTGAGCAAGCCAGATCCGAAGTAGTGCGGAGTACCATCCTAAGTCGACTCAACTACTGCAACGCACTACTTTTGGATGCCCCTGTAACACTACTGGGCAAGCTTCAAAGGGTACAGAATCTGGCTGCCAAACTCGCTCTTTCCCGCCCCTACTACAGTTCGTCTACAGCAGCACTACAGGAACTCCATTGGCTGCCGATTCACCTTCGTGTCCGATACAAAGCAGCATGCATAGTGTTCAGAGCTATTCATGGCTTGGGACCAATCCCGTTGCGGAGAATGTTTGCTTGGTATCTCCCATCTCGAGCCTTACGCTCCTCGTCATCCAAGCTGTTAGTAGTCCCGCGCTTCCAGAGAGTGAGGATGGGTGGCCGATCGTTCAGAGTAGCGGCGGCCAAACTATGGAACTCCCTGCCACTATCCCTCAGGAGCCTTGAGGCTCTTCCAGCCTTTAGAAAGGCGTTGAAAACCTACCTCTTCCCGAGGATAGGCTAGCTGCTGAAGCTGTTGTTGGATCAGGGTTCAAAGCGCCAGGATGCCCTTGGTGGTGACAGGCTGCGCTCTATAAGTATACCACAATACAATACAATACAATAAACACTGTTCTCGAGATTCGCTTATTACGCTAACAAGCAGAAGCTTCACCATTTCATTCTGCTCTCCCACACAGAACAGCAGCCGGTCAGGCAACAGTAGCACAAGCTTCACACACACACACACACACTGGCAGGCACCCTCTGGCAGAAGCAGTGCTGCACATACATGTGCTTTCACAAACATACAGAAACACACACACGCATCAGTATCAGAAAAAGCTTCACTCGCTCTCTCGCTCACTTACATATGACATGTACAGTCAGGCAACAACAGCACACGCTTTACACACACATAGCAGGTACAGTACAGTAGCTCATGCTTCATACACACTACATGTACACACAATCACAATTACATATACACATTATAAAAGGTACAGTTGTGCATGCAAATCGGTGAGTTTGAGGAGGCAGTTGCTAGAACTTTTTTAAATTTGTGACCCCATGTCTAATTGCATGTAAAATAATTTTGTATTAAAGTGCACTCTTTTTAAACATTTTCACAGAGGGGACAACCCCCAAATCCCCTATTGTTGATCAGGCTTGCTTGCTTTGCCTGGCTCCGATGTAACACTCAGCCCCAACTTCTACGCCTTACTACTTTCAAAAGTCACAAGCCGCCACTGCAATGCACCCCATTATGTTTAGGAATATGTGGTTCGTACGGCCATCAGTGGCATAACTAATTTAAAACCTGATACTTTAGAAATCTCTTACAATGATACGCATCCACACACAGCCCATGGATAGAAATACAAGGGCCTTAAAAAAAGAATGACATTAATAAGAACGTATTTTGGTGCAATTGTAAAGCTAGAAAATGTTAGATAGATGCTGTTAAGATAACGTATGGTACAAATAGACAACCAGAATGCGAGCAATGCGCTTGGCTGACATTACAAAGGCCAGGCCGGAAGCTGATTCTGATCCTTTGGATCACGCACATGCACGTTCTTTCCTGGCGTGTAGGGACCAGAAAGAGCAAAGTCCTATGAACACTCTAGAAAGCTTAAGAGAATCCTCAAGGTGACTGTCTAGATGACTCCCCCCTGCACCCCACTCAAGAAGTGCTGAGGATACAGGTCTGTCCCCTTCAGCTTTGTCACATGACATATGCCTCATTGTCACTGATCTGGTGTTTAAAACACCATGGCATTTTCCTCTGTTTACTTTCCTATGTACCACGCTGTGGATTTAAAAAACTGCAAATACATGAGTTAAATAAATAAATAAGCTGCCCAGTTTATTTGCAAAACTGACCGATATGCTCATATATTCATTGAAATACAGATATGTTCATTGAAATACAGATATATTAATTGAAATACATATAATTCATTGAAATACAGATATATTAATTGAAATACGGACTATCACTTCCAGTTGTCACCTTTCTGTAAATAGTCTTCAGTCCTTTACAACAGTGTTTGGAAGATGCTCATCTGAAGTGAAGCTATAAATACTTTTATACAGCAGCAGCCAAGTGTGAGGCCTGCACTTGAACTGCCTGACCCTTAAAAACATTCACGTCTGTGACATCTGAAATCCCTGGTCTTTACAGGTATAAGTGTTTGTTTGTGTGAAATGAATTCACTGCTGGAGCCTGGAGGTGGCGGTTCCGTCAGCAGCCACCAGAGGGCGCTCCTCACCTGCTGATGAAACCCACTGAACTGCACATTGGATGAAAGGGAGAAGGGTTTCCTCTTCCGGGTCAGTGGCGGAAGAGACAGCACCAGCAGCAGATGCTGACATCACTTCCGGCCTCTACTGGTGTTCAGCCTGCTGCAGAGGAGGAAGGAGCCCTGTCTGGTGGGCAGTTACCGCCATCTACAGAACCTCACAGACCCCTCCCTCAGACCCCAGATCTGCCCCTCCCCCCAGACCCCAGATCTGCCTCTCCCTCCCAAACCCCAGATCTGCCCCGACGCCCCCCTCAGACCCCAGATCTGCCCCTGCTCCCCCTTCAGACCCCAGATCTTCCCCCCCTCCCCCCTCCCCCCGGCACCACCCCAGAAGGAGGAGAGAGCCTGGACATGTCTGCACGGGTCTAGGCTCAGGTAGGAGATTGTCAGCACCTCATGCTTTGTTTGTAGAAATAGACTGAATAATCCTGGAGGGAATCTCTGCAGGAGCCGGGTTGAGCTGGGCTCTTCTATCCGGGACCCCTAGGGCTGAGCAGGGCTCTTCTATCCGGGGCCCCTTGGGCTGAGCTGGGCTCTTCTATCCGGGGGGGGCCCTGGGGCTGAGCTGGGCTCTTCTATCCGGGGCCCCTGGGGCTGAGCTGGGCTCTTCTATCCGGGGCCCCTGGAGCTGAGCTGGGCTCTTCTATATGGGAGCCCCTCGGGCTGAGCTGGGCTCTTCTATCCGGGGCCCCTGGGGCTGAGCTGGGCTCTTCTATCCTGGGGCCCCTGGGCTGAGCTGAGCTCTTTTATCCGGGGGCCCCTCGGGCTGAGCTGGGCACTTCTATCCGGGGTCACCTGGGGCTGAGCTGGGCTCTTCTCTCCGGAGCCCCTGGGGCTGAGCTGGACTCTTCTATCCGGGGCCCCTGGGGCTGAGCTGGGCTCTTCTCTCTGGGGGGCCCTGGGGCTGAGCTGGGCTCTTTTATCAGGGGGTCAGGGGGCCCCTGGGGCTGAGCTGGGCTCTTCTATCTGGGGGCCCCTGGGGCTGAGCTGGGCTCTTCTATCCGGGGGGCCCTGGGGCTGAGCTGGGCTCTTCTATCCGAGGCCCTGGGGCTGAGCTGGGCTCTTCTATCCGGGGCCCCTGGGGCTGAGCTGGGCTCTTCTATCCGGGGGCTCCTGGGGCTGAGCTGGACTCTTCTATCCCAGGGCCCCTGGGCTGAGCTGACCTCTTCTATCCGGGGGCCCCTGGGCTGAGCTGGGCTCTTCTATCGGGGGCCCCTGGGGAGCTGAGCTGGGCTCTTCTATCCTGGGCCCCGGGGGCTGAGCTGAGCTCTTCTATCCGGGGCCCCTGGGCTGAGCTGGGCTCTTCTATCCTGGGCCCCGGGGGCTGAGCTGGGCTCTTCTATCCGCGGGCCCCTGGGGCTGAGCTGGGCTCTTCTATCCGGGACCCCTAGGGCTGAGCAGGGCTCTTCTATCCGGGGCCCCTTGGGCTGAGCTGGGCTCTTCTATCCGGGGGGGCCCTGGGGCTGAGCTGGGCTCTTCTATCCGGGGCCCCTGGGGCTGAGCTGGGCTCTTCTATCCGGGGCCCCTGGAGCTGAGCTGGGCTCTTCTATATGGGAGCCCCTCGGGCTGAGCTGGGCTCTTCTATCCGGGGCCCCTGGGGCTGAGCTGGGCTCTTCTATCCTGGGGCCCCTGGGCTGAGCTGAGCTCTTTTATCCGGGGGCCCCTCGGGCTGAGCTGGGCACTTCTATCCGGGGTCACCTGGGGCTGAGCTGGGCTCTTCTCTCCGGAGCCCCTGGGGCTGAGCTGGACTCTTCTATCCGGGGCCCCTGGGGCTGAGCTGGGCTCTTCTCTCTGGGGGGCCCTGGGGCTGAGCTGGGCTCTTTTATCAGGGGGTCAGGGGGCCCCTGGGGCTGAGCTGGGCTCTTCTATCTGGGGGCCCCTGGGGCTGAGCTGGGCTCTTCTATCCGGGGGGCCCTGGGGCTGAGCTGGGCTCTTCTATCCGAGGCCCTGGGGCTGAGCTGGGCTCTTCTATCCGGGGGCCCCTGGGGCTGAGCTGGGCTCTTCTATCCGGGGCCCCTGGAGCTGAGCTGGGCTCTTCTATATGGGAGCCCCTCGGGCTGAGCTGGGCTCTTCTATCCGGGGGCCCCTGGGGCTGAGCTGGACTCTTCTATCCCGGGGCCCCTGGGCTGAGCTGACCTCTTCTATCCGGGGGCCCCTGGGCTGAGCTGGGCTCTTCTATCGGGGGCCCCTGGGGAGCTGAGCTGGGCTCTTCTATCCTGGGCCCCGGGGGCTGAGCTGAGCTCTTCTATCCGGGGCCCCTGGGCTGAGCTGGGCTCTTCTATCCTGGGCCCCGGGGGCTGAGCTGGGCTCTTCTATCCGCGGGCCCCTGGGGCTGAGCTGGGCTCTTCTATCCGGGGTACCCTGGGGCTGAGCTGGGCTCTTCTATCCGGGGGCCTCATCTCCCCTGTGCTTTACTGCACTTTTATAAGTGTGCCTTAGTACTCTAATGAGGTTAGGATCTCTAGGGGAAGCTGATAGGGCAGCTCTGAGTTCTCTGTTAGCCCTGGAGCAAATGTTATCAAACCACCTAGGGTTGGGTATAGGTGTAGCTGCGGGTCTGGAGATTAGCTCTTTAATACCTGCGCATAGTAAGATAAAAGCAGAGCCTGCCTCTGGGTTAGGGTTAGCCAGTGTGAGACAAGTCTCGCAGAGCGATGGATAGTTTTATACCATCTTTTGGAACACCTTTGTGCAGTCCAATGCTTTCCACTTAACTCTTAGGTTATCAGTGGAAATGTCTAAATTGCCAGCCCCTGCCTACTTTCTAGTTTTGGGTCTCGGGGCTGCCCAGAAAGAGACTAAGATGGGATTGCGATCCCCAAAAGTCGATGCCCTAACCTCTGCCAAAACCAGATGATCTTCTAATCGTGCAGATATAAAAACACAGTCTATAGTTGAGGCTCGACCAAAACCTCTATAAGACAGTGTTGAACGTTCCCCATTATTTACAGAAACAATATCCATAACATTTAAAAGGCTGCTATTTGATCGGTGGTTTATTAATTTGTGTCCTCTCTTACATGGATTAACTGAGATATGCTGGGTGGGACTCGCAGTATTTCCCCCTGCTATCTTCGCATTAAAGTCACCTCCCAAACATATCCCTACCGGTTTATGCTTTCCCAGTAGATTATCCATGTCCGAAATAAAGTTAAAAAGATTAACAAAATCAACGTTAGGTGTGGTTAAGAAGTAATTATTATAAAAATTAATAATACAAATAGAACCCCCATGTATTAATCAGTACTTGAAAGTTAGCGTTTCTAATGGGAATTAATTTCGGTCTGCCACCTGATGCGATACTGACCCATATTGATAAACCACAAGAGGGTCTACCGTGTTTGGGGTGAGGGGTTATAATATTATAGCACTCATATCCTTCTAGGTATAATTCTTTAGTTGCCCAGGTCTCCGGGAACATAAGGATATCAAATGTATTTACCATATTAACCCATTCTTCAATAAACGCGGCGATTTAGGCTGCGGGTGTGTGCTTGTCTCGCTGAACTTTATTTTAAAAGCTGATCTAAGACGGGGCGTGGCCAAGATGGCGGGCTGAGAGGTCGCACTCGCCGAGAGCTCCCGGACCCCTGAATTCCTGCACCGCTCGTAACCGCTGATTCCCCCCCGGATCACGCGGCGACTGAGCCTGGTGCTCCCGGTAGAGGTGTGGAGCGACTGCTGAGCCTGGTCTGCACCGTCGGGGGTGAGATCCTGACCGGTAAAGCCTGGGTCGAAGCCCGCTGAGTGGCCTGTGTGTGTGCCGGAAGCCGCGAGTCTCCCGACCCTCGGAGCCTGACGGAGCGCTCTGCCTCCTGTGTGTGAAGCCCGCAGCAGTGCATGTACTGTCGGAGTGGGAGTCGGCAGCGGCTTCGCGAGCGAAACGGAGTTGTCCAACGGCGGATGTACGGAGCGGAGCTGAGCGGAGGTGATGGGCGGAGGCGGAGCCGGCATCGACTTGCTACGCCGGCCCGTGGCTTGAGGGGGCTCGTATTGAGAGGCCGCTCCGGCCAGCTGTCGGTGGTGGAGCAGTGGAACTGTGCTCCTGGAGCAGATCTCCCCCTGGAATTGCGGGCCCCGGCGACCATCGCTCAGTGAGTTTGCCCACCGGCCGGATTTCTAGATCCCGGACCCGAGACAGAGAAGGGACCTCCATCTTGGGCGTTGGCCTCTCGATATCACAGGGCGGCCATTTTGTGAACTCCGGCCTGGCAGCTCGGCCTTCCTAGTGCTCTTTGTGTGGCGCTGCCCCCGGCTGGTGTATAGCCGCGCCGGTACGGCTGCTCTCTTTGCTGGACAGTAAGCCTCAACGTCCTCTACTCAGCTGAAATGTCGAACGCTAGAGGACAGAGAAGGGGCGACCGAACCTTGCCGGACATGCTGGGACGCGGCGCCCTACGCAGTGGAGGAACCCAACCCACCACGACCTCCCCAGCCCCGGCCAGGGGTGCAGATGGCGGAGAACCCCCAGTGACGAGATCATTTCTTGAGTCGCTCTTCAGCTCCCTACGGGAGGACTTTCAAACGCTCAAGCGTGAAGTGGCCGGGGAGGTCCGTGAAGTACGGAGAGAGATGGACTCCCTGGGGGAACGTGTGAACACAGTGGAGGAAGCGGTCACTCCAGGGATGAGGAGATCACCCATTTGCAGCAGGAAGTCCTGCGACTGCGGGAACAACAGATTGAATTGCAGGCCCACGCCGAGGACCTTGAAAATCGTTCCAGGCGGAATAACATACGGGTCCGCGGAGTGCCGTCCGGCGAGGAGGGTGAAGACGTGACTGCATACCTGGTGGCCCTCTTTCGTGCGATCCTGGGGGAGTCGGAAGACTTTCGGATCCGCATAGACCGAGCACATCGGGTGGGTCGCCCCCGCAGAGCCACAGCGCCCGCCCCGGACATTCTGGCCTTCCTCCCAGACTTCCCCCTGAAGGAGCGGATCCTCCGAGAAGCGCGAGGGCAGCAACCTTTCCGATTCCGAGACCACCCTGTGACCCTGTTTCAGGACTTATCCACGGTCACGCTGCAGAAGAGGAAATCATTCAAGATCGCTACTGACTTCCTTCGGGAGCAAGGGACACAGTACTCTTGGGGGCACCCTTTCCGCCTGATTTTTAGATGGAACGGTGTTTTGCACCAGCTCCGGTCCCTCCAAGATGTCTGCGCGGTGCTGGGCCTCACAGCATCAGATACGGATACCCCGGCTCCGCGGCGGAGGCGAAGCACTCGTGACGGATGGCAGCAGGTGGGAGAGAGGGGCTCTCCTCCGTCGGAACGACCGAGCTCGCCCACGATCCGGGCGGACATGGCGGCCGCCATCCAGGAGGCCTCCAGAGTGGCGGCAAATGGCGAAGTGGCCCTGACGGCCTGAACTCACTCCGGGGGAAGTCTACTCTAGCTTGTTCCTTTTGCAGGTGCGGGGATTCGAGGGGAGGGCTGGGAGGAATGGCGAGTGCTGGAGGTGGTGGCTGGACGTCCACTAGACTGATTTACCACGGCCTTGTCCGTTAAGGACCGGACTGGGACAATGTCTTTTTTGCAAAGTTTGAGAAGTGGGGTGTGGGGACGGGACTGGCGGGGGGATGTTTTGCTTTCGGGGCCTAAAGGGGGGGCTTGTTGCTGGGGGTGGTGTAGATTTGGTTGTGTGGGATCTCGGGGGGCAGGGGGGGTCTTTCTAGTTGCGGGGTGTTGGGGTTTGGGGACTGTACTGTGCCATTGGACTGTTCAAAGTTGCTCTGTGTTGAGGCCTCGAGTGGTGCCTTCTGTGTTTGCCTGCTGGGCTTTGCTTCTTGGTATGTGCCCCACTGATTCCCCTCCTTGATGGCTCTTAAAGTGCTCACTCTAAATGTGAAAGGGCTGAATAATCCGGTTAAGAGGCGGGCAGTGTTATCCTTGTTGGAAAACTCACAGGCGGATATCTGGTCAAGAATGCGTACCCCCAAGTTCCCCACGCAGCTGTTCTCCTCTAGCGCCTCCAAGACGGCAGGGGTGGCGATCTTGTTCTCTAGGGGGTTCAGGGGAGAGGTCGTGTGCAAGCTAGCAGAACAGAAAGGGAGACTTCTGGCATATAAGATCAAGATGGGGGGTTTAGCACTGACTGTTGGCACCATCTACTGTCCCAATGATCATCAGGACCAATTCTTGCACAGGGCATTGGAGGACGTGGCATCCACCTCTGATAGGCACATAGTGTTGGGGGGTGATTTGAACCTGGTTTTCGATGCGGCAATGGACAGGTCTGTGCAGCGGCGCCACCAGTTGGGTGAGCTTTCGGGCTCGATTCGCACTCGACTTGAGGAGCTGGACTTGCATGACATGTGGCGCCACCTTCACCCTACCACCCGCGCATACTCCTACTTCTCACATGCCCACAGATCCTATGCGCGACTGGACCATCTACTTGTGTCGGGCCCAATGCTCCTTCTGGCTTCGAATGCAGATATGGAGGTCCTCTCTCTTTCCGACCACGCGCCGGTGGAGGGCGCTTTCACTCTGCCGCCGGCGGTTCGGCCGAGAGGGGTCTGGCGGCTCCGAGACACGCTATTGCACAGGCGGTCGGTGGTGGACCAGATCCGAGCGGCCATTTTGGATTTTCAGACCGTGAACGATAATGAGGATACTTCTCGTGCGACACAGTGGGCAGCCCTGAAGGCGGTGCTCCGAGGCGAATTTATAGCTATTTCCTCGGCCGATAATAGGGACCGACAGCTCAAGAGGGATGAGCTCACCCGGCAGGTGAGGGAGCTGGAACAGGTTCATCATAGGACAGGGGCCCCCAGGGTTTGGAGGCAGTTGAAGGCGGCACGGAAACTCTTGGCAGCCCTTGATACGGACCGGGCGGAGTATGCGATGCTCCGCCTGAAACACAAATATTACACAGGGGGCGATCGGTGCGGGCGGCTCTTGGCCAACAAACTCAGGGTGCAACACCAGCAGCACCGAGTGAAGGAACTAGTTGACCCGACCGGAGGTAGGGTCACGGCTGACGAGCAAATAGCAGACGTCTTTCGCAGCTTTTATGCTGACCTCTACACCGGGGAGGCCCCCTCGGCCCAGGCTGAGGTGGACTATCTGGGTTCGGTGCCGCTCCCGTCGTTGACACTGGATCAGGCTCAGTATCTGGAGCGCGACATCCGTGTCGAGGAGGTGATCACGGCGATATCCCGGCTCAAATTGGGCAAGGCCCCAGGTCCGGATGGCTTTATCCCTCTGTTTTATAAGACCTTCTGTCAGGAGTTGGCGCCTCTACTGACCCGCCTTTTCAACTCCTTTGCGGAGCCGGGTGCCATCCCCTCCGAATTTCTCCAGGCCACGGTTTCCGTGATCCCGAAGCCGGGCAAGGACAGGACCGCCTGTGGGTCCTACCGTCCTATCTCGCTGCTGAACACAGATTTGAAGGTGTTCACCAGTATATTAGCTGCACGTCTGGCGTTGCACCTCCCGGGCATGGTTGATTCGGACCAAGCGGGCTTTGTGCCTGGTAGGCAAACAGTAGACAACACAAAGAGGGTGACCCACATCCTTGAGAAGGCTTCCAGGATCCCAGGGGAGAGGATGCTCCTGTCCATAGACGCGGAGAAGGCTTTCGATAGGGTGCATTGGCCCTACCTAGAGAAGGTCCTGGGCAAGTTCGGGATTGGGGAGAAGTTCCATCATCTGATCTTCAATTGTTACCGGTTCCCATCTGCAGTAGTCCGAGTGAACGGAGGCAGCTCTCGACCCTTTCCCATTGAACGGGGTACGCGACAGGGGTGCCCACTGTCCCCTTTGCTCTTTGCCCTATACATGGAGCCATTTGCTCAAAGGGTTAGGCAGAACCCCGACATTGTCGGTGTCAAGATGGGTGAATTCCATCATGCGATCAGCCTGTACGCGGATGATGTCATTCTGACGCTAGATGACCCGCGGAGGTCGCTGCCGGCTTGCGTAGAGGAACTGGACCTATTCGCCGACGTGGCGGGCTTCAAGGTGAACCTGGGGAAGTCAGCCGCCCTTGACATTTCGCTTACTAGCGCCACTAGAGCGGAACTACAGAGGCTTTACCCTCTGAGCTGGTCCAAGGACCGGATCCCGTACTTGGGGATCCTGTTGGCGCCCTCCCTCCCAGAGATGGTCACGGCCAATTATGCGGCTTTGGGCACGAAAATCAGGGAGGAATTAGGCCGGTGGGATAAGGGTACGCTGTCGCTACTAGGTAGGGTGGCCGCGGTGAAGATGACCCTCCTGCCTCAGGTGCTTTACCTCTTCAGAGCGTTGCCGCTCCAGCCCCCCGCGGGGTGGCTTGCGGAGACACAGTCTGCCATTGCGCGGTTCGTATGGCAGGGCCGCAGGCCGAGGATCAAGAGGAGCATCGCTATGCTGACGCCCGACTCTGGGGGGCTGGGGATACCGGACTTGCGGAAATATTTCCAGGCCGCCCAACTCCGCTATCTGGTGGAATGGAGCCGGTGGGAGTCTGATAAGCACTGGCTGTTCCAGGATCAGGCGGTGGCGGGAAGGACGCTACAGGAAATACCATTCTTGAAGCGGGCCCATCGACCCCCTAACCTCTACGCGTCTCTGGTGACGCGGGTCCCGCTCCGGACGTGGGACTCGGTGGCTGTCAGGTACGAGCTTACTACCTTCCCCTCTCCCTTTACGCCGCTCATTGGCAACCCGGACTTCGGCCCCGGGATGGAGCAGGGTGCCTATGAGCGCTGGCGGGTGGCCCGCTGCTGCACTTTGTATCACTTGTACAGCCCTGAGGGAGTTGTCCCCTTCCAGGACTTGAGGTTGGATTATGGCCTCCCAGAAGCGGAGCGCATGCGATACATGCAGGCGCGTCACTGGGCATTACAACCCCAGGTGCGCGATGCGGCAAACCGGGAGATCACGGTGTATGAGCGCTGGTTAATCACTCGCACGTCGGACGCTAAACTGATCTCAGACTTGTATAAAATGCTGCAGCCCCCCTCCTTTCACATTCACAACCCCGGTCGGGAACGGTGGGAGCGGGAGCTCGGGCGAGTGTTGAGCCACAAGGAATGGGAACACATCTCCTTCCGCGCACGTCACTCGGCCTATCACACGGGTCTTACGGAGACCTTCACCAAAATCTCGACCTACTGGTACCGCACTCCGGAGAAACTGCACGAGATGGACAGGGCAATACCAGGGACGTGCTGGCGCAACTGTGGCAATACTGGTACACTAACACACATACTGTGGGAATGCCCCCTACTGACTCCTTATTGGGAAGAGGTCTTGGGTGAGGTGGACAAATGCTTTGGGATAGAACTGCCGAGGTTCCCTGCCTATGTTCTGCTAGGGTTGCCAAATGGGTTGATGTATCCCCTTAGGTCTAAGAGGGGTAGACAGATCGCGATTGCTCTGGGGTCAGCGGTGCAAAATATTCTCATACACTGGCGCACTACCACACTTCCCTCTGTAGTTGGCTGGCTGCATAGATTATGGCATGTCCTTGGAATGGAGAAGATGTCCTTAGTAGCCCTGGGAGATACTGATACCTTTGAAGAACTGTGGGCGCCCTTTCATAGCCTGTTATGTTCCGAGTTTCGGGAGATCACCTGCCCCAGATACCTTAGGTTGTTAAGGCTGACGCCGCCACCGGACCCGCCTGTCTGACCGGGCGGGGTCGGTACTGTATAGCGGGGATTATTGGAGAGTTGACTGAAGAGGAAGCTGAAGATAATGGCACAGTACAGGGGGTGGGTTGGGGTATGGTAGTTGGGCGTTCTGTTTGGTTGGGTAGGTTTTTGGAGCGGGGATGCTTCTCCACCCTTCACCCCCCTTTTTTCTTTTCCCCTTTCCCCCTCCCCCCCTTCCTTTTTCTTTATTTTTTCTTTGTCCCCCCCCCCTGATTTTCTCTTCCTCTCCCCTATCCCGTCCTTCCTTCCCTCCCCCTTCCCCCCCCCCCCTCGTTATTTGTATGTGACCACAGGTGCGAAAGCTGTGCTCCCGAGTCGGATGAAGCCTCTTGCAAAGTTGTAACTGCATTGTTGTACTTGCTGTATAATGCGCACTGATTGTGCGGTTCCTGTGGTTTATCTGTTCCTTGCCCTATTGTGTCCTACCCCACCCTGCTTCAATAAAATACTTTAAACATAAAAGCTGATCTAATAGCTGTGTTGCAATTTTAACTTGACTGTACAATTTATTCGGTGTTGTATGCTTAAGGTTACTAGAGCTCACTTACCTAACGTTCTTGGCCCCGTTCCGCCCCGGCATTGTGCCGTTTGTGCGGAGGGTCGTCTAGTTGAGCGCCATTTTCTGCTCCTAACACCACTTCCGCCCTGCCCCTCCACCTCGCAGGTTAGCGGTCTAGTGGCTGCAGACATTTTTCTATTTTAGGCACGGTAGTTGCACCTTTCCTCAGATAAACACGGCAATTTAGGCTGCGGGTGTGTGCTTGTCTCGCTGAACTTTATTTTAAAAGCTGATCTAATAGCTGTGTTGCAATTTTAACTTGACTGTACAATTTATTCGGTGTTGTATGCTTAAGGGTACTAGAGCTCACTTACCTGTTCCTAACGCTCTTTGCCCCGTTCTGCCCCGGCATTGTGCCGTTTGTGCGGCGGGTCGTCTAGTTGAGCTCCATTTTCTGCTCCTAACACCACTTCCGCCCTGCCCCTCCACCTCACAGGTTAGCGGTCTAGTGGCTTACCTCCTGGGTAGTATAAATGGTGGCCTGGCGGACGCGCAGCGGACGAGGGCAGCGGGAGCGCCGACTTCGCACCGAAGTTGTGCCTAAGTTAAGCCCGTCTGCGCCCGTCCGCGGCCGACCGGGCCCTGGGGCCAGTCACAATGCCCAACTCATTACCTATTCCTCCGCTGACCTTTTAATGTTTTGCCGCATGGTACCCTTACAGGCCCACGCCGCAAGGGCTGCTCTGGATTGTGGCATTCTTGTTTCCCTGGATACTCCTATTTTGGAGACTCCTTCTCCCTGCTCTAAGCCGATATCTTCTCGCCTCAAATCGTCAACTCTGGGGGCCACTCCATTGACCGTGATATATCTCAATACCCGGTCAATGGTGAAACATCAACTCAAAATTTTCCAGCTGCTAGACGATAGAGCTGTGAGTATCCTCCTTTTATTAGAGACTTGGCTGACTGAGGACTCCGCCCCTGACATCCTTGCTGCTATCCCCTCCGGCTATTACATCCTGCAATCTAATCGAAAAGCTGGCAAGCCGGCCGCGGGTGGCAGCCATCACACGCTCCCAGTATATTTTTACAACCTTAGCTTGTGCTAGGATCTCCAAAACGGAAAGTCTCACTATCAAATTCACTTCTCCCAGGTCCTCTTTTATCGTTGTTCTTGTGTATAGACCCCCTGACCCTATGCCCTCCTTCCCTCAACAGTTTGGTGATCTTATTTCCCAACTCATCATCAACCATGCTAAGGTTATCATTATCGGTGACTTCAATTATTGGCCCTCTGACCCCCGGGAAAGCCGCCTCTCAGAGGAATTCTCTGATCTCTTATCAGGCCTGAACTGTCATCAACACATTAAAATACCCACTCACTGCAAAGGCCACATCTTAGATCAAGTGTGGACGGCCAATTTCGAAATTTCGTCCCCTATAGTGACCCCTTGTTCTTGACCAGATCATTGCTTTATTTCTTTTTCTTTTAACTTGACTACCCCCAGTCGCCCCTCCCCTACGACCAATTTCACTACTCGGAACTGGAAGAGAGCCAACCTGGTGGAACTTCATTCTATACTAGCCTCCACAGTCCCTCCGACCTCCGCCTTGGTGACTCGCCAGGCCTTCCTTCTTGAACAATGGCTGCTGTCCGCCTGTAATACTGTCGCCCCCCTGAAAACTATAAAAACGAAGTGCCCTCATGACGCCCAGCGGTGGTTTACGGATCAACTAAAGCTAGACAAATTAGCCCTACGCCAGGCTGAGCGCCGCTGGAGGTGTAATTATGACCAACAACTTAAAGCTGAGTTTGTGGACCGTCTGAAAGCCTATAAAAAATCCATCTTATCGGCTAAAACAATTTATTTTTCCCCAAAAATGATGGAGTCTGCTTCCAAGGCAAAGGATATTTTCTCCATAGTGAATGAGCTCTCTTTGCCAGACCGTGTCACTCCTCAACCTCAACCTACACAGTCCTTGTGCGACTCACTCAATGCTTTTTTCATTGATAAAATCATCACTATCAAGAACAATATCCCCCCGCCCTCATCCTCTTCTCCTCCTCCTTTACCTCCCAGAAATCCTTGCTGCCTGATGTCTTTCCCCCGATCTCCCTCTCAGAGTTTTATTCGTTACTGCATAAAGTGAGCTCTGGCTCCCCCAATGATTGCTGCCCCCCCCAAGTCCTTAAGGAAATCTTCTTGGCCTTCCCCGACCCTCCACTGGCATTACTGAACAACTGGCTAGTGACGGGGGTGGTCCCGGACTCCTTTAAACAGGCAGTTGTGATACCAATCCTAAAAAAGACCAATGCCGACCCTACGGTCTTGAGCAATTATAGGCCAATCTCCCTTCTCCCCTACCTGGGGAAAATTTTGGAGACATATGTCACTCGCTGCCTGAGTGCTTTTATTGAGAGCGCGTCTTTTCTGGAGGCCCAGCAAGCCGGTTTCCGCCCACTTCATTCCACCGAGGCGGTCATTGTGGCTGTGATGGATACCCTGAGAAGGGGCGCCGACAATAACATCTCCCAAGCACTTGTCTTGCTGGACTTATCGGCGGCCTTTGACACGGTCGATCATGCAATATTGATCGACCGTGTCGGAAATGCTGGCATTCAGGGCGTAGCTCTCGACTGGGTTAGATCCTTTCTGGATAAACACTCTCAGGCAGTCACCTGTCTACCTTCTCCGCCTCCTATTCCCCCCTATCCTGCGGAGTCCCACAGGGCTCCGCTTTATCCCCTTTGTTATTTAATTTGTACATGCAGCCCCTAATTGCTTCTCTTCGCAAATCCGCAGCCACTATCTTTAATTACGCGGACGACTTGCAGTTAATTTTTCCTATTGACACCTCCCTTTCCTCCTGCACCAGCTTCCAATTTACCATGCTTGAGATAACGGAATGGATGTACCACAGCCAGCTCAAATTAAATCCTACCAAGACCGAGCTTGTGCTGGTGGGCGGAGCAGCCAACCCATGGAATGACAGCTTTTGGCCTCCCTCATTAGGGCCTCCTCCTTGCCCCGTCAACTCTGTGAAGAGTCTTGGCATAGTCATCTCCAGTGACCTATCTATGAGGCCTCAGATTAGTGCTGTCACGTCATCCTGCTTTTTCCATCTGCGTAGGATACGTAAAACCAGCAGATTTCTCACAAGAGATGCACTTATCCTTGTCATCATGGCCCTTGTTATGTCGAGAATTGACTACGCCAACACTCTGTATGTGGGAATTCCTGCATACCACCTCCACAGGTTGCAGCTGGTGCAAAATCAGGCAGCACGCTTGGTTTACCATCAGCCTAAGCATCAGCATGTTTCGCCGCTGCTGCGGAGCCTGCATTGGCTCCCGGTGGCTAAGCGTTGCATTTTCAAACTGGGCTGCACGATATTCAAAGCTCTGTCTGATTTGGCTCCTGTTTTCATTTCTTCTAGTCTGAAGCGATATGTTCCCTCGAGAGATCTTCGCTCCTCCTCTCACATCCTTTTAGTTATCCCTAAAATCAAACGCAAAAAACATGGTGGTTTATGTTTTTCTTTTTTGGCCCCCAAAATCTGGAATTCCCTTCCGTCTGCTTTCCGACATTGCCCCACCTACGACTGCTTTTGTAGGATGCTGAAAACGTTTCTCTTCCAATCAGCCTTCGAGTAATACCCGTTCCTGCCCTCCGCATTTGTTATGAGCGCCATGAAACCGTCCGGTGACCGAGCGCGGTATAAATATTTTTAACATAACATAACATAACAATGTCTAGTTTAGGAGCCAGACCAGCCACATTCCAGCTCAGCACCAGTAGTAATGAGTCAGAATGATCATTTGGAGAAAGTTTCCACCTCAGTGTCAATATTAATTCTAGGAGTCTCCATGGGTGCCGCAAATACAGAAACAGTCGGTTGAGATTTAGAAACAGGTCAATCAAGAGTGTCTAGGTCAGAGATGGGAGAGAACCTATTTACCGATTGGGAAAATGGGCTAATGAATGAGCACTGTGTCAGTGGTGGTCTATAAAAGAAGCCGAGGGGTAGTGTACATATGTTTGTGGGTAGGGGGCAATTAGTCTCTCTAACAACTAGTATAGATCTAACAATACCTGGTCGGCGAAAGTTGATGACAATACAATCACCCCTAATAGTTTTTTCTGCTGGTCCCACCCAGCCGACCCTTCGTACCATTAGAATATAATGTATATCCCACCTCCTGTACCCTTTGTATTTAGCCAGCCAATCCACACTTTTGTTCCGAAGTTGTTCCCAGGACTCTAATTTGTTTTTCTCTAATGGAGGTACCCTGCAAGAACCAAAGCATACGGGCAAGATGCTGGAGGTAGATTTAAAAAGATTTAAAACGTCCTTGTTTGGCTCAATATGTTTGCCGATATTAATATCGACAGTATTCGAGCGGACTGTCGGGCCGTCATGAGCACAAATGACACTCATGTTTTGAATATTAGCAGGTCCAATGCGTGTTTTTAAAGCTGCAGAATCATTAGTTTTACTGTTAATATCACAGGGGGCAGATAACGACTTTGCAGTTTGAGGTACATATTGCCCACTCTGGGCTAAATTTCCCTGGAGACCGGCCTTTTCAGGCTGCTGATTAGGTTCCCTACAGGGAGATTTTGCCTTAGTGGTTAAGGATTCCAGGCAATCTAGACGCGTCCATAGTTTTGCAAAGCTTTTATCCACAATCCCTTTAACACGTTCATACAGTGTGTCTATAATATTATCTATGGCAGCCTGTGTGGACTCCATCCGTGTGTATACAGAGTTACTTAAAACATCCAATGAACCTAAATCGATTGAGTCACTACTAGGGATTGGGTCTACTATGGCCTTCAGCCCCTTAATCCATGTATTCAATGTTGTGCATTTTGAGTTCAAGCGTGGATGTTGTTTCCGTTTGGAGCAAACTGGTTTCGCCGCCTTCCTCTTCCTTTTCGCTCCGCTTACCTCAGGGTTAGGGGATATGTCAGAATTAAGCAACACTGTAATGTCAATTGGGCAGCTCCTAGATAAAGAGTCCACTATTGCACCTATATGGTCAGAGCCTTCCACATTCAGTAAGTTATCTCCAATTAATTGGTGTGGACAGTGGTCAGCCTCATTGTATACCATTATTTGAGGGTCACTTATATCAGTATTCTCAACGTGTACTGCAGGTTGGGTTTTTGTGAGACCCAGGGATAAACGTCTCTCTGTCAGTTCGATCTCGGTACTGACTATGTCCATCGCCCTTTCCAACATAGCATCTATAGACGTAGCATTACAAGCTGTAGCGGTTGGATTTCGTTTGCCCAGGGTGTGTTTTACCCCAGACATTCAATAGGTACTTTAAAAAATACACCCCACTCACCGCTGCAGGGTCCAGCTGTCCTTGGAATGGCAATATCAGGGGGATGGCCCAGCCTGACCTCGAACGTTCCCGGACCGGCACAGACGGGCCCGCCCTTGGCACGGTCTTTGCCCGCGTGAGCCCGCGCAGGTCCCGCACTGCGGGGTCTCCCTGGCAGATTTATGTGGTGGTGTTATGTTATGTTATGTGAAAGTATTTGTAAAGCGCGACTACCACCTCACGGTTTCTTGGTGCTGTGAACGTGTGAGGAGAAACTGGGGAGAGGCTTGGGCCCTGTCACTGACCGGCCTAGGCCACTAGCAATTTGAACAACAAAACAATGACCGGACAGTATTCGTTTAGCGTCAAAGTACACAACCCTAATGTAATGAATCACTGGGTTGGACAACCGTTTGTATTCATTGACTTATTTTTTTATAAAATATTTTTGCAGAAACATTTTTAGCATCAAAAGTTACATCACAACATTACATGAATTTACAAACAACACATTCTGTGAACTCAACAAAAGATCAGAACATTACAAAAAACAAAGAAATTGTCATCATTAATAACAAAGACAACTGTGAAAAGGCCTCAAATTAATCGCTTTACAGAGGCACCAATCCTGAATTTCTAATGTACAAGGGGAATATTCTAAAAGTAAAACCTCCTTGTTACAACCATCACGAGACACATAGAAAAGATACCGCATCCGGTGCTTAGGCTAGGAGAAACATAGGAACAGTAAGACAATTCCTAAATGGTTTTTTATGTTAAATCCTAGCATGCCCTGATAGTTTCGTGTCTCGGAGGTGAAAACGTCGACGCGTTTCGAACCCTATGTCATTCAACGGGTTCTCCTCAGGACAGGGACTGGGGGGTCGTTGTCACTGTGAATTAATTGAGACATTGTATAAGCAAGGGATTTTTAAAGAATAGGCTCATCGCGTGGACTCATCCACTTTTAAATCAAAGAAAGTACCTTATTTGTGAAACGGGGAACCTCTCCCTGCAGGAAGAATAAAAAATTGGATTTACATTAGATACACTCTCCCTCTGTTTGAGATGTGCTCTAAACACGTTGTGACAAAAGAATCAAAGCGTACCTTGATAGTGGGCGGATTCGCCGCTATACAAGAACGTTGTGCCGGCCTTGGGTTGAATCTCTCCGTGTTAATCTGGGGACTGGGGAGAGTTTGGACTTAGTGTTTGTTATTACCAAAATACTGTATTTGCAACGCATAGGGTAGTAGAAAGTAATCCTACCTTTAAGCGTAGCAGAAAGATCGAATTAGGCGCGTGGGAGGCGGCGGCCCCCGCACGGGCTGGCGTGCTGTCAAAAAAGAAAGTGGCGCGCGTTTAGAATTGGTGTAAGAACTAGCGTTCAACAGGGAGATACGCGTTCCTGGCGGGTGACTTACTTTTCAGCGCTAGAAACTGGCTGCAGCGGTCCGGCACACGATGACTTCCAAGAGACTGTTTGTTTGTTAAAGGGGGGCGTGTCTCTTCTTGTATTTAAACGACCCGTTGTCCCGGTGCATTGTGGGGTTTGAAGTTTTTTGGGGAAAACTGTCACAACGGTATACAGCGCATAGAAATTCAATGAGGGATTTGTAAATCACACAATTTCACTACTATGGTACAAAACGATCACTTCGGAAGTAGCGGCTTGAGCAGACTTACAGAGCGGGCAGACAACAAATTCATAGATTGCCAAGTTCGTTCAAATCGTTCAGACCTGACACTGCAGTGTTGAATTTCAGTATGAGGTACGCCTCTTTCTGTGCCAGTCTTACGTCAGGGTCCCCTCCGGAACCGGGAACATTCTTTATGCATGCCAAAATGGTCCATTTAAGATCATTCACAGTGTGACCTTTTTTCAGGAAATGCGAAACAAGTGGTGCAGTGAGTACTTTGTTGTTGATACGGGATTTGTGTTGGATTATCCGCTGTCGTACTTCTTGTGTCGTCTTCCCTATGTAGATTTTCCCACATGGACAAGTTATGGCATACACTGCATATTTCGTTTTACAATTTGTGAAATCCATATGGCGCCAGTGTTTGGTTCCATCGGTGAAATGATCACCTTCAATAGTCAGGCCACAAACTGAACAGGTTCCACATTTATGGTGTCCCTTCACTGGGCCCATATTGAACAGTGTGCTTTGTGTCACTTTCTTACTTGCACCCCTGGTTGATGAAATTTGCTGTCCAATACTTCGGTTTCTTTTCAATGCAAACAGAGGCTTGCCTATGTCTGGGATAATTTCCTCCACCAGGTGCCAGTTGTTGCGAATGATTTTCTGGACTGGGTTCGTGTGTGGTCCAAATGTAGACACGCATACCATCCGATCCGTTTGTGGTTTCACCCTTTTCTCGAGTAGGTGTTCTCGAGGTGTCCACCTCGCCCTCTTCATAGAGTGTTTGACGAGTTTCTCCGGATACCCTCTGTCTCTCAGTTTGTTCATGAGGGCTTCGCCATGGATACTGAAATCTTCGGTTTTAGAACAATTCCTTCTCACCCTAAGGAACTGTCCATAGGGGAGGTTGTTTTTCAGGGTCTTTGGATGGTAGCTTCTATAATGAAGCGAATTGTTCTTATCCGTTTTCTTCTGATATAGGGTCGACTGAAGCCCATCAGGTGTAGCTTTAATCTCGACATCTAGAAATGGCATCACTTGGCAGTTATATGTCAGGCTGAACTTTATATCTGGACTCCTGCTGTTCAACCAGTTATGGAACTCTTCTAGAGTTTGTGGTGTACCATTCCAGATACACCACACGTCGTCTATATACCTCATCCATTGCCCAATCTGGGCTTTGTATGGGTTGTTGTTATAAACGAACCTCTCCTCGTACTGGGCCATGTACAGTATTGCCATCTCGGGTGCAAATGGGCACCCCATTGCTGATCCTTTAATCTGTAGGAACATTTCCTCTTCAAACATAAAAAAATTCTTCTTTAGAGCCAGGGCCGCAAAATTGACGATCAGCTCCGTTGGCACTCTATGGGGACGTGGTCTGGTCTCTAGGTACATTTCAATCACGTCTACTCCGTCTTGTTGTGGGATCTGTGTATATAAGGACGAAACGTCCATCGTGACCAGGAGTTGGGTATTTGGGTCAAAATCCATGCCTTCTACTTTGTTGATAAAGTCCGTAGTATCACGGAGATATGACGGTACATTCGTGATGAATTCTTTTAGGAACACGTCCACAAATTTTGAAATCGGCTCGAGCACTGAATCGCACCCCGAAACTATCGGTCGGCCAGGTGGGGTCTTGGGGTCTTTATGTACTTTCGGGAGGAAGTACAGGTGTGGAGTTCTGGGATAGCGTTTCACCAAAAATTCAGCTTCTTTAGGACCGAGAATACCTTGTTCTTTTGCTTCCTTCACTAGTCGTGTTATTTCAAAAGTTATTTCTGCTGTGGGATCCTGTGTGATGCGGCGATACCAGTTCAGATTGTAGACATGACTTCTACCTTCTGCTTTGTAAAGTTCCTTCGACCACAGGACCACTGCCCCTCCCTTGTCAGCTGGTCTGATGACCACATCTTGTTGGTTTTTTAGGGTCATGATGGCTTGTCTTTGGTCTTTCGAGAGATTCGCTGGTGTGTATCGTTTCTTTTTTTCCAACACATTCAATGAGGACAGAACCTTTTGCTCGAAAGTGATGATGTTTTTGGCCATGTTATTGCTAGGAGGGCAGAAGGAAGATTTATTCCTGAGGCCCGAAACTTCCAATGGCTGTGGGTTTGTCGAGTCTCTAAAGAACCATTTTAGACGGATTTTTCTAAAGAATTCTATGATCTCAAGTTTAACTTTGGTGAAGTCCATGCGGGTATCAGGAACAAAAGACAGGCCCAACTGTAGCAGTTCTTCCTCAGCTTTGGTCAGGTTTTTGTCAGAGATGTTGATAATTGAGGAATCCTTTACGACTTGTAGTTCCGTTTGCGAGTGCTCATTTCCCATTGCGGTTTGAATTTGGTCCTCTGTTGTGGTTGGCCCTGCCCTAAAAAAGGCCTCTTTTGTTGGTTTTTATTGGATGGTCCTTCTCCTGAGTCTGATTCCACTGAAGCGTCTGAAGAAGTCTCAGAGAATGTGAGAAATCTTCTCTTGGATCTCCCCTGGTAGGTGTTTAGGTATCTGGTGGATTCAGAACGAGTATAGAAGTCCTCTTTTAAGTACGGATACACCGTTTCTAAATTGAATGATTTTTTATCTTTTTCAAACTTAGAAGTTTTGAAGTTAATGGTGTTGTCCTTGAATGTTGTTAGTTCTTTCTCAATTTTTTCAAGGAGAAGCTTGGCCTCTGTTTCCGTATGATTGTCCTTGATGATTTTTAGTTGTTCTTCTATCTCTTGAATTTCCTTTTGACAGATTCTATGTGCCGTTTCCACTGTGTGGACCATGAGATCCCTGCTGCACTTTGTGCTAATGCAGCTGAATCCCTTCTTATAGACGGGGTCGTCAGTGAAAATGACTGGAACGTTTTTGATTTGTAGGCCCCAAGGAATGGTTCCAGCTCTTAAGTTTGCCAATAAAAATTGGCCGTGTAGTTCCGTCCTGATATGTTTTTTTTGCAATCTTAAAAGTTTATCTGCTACGTTCTGCTGCTTAGCCGTACCGCTCAAAGTGACCGTTGTGAAAAGTGTTGAGTCTGCGAGGAGCCTATCGATATGTTCCTCACTGAATGATAATGTATCTTTGTCTGCCATAATATAAACCAGGGGACCTGGATGCAAAATGAATGCAAAGTGAAAAATAAATTACTTGTGACTTAAAGCCGTACGGGTAACAACCCGTTCTAGAACAAGGAGAAACTGGGGAGAGGCTTGGGCCCTGTCACTGACCGGCCTAGGCCACTAGCAATTTGAACAACAAAACAATGACCGGACAGTATTCGTTTAGCGTCAAAGTACACAACCCTAATGTAATGAATCACTGGGTTGGACAACCGTTTGTATTGATTGACTTATTTTTTTATAAAATATTTTTGCAGAAACATTTTTAGCATCAAAAGTTACATCACAACATTACATGAATTTACAAACAACACATTCTGTGAACTCAACAAAAGATCAGAACATTACAAAAAACAAAGAAATTGTCATCATTAATAACAAAGACAACTGTGAAAAGGCCTCAAATTAATCGCTTTACAGAGGCACCAATCCTGAATTTCTAATGTACAAGGGGAATATTCTAAAAGTAAAACCTCCTTGTTACAACCATCACGAGACACATAGAAAAGATACCGCATCCGGTGCTTAGGCTAGGAGAAACATAGGAACAGTAAGACAATTCCTAAATGGTTTTTTATGTTAAATCCTAGCATGCCCTGATAGTTTCGTGTCTCGGAGGTGAAAACGTCGACGCGTTTCGAACCCTATGTCATTCAACGGGTTCTCCTCAGGACAGGGACTGGGGGGTCGTTGTCACTGTGAATTAATTGAGACATTGTATAAGCAAGGGATTTTTAAAGAATAGGCTCATCGCGTGGACTCATCCACTTTTAAATCAAAGAAAGTACCTTATTTGTGAAACGGGGAACCTCTCCCTGCAGGAAGAATAAAAAATTGGATTTACATTAGATACACTCTCCCTCTGTTTGAGATGTGCTCTAAACACGTTGTGACAAAAGAATCAAAGCGTACCTTGATAGTGGGCGGATTCGCCGCTATACAAGAACGTTGTGCCGGCCTTGGGTTGAATCTCTCCGTGTTAATCTGGGGACTGGGGAGAGTTTGGACTTAGTGTTTGTTATTACCAAAATACTGTATTTGCAACGCATAGGGTAGTAGAAAGTAATCCTACCTTTAAGCGTAGCAGAAAGATCGAATTAGGCGCGTGGGAGGCGGCGGCCCCCGCACGGGCTGGCGTGCTGTCAAAAAAGAAAGTGGCGCGCGTTTAGAATTGGTGTAAGAACTAGCGTTCAACAGGGAGATAACCGTTCCTGGCGGGTGACTTACTTTTCAGCGCTAGAAACTGGCTGCAGCGGTCCGGCACACGATGACTTCCAAGAGACTGTTTGTTTGTTAAAGGGGGGCGTGTCTCTTCTTGTATTTAAACGACCCGTTGTCCCGGTGCATTGTGGGGTTTGAAGTTTTTTGGGGAAAACTGTCACAACGGTATACAGCGCATAGAAATTCAATGAGGGATTTGTAAATCACACAATTTCACTACTATGGTACAAAACGATCACTTCAGAAGTAGCGGCTTGAGCAGACTTACAGAGCGGGCAGACAACAAATTCATAGATTGCCAAGTTCGTTCAAATCGTTCAGACCTGACACTGCAGTGTTGAATTTCAGTATGAGGTACGCCTCTTTCTGTGCCAGTCTTACGTCAGGGTCCCCTCCGGAACCGGGAACATTCTTTATGCATGCCAAAATGGTCCATTTAAGATCATTCACAGTGTGACCTTTTTTCAGGAAATGCGAAACAAGTGGTGCAGTGAGTACTTTGTTGTTGATACGGGATTTGTGTTGGATTATCCGCTGTCGTACTTCTTGTGTCGTCTTCCCTATGTAGATTTTCCCACATGGACAAGTTATGGCATACACTGCATATTTCGTTTTACAATTTGTGAAATCCATATGGCGCCAGTGTTTGGTTCCATCGGTGAAATGATCACCTTCAATAGTCAGGCCACAAACTGAACAGGTTCCACATTTATGGTGTCCGTGTGAGGGCAGATCGGAGGGGGACTTAGTTGTGTGCTTTATGAAACAGATGGGTTTTGAGAAGGGACCTAAAATGGGGGTAAGAAACAGTAAGCCTAAATTCTAAAGGGAGTGCATTCCAGAAGGATGGGGCCAGGAAGGAGAATCTGAGCCCTCCATGTTTCTTGCGCTTAAAAACAGGGATATTGAGTAAGGCAAGATGGGAAGAACGAAGATTGCGGGAGGGAACATAGTGATGAAGAAGAGAAGAGATGAAAAGAGGGCCAAGGCCAGCTAGGGCTTTGAAAATGATACAGCCTAGTTTAAAGTAGCAGCGTTCTGCTATCGGGAGCCAATGAAGGGTCTTCAGCAGGGGGCGCACGTGCTGGTGCCTAGGCTGATGGAAAATTAGCCGTGCAGCCTGATTCTGAACCAGCTGAAGGCGATTCAGTTGATAGGTGGGAATGCCAGCATAAAGAGAGTTGGCATAATCAATTCTAGAAATGACCAACGCCGAAAGGGTCAGGGTGGTGACGCGGGTCCTCTCACGCCTCTTCCCGCGAGACTGCACTGCCTTCTGGGGGATGTAGTTCCCTGGCAGTCCACGAGGAAAGTGCGTGGATGGCTTGATGTAAGGATTGAGCCCGCAAATCTCAAGAGGCTCTATGCGGCAGCAACAACGGGCAAAGGAAGTACTTCAGAAGACCAGGTAATCGGCAACCAGCGTCCCGCGCCGCGGGGTCTCCCTGGCAGATTTATGTGATGGTGACGTGGGTCCTCTCGCCCCTCTTCCCGCGAGACCAGACTGCCTTCTGGGGGATGTAGTTCCCCGGCAGTCCGCGGTCCACGAGGAAAGCGTGTGGATGGCTTGATGTAAGGATTGAGCCTGCAAATCTCAGGAGGCTCTAGGCAGCAGCAACAACGGGCAAAGGAAGTACTTCAGAAGGCCAGGTAATCCGCAAACAGCGATATCAAACTGGACCAATGTGGGCTGCAAACAAAACATGGGGACTGTATCAGTAATGATGTCCAGTACCAGCTCTTTGATGCAGTCATCTTTAGTAACAAATCTGTAGTGAATAGAAAATATGCTGTCCTGACCATGCATGGGGCCTGGTGGAGAGTCCTTCTCAGTCGTTATTTCTCTTGCCGTTTATGTGTATTTCATGAATAGTCTAGATGCGTTTCTCTTTCAGGTGCTTTGATTGTGCTGAAAGGTTTAACCTGCAGACCTTTCATAAGTGATCTCTCTTGTCACATGCATTTATTTGCCCCCGAAGCACTTGGCATTGGTAAGACATTATCTGCAGCAGGAGCAATTGCTATTCCCATTGACGTCGTCTGATGTGCTAGAATCTGGTTGCTTACGGAACCCGGACGGCTGCAGATGGGCTTGCCTTAGGCTCGCCTTCAATACACCAGTGGCACATCTGCACTTTGAACATCTTAAGAAGCGTTAGAAGAGAAAAGAGTAAGCTGCCCCGCCTACTGCTAAACACTGGAGCGGGTAAGCGAAAGCTTTGCAGTGGAGTTACACCGCCGCCATTTGAATGCAGGTAAAAGTGATTCAAGCTGTTTCAAATTCAAGCAAATCCAGATCGTATTCAAGCAAATTCGAATTGTATACCCCCCAATAAATTTAAAAACAAAAAGCTACCCCAAACTTGTATGACAACATCGCCCCGTGACATGCAAGTACAAAGAAGCAATGTACAAATGAGTAAGGTATTTTTAAAATGAGAAAGGTAAAATGTAAAGTGTTTGAAAGAGCTTAAAAACGGGGTGCGGAAGGCAAGCGGTGTCTCTTACGTTCGCTCTCTCTTAGGAATTCTTGTTTCAACAATATCTTTTTTAGGTCGAGCCTAGCTCTATGGGAGGCTTCTTGTCAGCACTCTAAACTTCTCCGTATGGGTCTGACTCCTCCCACACATTGCATTGGTCTTTGCGTGTGTCTATCAATAATGAAGCGCACAAACGGACAAAGGCAGGTGCATGTCCCACCTCTTCTCAAAGATTCACTCCCACCTCGTTTTGCTCTCGGGAGCGAGCAGCGGCGCGCAGGGTGGCAGCTGCATTCCTCATTTTGGATCAGGTTATTAATTAAACACAGTGCAGTCACTTTCACTTTAGCGGCGCGCTTGTTTAATTTCCTGTTACTTTGCTCCCACCCCCCACCCTTTGTCCGTGTTCACCAGGCTATCGCCCCCGCTGTTCGCATACCCTTTGCTCCCGCCCCCCTCCTTTGTCCACGTTGAACATGCTCCGCCCTCCTCCCGTTGTCTGCATTTCTTTTTTGTTTCCGCCTCTTCACTTGCGGCGGCCCGTGAGGTGCTCCCCCGCCCTTGCCCGCCCGCGGCACACCACTGTTTATTAAAAGGAGAACAGAGTCAGCAAAAGCCATTACCAAAGCCAAAAGGCGTGACCTATTGGCTTTGCCAATGCTTGTCTGCCAAGCCGGTACACGAGGGGCGTCAGTGTTGGGGTAACGGCTCCGGTGAGGAGAAGGAGGGGTAGGGGAAGGACTGGGAAAAGGGATGTCCGAAATCGCTGCCTCTTCTGCAGGACCCATCTCTCTCTTTCTTCCCTTGAGGGAGATTTGTCACCTTTGCTGTAAAAGCCTTCCCATGGTGTGCCTGGCATGGCGACCTCTCCCCGGCATGGGCACTGGCTGCCAGTTTAGCAATGGCGACAATCATTTAAAAAAAAAAAAGGCGAGCTGCCAATTAACAATTAACAGTGCCACGGTGCTTGCTGTCTCATTATCCATGATATTATCGATTTAGTCACTCCGGTTAATAAAAGAGACGTGCCTAAGGCATCTGGCGCAGTGTGCGGGGGGCTCTGCTTGGGCAGCACTAGGAGCTGGGCACAGACTCTGGCTGGCAGATCAGGTGCCCGCGTGCTCCCTCTTCATTGCCTGCTTGCACGAGTGTGTATGCTTGTGCGTGTGCCTGGATCTGCTTGGTTCTGATGGTGGTTGATTTGTGTTGCAGCAGCATGACTCCACATACAGTAGCTTCAAAGATTAGTGCTAGTCTAAGCAAACCCACCCCTGCGCCCAAACCCTATTCTCCTGCATGGCTAAACACTTATTAGGTCCCGTCGGCGAGACCTATTGGCTACGCCATTGCTTGTTTATTTTTTTAAGGCACTCATACTTGAGAGAGGGAGGTTTTTTTTTTTGGTCGACTATTATTGGTGTTGATGAGTGTCCAGTGATAGATGAAGTGGTTATGGTGGAAATAGAGGATTATTGACCATCTGGAGAGAAACACAGATTATTCAGTTTACTTATGACAGATTGCCTTTTAGGAATTTTTTTAAGTCAATTTGTTGTGGGATAACTAACTGATCTAAAACAAGCTTGGTAGTGTTGTAAGATATTTTTATCCCTATACTGGCATTATTTACATATTTAATGTCTTTTTATTAAATTATTGTAAATATTTTATGCACTTTTATGCAAAATAAAGTATTGAATTGATAGAGAGAGGGAGGTGGTCAACAAAGCAACAAACAAAGAGACAGTCCCAAGTATCAATGCCTGACAGAGGCCACTAACTTAGGGGCCGATTAGGATCAGGATGGCGGACGGATCACCACCGCTATGCAGGCGGTGGCGATTCGTCCGCCATCCTTGCCTGTCCGCCACCTATTTCCCCCCGCCATGTTACAATGGCGGACGGACCGTGGCGGACGGGAAGACCGTCCGCTACTTTAAGGTGACCGCGGCGGAAAATGTCTAATATGGTGGCGGTGTCTATCAGACACTGCCACCATATTACGATGGGCTGAGGGGAATGCCTTTCCGTGGCGGCAATGCCACCACGAAAAGGCATACGGTTCTTGCTTTGGGGGCCCGTTGCGGTCCCCCAGGGTGAAGGGGGGGAGGGGATGGGAGTGCACATGGGGGGTACCTATGGTAATTTGGGGGTCTGCAATGTTAAAAATGCGGGATACTCCCACCACTGTGGCAGGTGCATCCTAATTGGGGGCACGGTTCCTCCGCCCTTGTGGCGGACGGTACCTGCCCCAGACAGGATGGCGGGGGACTTTGTACGTCCGCCATCCCAATCGACCCTTAATATTTTAAGAGGCCATTGTGCTCTTAAACCAGAAACTCTACACCTAATTTGGGCTGCAATTTCAATCTTGTTCGAAGATGTAAAACCATATTAAATATAAGGAATTTCCCACAGACATAGGAAAACGCGCAAGCTTTCCTTAAAATGTTTGCTTTGACACATGAACTATGCCACACACTTTTTTTGATCTAGTGCATAAAACTGTGTGGTATTTTTCTCTGTCTGCACCACTGACCAATATTCTCTTTTATTCCATGAAATACAATCTGTCACTTCCAGTTGTCAGCTTTCTGTAAATACTTTTAGTTCTCGATATCAGGTTTTGGAAGATGCTCACGTGAAGTGAAGCTATAACTACTTTTCTACAGCAGCAACCAAGTGTGAGGCCTGCACTTGAATGAGCATATCTTGAAAACATCCACAGAGCTGCCAAGGTTTCAGATTGCTATGTGCGACATTTTCATAATTTCAGTGTAATTATGAGTGACATTTCAATGACTATGAGTGACACTTTTTCGCAAGGAAAATCAAGCAATGAAACATATAGGGAACATAAATATCAGAAATTACACCCATTTGAGCAACGAGAAACTCAAAGAAGTCACTGAAGACACAACATTCATCTCATATTTTTCGTGCATGTTTCCTTCACTCTTGCATAACATTTTTGTCCATTTCAAATGAGTGCGATATAAATTAAGAAAACTATGCCTATGTCTCATTTTGGTGTAAACTAATTGGAGTTATGGCCTACGACTCTTAAAACATATGCCTGCAGCGGTCTGAGTGAACTTCAGTACAGACTTAGGCATGAATCAGAAAGGTAAACTGAGACGCTTGTCTCAGCTTAAGTTATGGTCTCAGTTAGACTTAAGACCAAAACTTAAGTGAAACTGAGACAAAAGTCTAACTTTACAACTTTTGGTATTCACAAAAGGCATTTACGAGTAGTAAAGTTAGACTTTTGTCTCAGTTTAACTTAAGTTTTGGTCTCAGTTAGACTTAAGACCAAAACTTGTTTAACTGAGACAAAAGTCTAACTTTACTACACGTAAATGCCCTTTGTGAATACCGAAAGTCAGAAAGTTAGACTTTCGTCTCAGTATACATTTGTGAATCGGGTCCTAAGTGCGGCCTCCCCCAGGCTGCCAGTTCACAAGTGCGTGGGGGAGTGTGTCTGCCCATCTGAGCGCTTCACTGGTGTCGTGGCAGGGGTGCGTGTGCTGAGGCCCCAGCTCAGGGCTGCTGTAAGTCCACCTGTATGAGAGTCTGCTGGCTGCAGACATGAAGTCATTCGAGTTGTCACTCTGATATCTGCCGCTAGGATGCAGCAGACCGACTGCTCTCTTGACCTGACTATGGCAGGCTCAAGCACTCCAGGAAAGAGTACATTCACTACTGCTGCCTGCTGCAAAGCTAGTTGCCCTTTGCGGAAGTGCTGGAATGTCTGCCTCGCTGCAATTATGAGTAAGCGTGGCAAGCCTTGCCAGAACATATCAACAGGTAAGGCGCAGCCTCATGGATCCACGTGTGCCCCGCGCTGTCTGCAGGTGATGGCAGTTAAGACATGGGCTGACTCGGCTACTAATAATGATTTAGGATTTTTTTTGTGCCTCTGCCAGAACCCAGGCCCGAGAAAAATCGACAACATAATGCATGTGCCCTCCCAGCCCCCCTCTCCCCTGGATTGGGGCTGTTGGACATAAATACCGGTTGTGGCAGGCACTATTGTGACCGAGCAAGCCAAGGCCCGACTAGAAACTGAAACCGGCCCTGGCAAACAGCTCAGCATTGGGCAAATCATTGCAATCTCACGTGACGGATTGGAGTGCCATGACTGAATGTAACTGAACCAGAACGCCTAAACGTGCGCTGCCAGCTTTGCTCAGTTTTACTTCTAATTATTATAGCATCGCTCCAGCACTTGACAGCTCAGAAAGCTATACAAATGTGTGACTCTGCATTTCAGTACGGTGATGTGGACCACCACATTGAAATGCGTTTGTCTAACCTCTGATGCGTGGTACTGGTCAGGCCTGCTCCCCTCAACGCAGGCACCCTTGCACTATGGTGCAAGGCTGCCTGCATTGGTGCTCAGTAGCTAAATGTAGCACCAGCAGAGGAAGAAACACAGGGCTGCACTATATTCTCGTAAATACGGTGCACCCCTGCATTTCAGAAGTGGAGAGAGCAGCGTTAAGCAAAGGAGGCTAACGCCGTACTCCTCCAATTGCTTGTAAATATGCCCCTTAATGACAACAGCCTGACCTATTTTATCAAGAGGCAGAAAATCCTCTCATTTCAGAGGATGCATCTCCTTGGTGAAGCATTGCTCCGGGAAACACACCTGCACCTATTGATCATGATAAACTCAGAAGGGATTGCATGAGTGCGGTACTACATGCCAGCGGGATCCAGACTACCCTTACACACCCATCTACTCCTTTGGAACATGGGGAGAGTGGGTTGGACATCTTATTTCACAAATTGCTGGGGGTTTGCACACAGCGGACATGGCGGGACCACCCTTAGCAGATAAATAACTTTGTCAAGGTTCAGATACCCATTGAATCTTTGTGTATGGGCTCTATCTATGCCCGAGCGGCTGACCAAACTCCTGCTCTCCTTTGGACAGCCAGGGTATTCATAAGGGGGGGGGGTGCTGGAATATGGCCCCTTGACAAGTCCAGAAACCATACGACCAGGCAGCCCAGAGACCGGTTCATCCTCTCTGACATTATTGATGATCATGCCTTGATGGATCCATGGTGGTTGACGCACCTGAGGGACATGGACTATACTTTCACCTCCTGCGTCCATTTCAAACGTTTACGCCTTGATCCTCCCAAACAGTACCTCTGATCATGATCTTCTGCTACTCGACCATAAACTTCGATTGTTGCAAACCCCTCAGGCCTGTTGGCGTATGCATACAGCACGGTATAAAGCCCCTGAAAACAAGCACAGGCGGTGCCAATATCTGAGCTAGTACTTGGAGGAGAACGCTGGGTCCATCTCCTCTGCACAGGTGCTGTGGGAGGGCAGGAAGGCCTCCCAAAGGTAATTTGATTAATGATTTGGCTGCCTGTAAGTGCCACTGTGAGGCATAACAGCATTGGTTGACTGACCTCATGCTTCTCCTGGCTCAGACGTATAACGCATTGCTGACACCTGCTCTTCTCAAGGAGCTGCTTGGGGCCAAGTATGATCTGAGCTCTGATTACACAGTGGAGGACCAGATGGATACGCTCTGCTGACGATATAGTCAGTCAAGTCAAGTCAAAACATTTATATAGCGCACTACACACCCAGAGGGTTTCAAGGCGCTTAGGAAGGGGAGGAGGATTATTTGTCAAATATCCACGTTTTAAGCTGCTTTCTGAAAGCTAGGTGATTCTGGGTGAGGCGAAGGTAAGCGGGGAGGGAGTTCCATGTTTTGGCAGCCAGGTATGAGAAGGATCTGCCTCCCATGGTGGACTTGTTGATGCGAGGAACAGTGGCGAAGGCTTGGCTGGAAGAGCGAAGTTGGCGGGAGGGGGTGTAGAAGGACAGTCGAGAGTTGAGGCAATCTGGTCCGATGTCGTAGAGTGATTTGTGTGCGTGGGTAAGCAGTCGGAAAGTAATCCTCTTATTGACTGGTAGCCAGTGGAGGTCTTTAAGGTGACCAGAGATGTGTTCGTTGCGTGGGATGTCTAATATGAGCCGGGCTGAGGCGTTTTGGATTCGTTGTAGTTTCTTCTGGAGTTTAGCGGTGGTGCCTGCGTAGAGGGTGTTTCCGTAGTCCAGTCGGCTCGTGACTAGAGCGTGGGTGACTGTTTTCCTTGTTTCGGAGGGGATCCAGCGAAATGTTTTTCTGAGCATGCGAAGAATGTTAAAGCAGGAAGAGGATACGGCGCTGACTTGTCTGTTCATTGAGAGTGAAGAGTCCAGGATGACGCCAAGGTTCCGTGCGTGGTCTGTCGGGATGGGTGCATTTCCGAGGGCTTCCGGCCACCAGGAGTCGTCCCATGCAGAGGGGGATTTACCTAAGATGAGGACTTCTGTTTTGTCTGAGTTCAGTTTCAGACGGCTTTGTTTCATCCATTCGGCGACTTCTTTCATTCCTTCGTGTAGGTTAGTTTTGGCAGTGCTGGGGTCCCTGGTGAGAGATAGGATCAGTTGAGTGTCATCCGCGTAAGAGATGATGTTGAGGTTGTGTTGGCGGGCGATGGCCGCGAGGGGGCTCATGTATACGTTGAAGAGGGTGGGACTGAGTGAGGATCCTTGTGGTACGCCGCAGATGATTTCAGAGGCCTCGGACTTGAATGGTGGGAGACGGACTCTCTGGGTTCTTCCGGTGAGGAACGAGGTGATCCATTCCAGTGCCTTTCCTTGGATTCCGATGTTTTTGAGGCGTTGTAGAAGGGTGCTGTGGCAGACTGTGTCGAAGGCTGCAGAGAGGTCGAGGAGGATGAGGGCGACTGTGTCTCCATTGTCCAGTAGAGTTCGAATGTCGTCTGTTGCTGCGATTAGGGCGGTCTCGGTGCTGTGTTTGGCTCGGAAGCCAGATTGAGAGGGGTCGAGTGATTTGTTGGCTTCGAGGAAGGCGGCGAGCTGGTTGTTGACAGCTTTCTCGATGACTTTGGCCGGGAATGGAAGAAGCGAGATGGGGCGGTAGTTTTTGAGTTCGGTGGGGTCTGCTGTTGGTTTTTTCAGAAGGGCGGTGAGTTCAGCGTGTTTCCAGTCTTCTGGGAAGGTAGCGGAATTGAAGGAGCAGTTGATGACGTCTCGGAGGTGCGGAGCTATGACGGAGTCTGCTTTGTTGAAGATGTGGTGAGGGCATGGGTCTGTGGGGGATCCAGAGTGGATGGAATTCATCAGGCGGATGGTGTCCTCAGTGGAGATTGGGTTCCAGGCGTTAAGGGTGTTGACGGGGGGAAGATGGTCAGCTGATGGTGGGGTGGCTTGGCTTCCGGGTTGGTTGTCAAAGCTGTTGTGGATGTCAGCAATTTTGTTGTGGAAAAAAGAGGCTAGGGAATCGCAGAGGGTTTGAGAGGGGGTAATGTCGTTGGAGTTGGCCGAGGGGTTGGAAAATTCCTTGACGATGTTGAAAAGTTCCTTGCTGTTGTGGGCGTTGTCGTCAAGTCGATCCTTGAATGCTGTTTTCTTGGCTTTTCGGATCAGTTGGTGGTGAGTACGGATTGCGCTTTTGAAGGCGTCCTTGTTGCTGGTGGATGGGTCTTTTTTCCAGGCCTTTTCAAGGGAGCGGCACAGTTTCTTGGACTTCTTGAGGTCATCGTTGAACCATGAGGCCTTCTTGATGCCAAGTTTGCGTTGACGTTTTTTCAGTGGTGCTAAGGTGTCGGCAGTGTTGGATAACCAAAGGGTGAGGTTGGAGGCGGCTTCGTTGGCGTTAGAAGAGAGGGCTGGGGAAGTTTGAAGGAGCGATGTGGAGATCTGTTCTGTGGTGATTTTGTTCCAGTTTCTTTGTAGAGTTGGTTGGAGGTGGGTGGTGGGTTTTGGTTTGTTGTAGGTGAAGTGAACGCAGCTGTGGTCAGTCCAGAGGAGATCCGTAGTGTGGCTGAATGAGACGTGGTTGCTGGAGGTGAAGATGGGGTCGAGAGTGTGGCCTGCGATGTGGGTGGGGGAAGTGACCAGTTGTTTAAGTCCGAGGTTGGCGAGGTTGTCCAAGAGGGTGGCGGTGTTGCGGTCGTTGATCTTTTCAAGGTGGAAGTTGAGGTCTCCCAGAAGGATGTAGTCTTTGGAGGGGAGTGCGTGTGGGGTGATGAAGTCCGTGATGTCTTCACTGAATTTTGCGCGTGGTCCTGGTGGTCTGTAGAGGAGGGTGCCTCTGAGCGTGGTCTTGGGGTCGGTGTGGATCTGGAAGTGAAGGTGTTCGGAGTTGGCGAGGTTGGCGTCGGAGCTGGTTGAGATGCGGATTGATTTCTTATGGACGATAGCGATTCCACCTCCTGTATGGTCGGTGCGGTCCTTGCGTGTGATCTTATAGTCATCCGGGATAGCGATGGCGATGTCAGGGGCTGAGGAGGCGTTCATCCATGTTTCCGTTAGGAAGGCGATGTCAGGAGAGATGGTGTCTAGTAGGTTCCAGAGGTCAATGGCGTGCCTGTGGACCGAGCGGGTGTTGAGAAGGATGCATTCTAGGTGGTTGGGGTCGGGGATCTGTGTTGTGGTCGTAGCGGAGATGATGTCGGTGCCGCTAAATTTGCAGGAGAAGCAGGTGCTGAAGGTGTGGCGCACTCGCCTGTGACATTTTACATTTCCTGCGGACTGTACAGTGCTTTGTGCTACTGGGACTTTGTTTGGGATACCTTGATGACCAACCTAGGGGTGGCACCGCAATTGATGGTCCGTCTGACCATGCTTCACAAAATGTCAGTATTCCAGGATTTAACCCACCACTGTGAGAGTTAGCTGGTTACGGCCTTCATAGTGGGAGTTGTCTTTTTGGTGGCGACCATGGGGCTTGGCACCCTGACCTTTTTTTTCCTGTTCCCATGTCTCTTCCCCTCGTGTTCTCCCTCATCCTCCTTCCCTGGTCATCTGCGGGATCGTCTGAGCCACATCACCTCTATCTAGAGGGGTTTTTTCATTTATTGTTTTTCCTGTTTTCAATGTCTTCTCACAAGTTCTAGTTTACACAGTATCTTGGACTCCGCTGAATCGATAAACTTCCATCTCTGTAATATGCTCATTGTATATGAAAAATCAATAGAGAATTGAGGTATTTAAAAAAGACACAGGGAGTGGTGTCACTTAACATTTGACTTTGACAATAACAAAGGAAGAGACATTACTGAATTTATAGACATGATCAGCACACATGTAAAGTGATAAAATTACACCCAAGTCTCACTAAAATAGACATTCAATTTAACATTCTACTGAACTGTGTGCTGTACTCATGGTGTAATATGAGAAAAGTTTTGCACCAAAATGTGGGACAGAGGGTCTGCTCTGTGCCGAATAGTCTTGTGTGAAGTTCTAGTTAATCCCCATAGTTTGGAAGAATGGGCCATGTTTGTGTGAGACTTCAGACCGACCTCCAAATGTGTTAATGTCACTCGTGATGTGTGATTCTTGAGGGCTCTGATGTATGCAGGTCCAAACTAATGTTGCTGTCGAGGCACTGAAGGTTGCTTGCATGACAATGCTACAAAGAGTTGACGCATTCTCTAATCAGTGGTATATTGATGATGAGCGTACTGTGATATAGGGGCCTATGTGAAGGAGCAGAATATTTTCGAGTAATGAAATGCCCCTCCTCTGTTCTTCAGGCCAGTAACACCCACTCATTTTTATAATACAATGTAAACTCTGTGAGAAATGTCTGGTTCATACTCGGTTGCCCTATCTTAGGATTTAATTGTTTCAAAGATCTATTGCTTTATTTTTTGTCAGCAAATCTTTGTTGAGAGAGGATGGTGGTTACTGTAAACAAAAAAACAAAGCCTGCAAGAGACCGCTATCTTAATATTTTAGGAGACAGTTGTGCTCTTAAACCAGAAACTCAAAACCTAATTAGAACCTACAATTCAGTCTTGTTTGAGGATATAAAACCTAATTAAATATAAGGAATAAGCCACAGACATAGGAAAATTAGAAATGAGCTGTTCCTTCAATTGTCGCTTTGACACATGATCTATGCCTCATTGTCACTGATCTGGTGTTTAAAACTCCATGCTCCAACTTTAACAGCGTGCTCTACAAATGTTATAAATAAATAAATATTAGTCAGGAGGTCTGAGGGCAGGGGAGCTATCACTATAGCTCCAGGACACCGTTTGGTAACATCGCGCTCTACAAATGTTATCAATAAATAAATAAACATGGTATTTACCTCTGTTTACTTTGCTATCTAGTACGTTGGGGATTTGAAAAACTGCAAATAAAGTATTTTAAAGAATAAATAAGCTGCCCAGTTTAATTGGAAAACTGACTGATATTCTTATATATTGTTTGAAATACATATATATTCATTGAAATACAGATATATTCTTTGAAATACTTGAAATCTCTTCCAGTTGTCGCCTTTCTGTAAATACTCTTTAGTCCTTTACGTCAGTGTTTGAAAGATGCAATCTGAAGAGAAGCTATAAATACTTTTTTACAGCAGCAAAGTGTGAGACCCTGTACTTGAACTGTCTGACCCTTAAAAACATTCACATCTGTGACATCTGAAATCCCAGGTCTTTATAGGGATAAATGCTTGTTTGTGTGAAATGTATTCACTGCCGGAGCCTGGAGGCGGTCGTTCCTTCAGTGACCACCAGAGGGCTTTCCTCGCCTGCTGATGAATCCACTGAGCTGCTCATGGGATGAAAGGGAGAAGGGTTTCCTCTTCCGGGTCAGCTGTGGCAGAGACAGCACCAGCAGCAGTGCTGACATCACTTCCGGCCTCTCCTGGTGTGTCCAGCCTGCAGCAGAGGAGGAAGGAGCCCTGTCTGGTGGGCAGATACCGCCATCTTCAGACCCTCACAGACCCCAGGAGGAGGAGGGAGCCCGGACAGGTTTCTGCTCAGGTAGGAGAGCGGCCAACTCACTTGGCTGCAATTTATTAATCCAAGGATCAGATCCCCCCCTACCCCCCTGGCATTCATGGTGAGGTCAGTGAGGTGCAGAGGAGGAGAGCCCTGTCCAGAGGGGTAAAGAGGAGGTGAGGCCTGTCCAGGGGTGCAGAGGAGGAGAGGCCTGTCTAGGGGGTGCAGAGGAGGAGAGGCCTCCTCTGCACCCCAGGGAGAGGCCTGTCCAGGGGTGCAGAGGAGGAGAGGCCTGTCCAGGGGGTGCAGAGGAGGAGAGGCCTGTCCAGGGGTGCAGAGGAGGTGAGGCCTGTCCAGGGGTGCAGAGGAGGTGAGGCCTGTCCAGGGGTGCAGAGGAGGAGAGGCCTGTCCAGGGGTGCAGAGGAGGAGAGGCCTGTCCAAGGGTGCAGAGGAGGTGTGGCCTGTCCAGGGGTGCAGACGAGGAGAGACCTGTCCAGGGGTGCAGAGGAGGAGAGGCCTGTCCAGGGGTGCAGAGGAGGAGAGGCCTGTCCAGGGGTGCAGAGGAGGTGAGGCCTGTCCACAGGGGTGCAGAGGAGGTGAGGCCTGTCCAGGGGTGCAGAGGAGGTCAGGCCTGTCCACGGGTGCAGAGGAGGAGAGCCCTGTCCAGGGGTGCAGAGGAGGAGAGACCTGTCCAGGGGTGCATAGGAGGAGAGGCCTGTCCAGGGGTGCAGAGGAAGAGTGGCCTGTCCAGGGGAGCAGAGGGGGTGAGGACTGTCCAGGGGGGGAGAGGAGGAGAGGCCTGTCCAGGTGTGCAGAGGAGGCGAAGCCTGTCCAGGGGTGCAGAGGAGGTGAGACCTGTCCAAGGCTGCAGAGGAGGTGAGGCCTGCCAGGGGTGCAGAGGAGGTGAGGCCTGAGTGGGGAGGAGAGGAGGAGAGACCTGTCCAGGGGTGCCAAGGAGGTGAGGCCCGTCCAGGGTTGCAGAGCAGGTGAGGCCTGTCCAGGGGTGCAGAGGAGGTGAGGCCTGTCCAGGGGTGCCGAGGAGGTGTGGCCTGTCCAGGGGTGCCGAGGAGGTGTGGCCTGTCCAGGGGGCAGAGGAGATAAAGCCTGTCCAGGGGTGCAGAGGAGGAGAGGCCTGTCCAGGGGTGCAGAAGAGGTGAGGCCTCTCCCTGGGTTCAGTGGAGGTGAGGCCTGTCCAGAGGTGCAGAGGAGGTGATGCCTCCCCAGGGGAGGAGAGGAGGTGAGGCCTGTCCATGTATGCAGATGTGATGAGGCCTGCGAAGCGGGTGCAGAAGGGGTGAGGCCTGTTCCGTGGGGGTGCAGAGGAGGTCTGGCCTGTCCAGGGGGAGCAGAAGAGGTGATGCCTGTCCTGGGGGGTGCAGAGGAGAGGCCTTTCCAGGGGTGCAGAGAAGGTGAGGCCTGACCCGGGGTGTGCAAAGGAGGTGAGGCCTGTCCAGGGGTGCAGAGGAAGTGAGGCCTGTCCAGGGGTGCAGAGGAAGAGTGGCTTGTCCAGGGGTGCAGAGGAGGCGAGGCCTGTCCAGGGCTGCAGAGGAGGCGAGGCCTGTTCAGGGGTGCAGAGGAGGAGGGGCCTGTCCAGGGGTATGGAGGAGGTGAGGCCTGTCCAGGGGTGCAGAGGAGGTGAGGCCTGTCCAGGGGTGCAGAGGATGAAAGGCCTGTCCAGGGGTGCAGAGGAGGTGAGGCCTGTCCAGGGGTGCAGAGGAGGAGAGGCCTGTCCAAGGGTGAAGAGGAGGAGAGGCATGTCCTTTTCACAATCAACCCAAGACCAGTTTCTACCTATCTGGGCCTTGACTGTAGGGTGCGGCTTGATTCCAGTTGTGCAGCGAGCAGGGTACCCACATCTGGGCTCTGACTGTAGGGTGCGGCTTGATATCCAGCGGTGCAGTGCGCACGGGACTCACACATGGGCACACCTGGCATATTTATGAATAGGCCAAATGATGGGTGGGATGTTTGAGTTCATCCCAGGCTCTGATAATTACTCTGGGACACATCCAAGCTCAACCTTCTTGTTCTCGCCCTCCGTTGCACCCCCGCGTGCAGCCAATCAAAGTGTTTTAGACAACATTACTTCCAGATGTCTGCTCCAGTAGTCACAGCAGTTCTAACTCTAAGGATTGGCCTGTCTCTTTGTTCCTGATGTTCACCAAACTAACTGAGGCCATGGTGAACAAGCAGCTCACCAACTTCTGCACAAAGTCCTTCCAGGGCTCCAAAAGAGCTAAAGCCGCGTGGGATATTAGAGACATTATGTATGGGGGTGGGGAGGTGTGGCTCTGATCTGATTAGATCTATCAGAAGCCTTTGACACCATCTCCCACTCCACATTACTACAGAGATTGGAGATTGTGGGTCTTTGGGGAAAATGCCTGCTTGGTTCTTATCCTTTTTGAAATATCTGATCCAAACGGTGGCCTCAGCTAACTTCAGATCAACCCCTAAGACAAACACCCCGGCTGGTTTTGAGCCACAATCTTTTCAATCTTTACATGGCCCACTTGGCCAGCCTGATCGAGTCATTCAATATCACCTCTACTCGATGATACACAAATCATTAGATTAGAAGAAAATACGCCTGATGGAGCCATTCGATATCACCTCTACTCGAATGTACACAAATCATTGGATTAGAATTAAATACAGATAAAATGTTCATTAATTTCAGGAGCTGCTGCCAGGAAGTCGCTGATTGGATGAGCTCAAACTCCCTGGTGCTAAACAGTGGAAAAACGGAAATAGTGGTAGTTGGGACAGGAGCTTCACGGCACAAGGGTGGCGGCCGGTGTCTTTGAGAGCTCTGCCCACCCCATTCCATCAAGTCAGGAAACTGGAAGTTTGGGTGGACGTGCATCTGTTCCTAAAAGGATACATTAAAATCACCTGCTCTAGAGGCTTCTGACTGCTGCAAGTTATCAGAAAACTACTTCCATTAATCCCTGCTTTATCTAGGAGGGACCTGGTACAGGTTCTGATTCTATCGAGAGTGGATTCCTGCATCACCTTATACGTAGGCATATCTGAATATCGCCTACATAGATTGTTGCTGCTACAAAGAAAGCAGTTGGGCTTGTTCTGAGGTTAATAAAATCAAGGTCTGTCTCCAACAAACTGGTCAAATTGGAACCGCTTCCTGTCCTGAAAAGATGTCAATATGAAGCACTTTATGTCATAAACTCTCAACAATCCGGGGATTCATTCTTATATGTCCTCGCCTTTTGCCTGGTATCAGCTGGCCAAGTGGTGAGAACCCATCATGCTTTGCAGCATAAAGTCTCTGAGTTTATAAAAATCAGAAAAGATGGCTGCTCTCTGCCTGTGGTGACTGCAGGTACCTGGAATGGAATGCGCTCCCACCTGTCCTGTGCGCCCAAGAAAACATGAGTTCTTTCAGGAAACAAATCAAAACCTTTCGGTTCATGTTCAGGGGCTGTGGGATTTTGATACTTATGTGCTCATATTAGCGCCAGGACACTTCTTTCCCGAACTAGTTATTCAGTGCTATATTAATTTGCTTTCACATCCAGTCATAAGCCATCGATCTCTGGGCAACAGATCATTGCAGCTGTAGACGTCCTAGGAGAAGGAAAGGCTCCGGGATCTGAAGGTCAGGTGTAGAGTTTTACAAAGCTTAGAAATAAATTCCTGCCTGAGGTGATGCGACTCGGCTATCCCTCCTACGAGAGAGAATTGTCTCACCGTTACAGTTGCGATTTGTCCCACATAAACCCACAGCGGTTCATCTACGGATGGTATTCGCAGTGCTGCATCGGGAAAACACACACATGAAGGCTGATGATGCCGATAAGGCGTTTGACTCCCTGGATCGAGACGTTTAGGCGCCTTGGTATGTCAGGGAGTTTGAGATCACGTAGGAAGCTGCTGGACACACAGCCTATGCCCTCAGTTTACGTAAATGGACTCAACTCAGACGCTATTCAGATCACCTGGCGGGGACGCCCTCTGTCACCCGTTCTTTATACCAGGAATGAACCCTTAGGTCCGTGAACTCCAGGAGAGTCATACCATAACCATACTGGGCTGACACCTTTTAGACACTGAAACCAAGAAGAAAACACATCTTTATAAATTGACAGGTTTATAGTCACAGTGGCCAGGCCTGGAGGTGGGTTGAGAGTTGAGAAGGCCAGACGACGGAACTTCAGAGTTCAATTGTTCGAAATCCTTGAAGTTAGAGGTTTTCTGGACAGGTCCGCTGTACTCTGGAGATCTGGTCTCTATTGAAGAGTCGTAAATAAAATATCCTCTAGGAATCAAAAGTATCACCAAGTAGGTATAAACACCATACAACCCACTCTACGCAATCACATTTACTTACACAAGATTCGTTAATTATACATATATACCACCAAGAAAGAAATTCCACATAATAGCTTTAATATAGAAAAATACAACTCATGTTATTTCCTTTGTAGGCAAAAAGGAGATTACGTATGTGACTCCCTATAAACAGTTCTAATTTTAATCCCCCAGTACAAAATATAATTTGGCGCACTAAAACACTTCCGATAAATATACTTGAGGTACTGGCATCAGTGTGGGTTTAATGTGCTGAGAAGTTTGATACCAAACTTCCCAGATTTCAGTGTAGCCATTATGGTGTTGTGAAGTTCATAATGACAAATTCCCAGCACCATATACTCTTAATGGCAGCACTGTACTTACAATGCCCAAGAATAGACTTGGGCACTGTAGGGGTACCGGGCTCATTCACATGTACCCTCACTACTGGTATAGTGCACCAAGCTGGAGGGGTGGGTGATCTAGGCCAGGGCAGTGGGTTGTAGGCATGGCTCACAGGGATGAGCCAAGTTGACTGTTCACTTGTTCTGCATCAAAACACACAGCCTGCAAAGGCAGTGTGTGTGTGTAAAGCTACAGGGCCTCTAAGGGTGGCACAATAAGGGCTGCAGCCCTTAGAGGCCTTCTTTGGTCACAGTGCCATGGGTACCTGTGGTACCATTTACCAGGGGCTGACCTGTGGCCAGATAGGCCGATTGGGTTAGTTTTGGGGAAAGAACACAAGCCCTCAAGTCAAAATGCATCAGTGGTCTGGCAAAAAGTGGGGGTTACTATAACAGAAACTCACTTTCCTACAGGTAGTCTTTGAACAAAATGTGGAGATGCATACCATGCGTTCTAACTTGTCATTTGCTGGTCTGTTTTCCAGAAGGGTCTCTCTTGGAGTCCACCAAGCATGTTTCATCGTATTTTCAGCAACTTGTTTGGGTATCCGCGTTCCTTTAATTTGTTCACAAGAATTTCTGCATTCATGAAATAATCACTTTTACCTGAGCAATTCCGTCTTATTCGGAGAAATTGGCCCGAAGGCAAATTGTCATGTAGACTGTGTGGATGATGACTAGTATAACCCTTGATTTGGTTAACAATGTATTTATTTATAAAGTTTTATATAGCGCGAACTTGATCCTGAAGGATATCAGAGCTCTTTACACTTAGAGGGAGAGGAAGGAAACAGATCACAACAGGAAAAAATTGTGAAACTAATATGCATAAAATCATATAGTGCAAACATAACAGATCCTATCTAATTCAGGGTTAACGTAGAGTGGGCTAGTCAATGATAAAATGACATCAAGGGAGTGATGATACATAACGATATAAGCGGGGCAAATACAATTGTAACAAACAGAATTATTAACCAAAGCTGTAGTATTTACAGAGCGATTAGGGTCCATCGTGTTAAGGTAAGTACTTATTCATGAGGAATCTTTCTGCTTCCAATTTGAAAGCATCTTTGGAGGAGATTCTATGAATTTCCGGTGGGAGAGAGTTCCAAATATTTTGTGCAGCGCCAGAGAAGGCTCGTTGATGGTAGTTCATCATCTGCCATTGTGGCCAAAGACTGCTACATCCAAAAATGTGATAGATGACTGGCTACTGGACACACAGAATTGTATATCTACTGATCTGGCATTCAACCATTCAATAAACACAGTTAAGATATCATCTTGTCCATCCCAAATGCAAAAAATGTCATCAATAAACCAAAATCATGTCTGGATATGATGCACAAATGGATTGCTATCATAGGTAAATTTCTCCTAAAACTTGGCCATGAATAACACGGCCAGCTCTGGGGCAAAGGGACAGACCATCGCTGTCCCTTTGATTTCCTCTCCATGTGCAGCTCGCTGGTGTGACAGTGTCTCCATGAAGACACGTTGAGATGTCTGCCCCAGAAGTCATGGCAGAAGGTTGAGTAGTCGCGGTGGAAGGATCTCCATCTTGGGTCTGAGGTGCTGGTGTTATCGCAGAAGCGCAACAACGGTAGAGTCAGCAGTGGTTGTCTGTATCTTCCCCTCTGCGGTCTCCGAATCAGCTTTTTTTATTTAGCAGTTGTCTCTGGCAAGTGAGACACAACCTCTACACAGACTTGCTCAGTCAGGGAGACTGGGGGACCCTGGGCGCTTCACAGGACTTCTTGGCACTCTGCCACATTTCCTCTGTTCCTTCTGGGCCGTTCCTCATAACGGGCTCTGCTGCTGGTCCTCCTCAAAGGGCAGGCAGACTTCTGCCGGACAAGGCTCTCTCCTCTTCCCTCTCATCAGACAGGCAGCTCACAGGGCCACTGCCCGGGGCAATAGTTTCATCCCGAAAGACTTGCAGAAACCAGGCAATGTGCCCTCGCCTACGGGGAGTCACTATTAGTGATACTTATCTTGAATCAGCGGCTCTTCATGCCGGGCAGTAAAGCAACTTGAGTTACAACAAAGCCCATATGATTGCGACCCACTTTTCTGTGCTATTTTCAGACCCGGAATGCTTATTCCCTGCCTGGTTTACCGGTTTCCCTGGTTGCATTTCATCATCCATTTTCTTCTGCTGCACAAACAAGGACTTTGTGCAGGGTGATTGCTGCTCACAGCAGGTAGTGATGATGCTGCCTCCATGCGGGAATACTTACAACATGAGCACAGTAAGTGTGAACCTTCTAAAAGGCAGTCCTGACTCCATCCCTCCACTCTTGTGTCCAAAGTTACACCCTTCTCGTCTGGATTGCTGACAATGTTGCCCATCTTGTGCCATGTTAGAGGATGGGCAATCGAACATGGATGTAACTGGTAACAACATACTGACACATGTGTAAACAATATAGAGCCCTGCTACCTTATATTTTAAATACACGTCAAACGGGATGCCAATGCAGGGTCTGGTCATGACACGTAAATGGAACTTTACTCAATGACTTGTAAGCACCGCAGCCGCCCTCTGACAGGTAAAATGGCCGGTTCAGCTGTTGACCTCTAAGAACATGGTACGCTGCCACCACTACTCACTGTACGTAGCCAGGGACACAGACCGTAGTCTTTGCCCCACCAACAGAGTGGTTGTAGTGTCCGTCAACGTCCTCAGAGCCAGGCTCTGGGTCTTCGGATCAATTCTGAGCCCAGTCATGCAGTGCGCACACAGTATCTTCTCTGTGCTGAGGCCAAAATAAAACCAGGATACCAGAGTCACTTGCAGCTCCGTCTCTCACGGCAAGGGTGCACAGGCTTTGGCCAAGGTGGGGGATCGGGTGACCAAGCAGGGCTCAGCCAGTCTATATTGTTGTCTTTCCCTAACACAATTGGCCTCTGATATTTACATTTATTTATTTTAGCCTTCATTTGTAAAATCACAATACACTGCAGCAGAACTTTGAGCTGGACGAGGGTCCTACCAATCAGGGAGGAGTGGGAGGAATTGTAATCTAATGTACACATCTAAAATGAAAAGAAAATGCAAGTTAAACTATTCTGTATGAAGTGGTCAATTGCTTAGTGTTATAATTTCTGATGCCTTCATCTCAAACTGAAGGGTCGCTAATTTGAATCCTGGTTGGTGCACTAGGGGAATAGTGACTTGTATATTTACAGTGCTGTGTGAGACAGCACTTTGAATAGGAAAGCCAATAGTTTAAAGAAAATAATAAACTAAATATAAAATACGCGACACAAATTATAGGATGGGCTGGAGAGAGTATAAGATAAGTTGAGCATATTTTGCAAATGCTTACCGTGCTATCAGATGTTAAATTTTTAGTAACCGCAATCATACTGTAGCTAGTGCCTACCTTTTATTTAGGTTTCCATGAAAATACTGCATTAAAGAAGTACTGGGAACAACCTCACAGTAATCTTAAAAATAGTTACTCTTTGTCACCGGGAACCTCCAGGTTTGTCGCGCCCTCTGGTGGTCTGCTCCATTGCCCGCACTCATCTAGTGCAGCTCGGCGATGCCAGCACAACTGGAACTGTCTGGAGGGCGCGCACAGCTCAGCTATACAAGTCCTGCTTGTTTGGTGCTGGGTGGCAGGAGCTGCCAGGCAGCAAGGATCCAGAAGTGAGTGTCCACATGCCAGTTTGTGGATCGTGTTTGCAATACAACCCAACCATATCAGCATACTACACAAGCAAACTGACCGAGGAGTTACAAATTAGCCATGGCGGCTACAGGCCATTGCTTACATTGATGGCCCCACTCAGGTCTCTGGCCCTCTGGACAACTATCCCGAACAGTTATTTTATCGTGGCACTCCAGTTTACGTGTGAAACTCTCACGCCAGTGGCCTCCTCAACATGGTGCGATGTTTGGTTGACATTCGTTTGCGAAGTCCTGAAGCATGCATAAAGCACAAGCCTGAAACCCATCGACCTATATCTTTTAGGATCAACACCTAACGAGAAGAACAAACGCAGAACTCAAATGTTTTGATAGACCAATGTCATAGTCACAGTTTGATGCGCTGTAGTCGTTCACCGTATTTGCAGGTCTTTTGTAATTAGGCGCTCCTACCGGGAGACGGTTATTATGTGGTCACTATTAATAAGGGTTTATTGTCCGCCTTTGCAGCTAGTGGGTCAGACTGATTTGCATATGGCCATGTCTGAACTGGGGTGGCAGAGTGGGCTAAAGAACGGTGATGGATTAAACCCAGATCTTTTGACTGGGTGTGAGTGTTTGATTGATTCGGATGCTCCGTCCATCACCACCCCCTTTTGTACCGTTGAATTCATAATTGACACATGGGTTTTAATGTTTTATTTTCTATGATCTGTATTCTTAGGATTTGTTTTACAGGATCTAGTGCATCCAAATTTGTAGCAGTTAATGATGACTACTGTAGCAATCAAGTTTTATGAATATTTTACAGGACACTTTTTTGTAACAATTTTTGTTAATTGATACAATAAAATATATTCATTCATTCATTCATTCATAGTCATTTTTACAGTTACGCTATCCAACACTTTCCCTACTGTTTCACTTGCTGGAGTGGGAATAGTAATTTGAACCCCTACGCTATGCAACACTTTCCCTAATGTTGCGGTCACTGGAGTGGGAATAGTAATTTTAACCCCTACGCTATCCAACACCTTCCCTACTTTTGCACTCACTAGTGTGGGAATAGTAATTTTAATGTTTGAGATCACAATAGAGAGTGAGTAACTAGAGTAGCTAGTTCACTTCCCCAAGGGATGTATAATAATCAAAATGAGCTAGCTTCTTCAATAATGTACGTGTTGTATGTGTCGGGTTGGGAAAACCTATTGAAGTCAAGTCAAGTCAAAGATGCTTTATTCGGTATGTAAAAATAAAACCATATAGCAACAAACATAATAAACAAAAAATAAAATAAATACAACATACATATGTATCAATTTGGTTTACAAAATACCTTGGTAGCTTAAATACATTATACATTTGACAACACATATCCGACAATCTTTAAAGTGCTTTTTGGTGCATTTGTCTACTAATGTATGTACAAGATTTAGCAATATTAAGGTGCAGAATCAATTAAATCATCCTCAAAGATGTATAAATTACAATGGAGCGGATTTCTACCAATACACATACACTTATCTTCTAATGTCTATGCAAATTTAGCAGTATTAAAGTGTAAAAAAAAAAATATATGGTTATGTCATCCTTACAGATGTATAGCTTCAATTAAGGCATACTTCCACTGAGATATGTGCAAAATATGTCGAAGTAAAGCGCAAAGCACTATACCGTTCTTTCTGTGTACAATATACAATAGCTGCATTTGTCCGGCATTAATATATGTGCAAATTAGCATGATAAAGTGCGGAGTGTCAATACCATCCTTCCCATAATGCAATATGCATTTAGCAGCACAAGACCGAATACTTAAAAAGTCTAACTACGTCAAAATAAAGTGCAAAGCACTATACCATTCTTTCAGTGCACAATATACAATAGCAGCATTTGTACAGCGTTAGTATATGTGCAAATTAGCATGATAAAGTGCGGAGTGTCAATACCATCCTTCCCAAAGTGCAATATGCATTTAGCAGCACAAATCCAAATACTTAAAAAGTCTAACTCACTACATTCAACTAACAGTAAGTAGTATAAGTGGTAAAAGTATTCATTTCAACATAGTAAAAAGTTTAAAAAAAGCATCATTGAGTGAATTCATACGATGATTGATTTTCTTACAGAAATACGTTTTAAAATATAAGTGGCCACATGAAAACATACGTCTGGGGTCTCTAAATTAAACATCAGTTGCATCGCTGTTTGTATACCACGCATATTGTATTTTAAAAAGATGGGTAAGAAATAAAATTTCCTAAAAGAAGTATAAAAGTTACAGGATAGCATAAAGTGACAAGTGCTCTGTTTGGATTTATCATCACAGGGACAGGAACAGGTGCCGGGTTTCTTAACCACTGGGAAGGCCACTAAGTGATGCACAATTCCCAACCGGAGACGGGTCAATACAAAACGGTGAGAGTTAATACTAACAACAGTAAAATAGGTTTGGAAGCCTTCATTAATGTTATATTCCAGGTAGAGATTAAACGTACTTTGTTTTACATATCTTTCCATTCTAATCCCAGCTGTATATTTGAGGAGTGAGACTTTAAGCTCCCGCTTCGACTATGTAGACCCTGTTGTTAGATCTTTAAAAATGTTTAGACCATACAGTGTCTTATACCAATGTTGTATGTGGCTTAACCAGGGGATATTTGATCGGCGGTCGAGACTAATACAATCAGTAATTACATCCTGGGTAAACTTTGTCTCCTCCTTTGCCCAAATTGAGCGCCATAGGGACAGAGGACGTAGAACAATTAAATCATTAACATAATTTATGTCAAGTTCCCTATGTATTATCTCTGTTGAAGCCGTAGCCGGGGCCCAAATTAATCGTTTTAAAAACACATTCTCCTAGCGCTGGATCAGGTTAGCACTCTGGGCATCATGCCCCCATACCCCGGCCCCGTATATGGCTGAAGATATGCATCTTGTATTAAATATGGACAACATTTCATGAATTCTACGACCCCCTAATTTAGCAGCAAATCTAAAAATACAACTTGTATTTCTAATCATTTTAAAAAGGACACTTTTTTGTTCATTGACCCATCTCCCGTCTCCTGAAAAAGTAATGCCTAAATAACAGAAACTACTGACAGATTCTAATCTCTCCCCGTCTAAAAAAAAAAGGGCTTGCATTTTCTTGGTTCCTTACCACATATCATTGTAACCGTCTTCCCTTTGTTAATTTTCAGCTTCCTACTTTCAGTAAATACGTGGAACTGATTAATTAGATGTTGCAGTCCATTATGGGTCCTAGAGAGGAGGACCGCGTCATCCACGTCCAAGAGGATTGGGATCGGGTTACCATTAATGATAGGTGCATCTGCATTAGTCTGTCTTAAAATTTGATCAACTTGATTTATAAAAAGGGAGAATAATAGAGGGGCAAGTACACATCCTTGTCGGATACCTCTTCTGATTTAAAAAAAAGGGGTGCATTCTCCATCTGATCCAAATCTAACTATACTGGATAAATTATTGTACAGTCTGGCAAGCAGATGGATGATTTCAATAGGGGCACCCATCGCCAACAGGATAGGCCAGAGCAGTGCGTGTTCCACCAGATCGAATGCTGAACTCAAGTTGGCAAAGCACACGAATAGGTTACCATCTTTAGCTTTAGTGTACTTGCCGACTATGAGTTCCAGGTTCACGCACTGCTCCATTGTACCCATCCCCCTACGAAAGCCATACTGCACTGGGGATAAGATGTCTTTTTCCTCAACCCAGGCTTCCAATCTCACTAATAGGACTCGACTAAGGATTTTAACTGTTGAGTCCAAAAGTGAGATGGGACGGTAATTTTGGGCTTTGGACCTAGATCCTTTTTTGTAGAGGGGAATAATAATTGACTGACCCCATGTCAGTGGTAAACTGTCTTCCACGGCCGCATTAAAATAGCGTGTTAAAATTGGTGCCCATAGAGTCATTTTATGCTTATAAAACTCCATGGGTACCCCATCAGGCCCAGGTGCTTTACCCCCCTTGCTATTTTTAATTGCCTCTGTGACTTCATCCAAAATTACAAATAACTGCATTTTCTGCCATTTAGTGCATGATACTATATCTGTATTAAAAATAGACCCATCTGAATTAAAATCAGAGTTAAACATTTCTGAGAAATGGACAATCCATGCGTGGCAGCTAACATGAGAACTCACTACGGGAATATTGTCATTCTTTAGAAAAGGACCATTAATAGTTTCCCAGAATAGTTTGTGATCTTTTGTTTCGGCAGCCATATCCAGTTTATACCAGGCATCATTTTCAACTCTTTTTTCCTGGATGCTAAAGCAGATTTATAATTAATTTGTTCTTCTCTAACTCTTTCTTTGTCTCTTGGTTTATCATCAAGCTCTGTTTTTAACTTTTTTAGAGTCTGGGCACAATGTTTGTCAAACCACACAGTTTTATTTCTCTTGGACTTTCTATTTCTTACAGCCAAGGAGTTCTCAACAGTACTCGTTATCTTTAGAAAGTTAGAGAGTAAGGTGGACGCGGTTACATTCGGTGCTAGGCAATAGTCAACCTCAATCAATCAATCAATCACAGATATTTATAGAGCGCACTACTTACCCGGAGGGTCTCAAGGCGCTTGGGGTGGGGGGGGTGCTGCTACTGCTCGAAGAGCCAGGTCTTGAGCTTCTTCCTGAACGAGAGGTGGTCTTGGGTCAGGCGCAGGTCGGTCGGGAGGGAGTTCCAGGTCTTGGCGGCCAGGTAGGAGAAGGACCTTCCTCCTGTTGTCGTTCTTCGGATGCGGGGGACGGCGGCGAGGGCGTGACTGGCTGATCGGAGTTGGCGTTTGGGAGCGTAGAAGTTGACGCGGTTGTTGAGGTAGCTCGGGCCTTGATCGTGTAGGGCTTTGTGTGCGTGGGTGAGGAGACGGAAGGTGATTCTTTTGTTGACGGGGAGCCAATGCAGGTCTCTCAGATGTCCGGAGATGTGGCTGTGTCGTGGGATGTCGAGGATGAGTCTGGCTGAGGCGTTCTGGATCCGCTGGAGTCTCTTCTGGAGCTTCGCGGTGGTTCCGGCGTAGAGGGCGTTGCCGTAGTCCAGTCGGCTGGTGACGAGGGCCTGGGTGACCGTCTTCCTGGTCTCGGTGGGGATCCACCGGAAGATCTTCTGTAGCATGCGCAGGATGTTGAAGCATGACGAGGAGACGGCGTTGACTTGTCTGGTCATGGTGAGGGAGGTGCCAAGATGAAGCCCAGGTTGCGTGCGTGGTCTGTCGGTTTGGGTGCGGTGCCCAGGGCGGGGGGCCACCAGGAGTCGTCCCAGGCGGAGGGCGAGGAACCCAGGATGAGGACTTCCGTCTTGTCTGAGTTCAGTTTCAGGCGGCTGGTCGTCATCCACTCGGCTACGTCTTTCATCCCTTCGTGAAGGTTGGCTCTGGCGGTGGCGGGGTCGTTGGTGAGGGAGAGGATCAGCTGGGTGTTGTCCGCATAGGAGATGATGTTGAGGTTGTGTTGGCGTGTGATGGCCGCGAGGGGGCTCATGTAGACCTCTCTACTACATTTGCAGATAGTATCCTTCGTCAATTTATTGGGGTCTATTTTGGTCCATTTGATCCTCATGCCATTCGGTCTCTCGGCTGTGGTCCCTTGGACAGGTCTACCATACACATTTGTTTTTGGGCCCCAACCCAATAATTCCACTGATATACTATTATGGTCACTCACAGGCTGCTCTATTACCCAGACATTGGAATAAGCAGAGCCATTGGACACCAAAATATGATCAATGTTTGAGTGGGTGTCTCTCCCTCTAAATGTGGGGCACTTTTCATTATTTTTATTCTTTGTACATTTTAGTAGCTCCAGATTTATTTTAGCTACCAGATTGTTCAGTGCACTACCATAATTACTGTGGGGGAAATGATTAAAAATAATATTGTCGCCACCCGGGTACTCTTCTCGATGTCCACAAATCCCCTTCAGGGGGTGACTACATGCTTTGATATTAAAATCTCCTACCCAAAGTATTACAGTGCTTTTGTTTGAAAGTGCGATTGTTTCTTCTATTGCACACTCAACATCCGGGACAATCTTACCCCGATTGGGCCCCACAATATTATTATAAAAATTCACAATAACTAGATCCCTACCTTTACTGTGTGTTAGTCGCAAGACTGACACATGCTCACCCACCTCCACATATCCCCCAACATTAAATTCCGTTAGTTTAGTGGAAACCAGGGTCAGTAGGCCGCCCTTTGCTCTGCCTGCCTTAGATGCTACTGCTGCCACGCTATAAGAAGTGTAACCATCAACTTGTATTTGTTCTCTATGCCACGTCTCTTGCAGACATATTATATCGTAGCCCTGTATAATAAAGTTGTCCCAAAACGGAGTGCTTAATTTGGCGGCAATTCCCGCTATGTTCCAAGTGGTGATTATAAGGGAATCAACGGGGTTGCCTCTTATAGCCTCAGGATGGTTGGTCAATAATGATGTTCCTAGACTTGCTATCATATTAATATCTGCAGATACATTTACATTTGTCACAATTGCATCATTATCTTTACATTGTTCAGTACTAGTCGAGTTTAAATTTAACTCAGTTACAACTTCTACCTAACTTTGGCCCCCCCAACTCTTTTTCGGTGGTTACTTTATCGCCAGAAACAGTAATTTCAGGGTGTGGGACCATAGATGATACATTCAGTCAATCGTTCTCCTCTAATGAGCTGAACACCTGAAATCTATTGCAAATCGGAACTGTAAAGTTGTTGTATATATTGAACAGTGAAGATGGAATGGGGGGAACATTGGGGTGGTTAATGTGTATAGCTCTGGGATGCTGGAAGGAATGCGTTGTAATTTGTCTTCCTGACTGGTTCCTATAAAAGTAATCAAGTGGGAACACCGTGGTGTTATATTCACGATTGTATGGTATAGGTGCATTTAGAATCGAATCTCTCGCCCATTCAGTAGTCCTGTAATTTATAACTACGCAATCCCCATTTATCTCCTTTTTATTTGGTCCCACCCATCCTACCCTCTGCGTGGAGATAATCTGGCTAGCCCCTCATATTGGGAAACCACAGTTTTTCACTAGCCAGTGCAGTGTTTTATTTTTTAGGGTTTCCTGGTTTTCAAATTGGGTAGGCTGCAGTTTGGGTACATTTGCAAGGATAGCTACATATGGTCTGCATTCCGGTGGTAGATTAATTGTGGCAGGGATGATATTATTAGTGTGGCGCCTGGGAGCTGGCAAGTTCTTGTTGTTATGAGTGTGGTCACCTGTCTCCCTTTGTCCCCCAGCAGCTTTCTGTCCAGTTGTTATATTTGGGGCGGTGGTCGCTAACATATTCGTTCCACTTGTGGTTGCTACCGAATTCACTACCATGGTGGACACACTAGGAACTCTAGTTACTATACTTGACGTATTTTTACTCAGCCTCCCAGTTAATACATTAATTGTAGGAGACCTGGCTTGCGTGCCCAGATGTTCTAGAATATCTAGGTTAGCTATGCCCAGTTTTTGGAAAGGGAAGACCACTCGGTCCCCCCGAACGTATGGATGGGTGCCCCGATCCCCCCGGGAAACCATTTTGGGCGGGGGGCGTGGTTCGGCTGGTATGCCCAAAGTGGCGTAGCCAGAGCACGCCCTTCCCGCCCAGGAGTGGTTGTCCTAGACACCCGCCCGGAAGACCGCGCCCAGTGGGCGTACCTGAGGAGGGTCCCGGCCCTCCCGCAGACGGATAAATAGAACGGGAATCCAAAGAAGCGTCTTCTTGTTCCAGTGCTCTGAAGGCTGCACCATTCGTTGCTCGTGAGCCCTCGACGGAACAAGCGGCAATTTTTTGAGAACTTGTAATCCTGTTGTTTTTCTTTCAGTACCAGGAGTGCGAAGGATCTGGGACCTCGTCGATCGACTAGAGCGGATTAATCGAAGCTATGGCCGGCAAAAAAGCAGGAAAGAGCTCCGATCTGGAGAAGGTTCTGCGCACCTTGTCGAACCGAATGGCGATCATGGACCGCAAATTGGGTAAAGTAGATTCGATCGGTCGAGGTTTGGCCGAGGTTAAGAAGCAGTTAGCGGCACCGAACAATCCCTCGGGCCGTCCGAAGAAGGTGATAGGCCCGGCCTTGCCGGGAGTCGGCCCTGAGGGTAGGGGGAAACGTAGCAAGAGGAGGGCGGTTCCGGGGGATGATCAGGTCCCGGAGGTGCCCCCAGCTGCCCCCATCACGCCGGCGGACAGCCCGGTACCGAGTCCGGATATAGGCTTGCCAATCCCTGTTGTAATTACCCCGGTTAGTGATGATCAAATGCCCCCAGAACTGGCCCTCCAGTTAGCGGCAGTGTTGCCCTGGCTTAAAAGGAAGGCAGGGGGGGGCAGTGGCTGCGGGGGATCCGGCCGAGGAAGCTAGACTAATAATCGAGCAGTTACGACAGTCGAGAGAAGCCGGGACGGCGAATGTTCCTTCTGTTCCCCCACAGGTGGCGCCGGGAGTACCTACGGTTGGCCGGGAAAAGACAGCAGACACGACGGTTGAACCCGGTAAGAACCCATTGCCAATGGTAGGGGAAGGTTCAGTGCCTTCAAGGCGCGAAAGGGTGGCCCAGCACATCCCAGCGGCCACAAAGGAAATGATATGGGGGGACAAGTATGTGAATATGTTTTCATTGTTGACCGACCATCGTGAGATGGAATATGCAAAGACCCAGAAGGATTTATGGCACCCCAGCGTATGGCGGGCCAAGATGGCGGAATTTAGGGTCGACGAGACCGTAGCAAACTGGGTGAAGGCCTTCTCGATATTTACGGCAGTAATGGGGGAACGGAAGCCTGAAGTGTTGACTGAGTTATCCTGTTACCAGAATAGGATCATTGATTTTTATAACATGTATGGGGGGGACGAGTGGAAAGGTTATGACATGCAATTCCGAAAAGCTAAGGAGTTTGATGCAACTTTGACCTGGGACTGCCTCAACACGGTTTCGTGGCACAAGCAGCTCTTGCCTGGTTCGGCGGGTACGTCCTCGCCCGGCGGGAGCGGGCCTGGGACAGTTCGCCAAAAGCCTGTGCAGCCCTTTCGAGCAGGCGCCGGTGGGGAATTACAGCCCAAGACCGGCGGAAATGGGGGCAAGCGCGGGGTTTGTTGGGGCTTCAACAGAGGCAACTGTAACAGGCCCCAGGGAACATGAAGGTTCAGGCATGCGTGTGTGGGATGTGGGAACTCCTCACACCCGGAGAGTAGCTGTAGATCAAAGAACGGTGGTTCGGGAGGCAAGGGGGGGTCCAAGCAAGAGTGAGGTGATGCTTGGGAAACGATTGCCTTCACCTGTCGACATCATGGCTTTGACTCCCTGGTTGAACAAATACCCTGATCATGTATCCGCCGGGGTTTTGAGGAACGGATTCCTATATGGCTTCAACATCCCGGCGGGGGATTTTCGGGGGGACTCCTTTTGTAAAAATCAGCTATCTGTCCGACACAACCCAGCTGTGGCAGCAAAGAAAATTTCCAAAGAGGTCAGCTTGGGGCGGGTAGCGGGGCCTTTTCCATGCCCGCCGGTGGCGGACTTCGTGTGTTCACCGCTAGGAGTGGTTCCAAAGAAAGACCCAGGGGAGTTTAGACTCATTCACAACCTGTCGGCCCGAGGGGCTCCTCGGTGAATGAAGCCATTGATCCGGATGTCTGTTCAGTTCGGTACGCATCGTTCGACGATGCCGTTGCCCTATTGAATCACCTGGGCCCCGGAGCGCTGATGGCGAAATCGGACATCGAATCGGCATTCAGGTTGCTCCCGGTACACCCGCGGGACCAGCGCTTGCTAGGTTTTACGTTCCAAGGGAGTTATTACATGGATAAATGCATGCCTATGGGTTGCTCCAATTCTTGTGCTTATTTTGAGATGTTCAGCTGTTTTTTAGAGTGGGCATTCATCGAGGCCACAGGGCATAGACAAGTAATGCACTATCTAGATGACTTCCTGTTCTTAGGACCGGCCGGCAATGCGAAATGTGCACAGGCGCTGCAGGACTTCTGCATCCTCATGCGGGAGTTTGGAGTCCCATTGGCACCAGGTAAGACGGTGGGGCCATCTACTTCACTGGAGTTTCTGGGAATTGAGCTCGATTCAGTGGAAGGATATTTCCGTTTGCCAATGGAAAAGGTGGCCAAATTCAGGGCTTCCTTAACGCAATGCCTGGGCAAGGAGAAAGTGACCCTGCACCAGATACAGCAAACAGTGGGTCAGCTTAACTTTGCCTTGAGAGTGATACGGATGGCCCGCCCCTTCTCACGCTCTATTGCACAAGCTATGGTCGGCCTCAAAGAGGGACACCACCGTACGAGACTGTCGGCAGAGGTTCGCCAGGATATGCACATTTGGTTGGCATTTCTGGCGGACTTCAACGGTCGAGTAGTGTGGATCGGTGAGCAGTGATTTCAAGGTCCCTAGAGGGGGGCGCCACCCAGAATGGATGGGAGCGCCCGGGGGGAGGCGGCCATTGGCCCCTCCCATGGGGAGGCAGCACCCACTACGGATGGATCGCCTAGGGGGAGACGGCCATAGGCCCCTCCCAGGGGGGAGACGGCTAGATGCCCCTCCTACGAATTTCCCGGGGGCCGGATATCCGCTCCGGTGGAAGAGAGTGTGGGGATGGGGGGGAGTCCACGCTGTCCTTCCTACAGATACCTCACACGGGAACTCGGACGACCTTTAAGATGGCATCGAGTGAAAGGGGGCCCCCACGACAAGGGAAGTTACAGTTGGCAATGAGGGTAAAGTCCTCTGCGCATGCGCCACTCACACCGTGAGGGCGGGATTTTGGTAGTAGGGATCTTACACCGGTTAATACCTTGCCGTTGGCCCTTAATGCTAGGATGTACAATTTTAATTTAGAATGTATGCATTTTCAGGATGCTAGACTCGGCTAGGAAACCTTTGTATTAGAGATCTGTTAAGGTTAGCCAAAGAACATGTCTTCATCAAAATGTAATGAAAGTAAAATTGTACATAATTCATGAAACGTTTTAATTTAATGTTTTAAATTTTGTTTCATATTTTAATAAATACGGCCAGGGGGGTAACTCCCCCCCGCCTTCCAAAAGTTCAAACCTGTGTCTGTCTCCTCCCATTGGGGAATTGGTGTTGGGAGGGGGTGGCGGGCATCCCGGCCATATCCAAGTTCTCTACTTTTTTACTTAGGGATTCTAGAATTTCTGTTACTGGTGCAATGTAGGATTTTATCGTTTTCTCTAAATATTGCACCAGTCCCTCGATACTGGTTGGAGTTAGAATTTCCTTTGAGTGTGTATTTCCACTATTTTGGTGTACCTCACCCTCCCTCTCATGGTCTATTGGAGTTTGGACTATTCTCTTCCTTTTGCGTCTATATCTCTTACCCTGCTTGCTGACTATCAACCTTTTCCTACTGTGAGTAGATTTCCCTTTAGGGCGGGCAGACCCATAATCGATTTCACTACTTAACAGACTAGTGTTACTTGATTCTACAATGGGGATAACACCATTGGTGTCACCGCCATCTAACTCCCCTATATCATTAGACACTTCGTTCAGTGTTATGGGTTGCGGTATGACACTTATTGTCAAATTGGGCGTTAATGACAATCTACTCTCCCTAACAGAGAACACAGTAGGTTCTAAAGGTTGTGGTACAGCAATCTGATTTTGGTCATTCCTTGGCAGGCCTGCAAAAGATTGTCATAAAAGAGAGTCATGTGATAACGTTGTTTCATTTGTGATGTTAACAGGTGTATTGACTACTTTTGGCGATTGGGTTATTAAGCACATACTAGGTGGTAAGGATAGTCTTCTTTCTGTATTTTCAATCGCATTGACAACAACCCCAATAGTTTGCTGCAGCATTCTATCGATAGGGCTTAGTGTAGGTAATGGAGTTGGCGCCAATGTTTGTTTTCTTGTAGCAGAACGTGTATGCATAGGAGTTTTTTGTACCACTGCTCTGCTTTTACTTTTACCCTCCATCAGGGCTAGTACGAACTGCTACTCGTTATACTCCGACACGGGTGGGGATTACCTTGATAGGGATGATGACAAAGCCAAAGGGGGTGGCTCAGCCCAGTCTCTTGCGGTCTCTGAGGGCCTAGAGGCCCGCCCTTTGCCCGGGCTTAGCCCGGCACTGACCAGCGCGCGATCCCGCATCGCGGGAACTGCAGCTGTTTTTGTCAGTCCTCCGGGCGCTGGGATGCGGTCATCAGGCGTCGCCCCGGCAAAGGATGCTGGGAAATGGAGTCCCCCACTCGGCGGCCGCAGAAAGCAAATAGCGGCGGCGGGGGGACTCGAGTCAGCGTTTGGTGTTTTTCGCTGACCTTCAGGCACAGGAATCAGGTAGAGAGAGATATCCTCTCCGGGCACCGCAAATTAGGGAAAGTAAGAGGACACCACCCACTCCGCCGGAACTGCAGCTGTTTTTGTCAGTCCTCCGGGCGCTGGGATGCGGTCATCAGGCGTCGCCCCGGCAAAGGATGCTGGGAAATGGAGTCCCCCACTCGGCGGCCGCAGAAAGCAAATAGCAGCGGCGGGGGGACTCGAGTCAGTGTTTGGTGTTTTTCTCCGACCTCCAGGCACAGGAATCAGGTAGAGAGAGATATCCTCTCCGGGCACCGCAAATTAGGGAAAGTAAGAGGACACCACCCACCAACCTATTGGTTTTTTTGGAAGGCCCTCACCCACCAACCTAGTTGGTGGCATGCTTCATCATTGGGCCCCACCCGAGACACCGAGTGTGCCTCAGGTGTGCTTGATTACAGCAGAGAAGGTTGTGTTAACTGAGTGTGCAGTGAAGGTGTTTAGAGTTGGGTTTTAAAATGCTGTCCTAGATGTCCCAAATGGTTAATTTACTAGTGGGCCCTAGGCAGGGTTAAAAGCAAAGCTTTGGGACATGGTAGAGAGACTTATGGTTTTCCACGTCCAGTGTGGTCAACTAGTTTCAGCCAGGCCTTTAGTTAAAACAAACGTTTGTCAGGACTTATGTGTGAGGGTGTAGACAGGGGACTCACATGTTTTAAGCACCCTATGTGAAGCACACGCTATGGTGCTGTAATTGTAAGAGGAGGTTTTCATCTCAGTTTGTACTTCCTAACTTTAAGAGACAAACTTCATGAGTCTCTGGCGGGGATACAAGACTCCTATACACTTTGGTGTTGTCTCCGGATCCTCTGGATCACCTTAAGTGTCCGGCCAGGAACTCCGTAATTTTAACACATACGCTATCCAACACTTTCCCTACTGTTTCACTTACTGGAGTGGGAATAGTAATTTTAACCCCTAAGCTATCCAACACTTTCCCCACTGTTGCACTCACTGGAGTGGGAATAGTAATTTTTACAATTACGCTATCCAACACTTTCCCTAGGGTGGACTCACTGGAGTGGGAATAGTAATTTTAACCCCTCCGCTAATAAACACTTTCAATACTGTTAAACTCACTGGAGAGAGAATAGTAGTTTTTACAGTTAGGCTATCCAACACTTTCCCTACTGTTGCACCCACTGGAGTGGGAATAGTCATTTTTACAGTTATGCTAACCAATACTTTCCCTACTATTGCACTCACTGGAGTGGGAATAGTAATTTTTATAGTTACGCTATCCAACACTTTCCCTACTGTTGCACTCACTGGAGTGAGAATAGTAATTTTTATAGTTAACGCTATCCAATATATACCCTACTGTTGCAGTCACTAGAGTGGGAATAGTCATTGTAACCCCTGCGCCCTCCAACACTTACCCTTTTGTTGCACTCATTGAAGGGGCAATAGTCATTTTTACAGTTACGCTATCCAATATTTTTCCTATTGTTGCACTCACTGGAGTGGGAATAGTAGTTTAGCCCCCACGCTATCCAACATTTTCTCTACTGTTGCAATAACTGTGTTAGGAATAGAAATGTTTACCCCTACGCTATCCAACATTTACTCCACTGTTGCATTGTTTTTAGTTAGAATAGTAATTTTATTTCCTGCACTATTTAATATTATTTATAGTGTTTTATTTATTGTAGTATATCATTATTATTTTTTAATATTAAAAAGTTTTTTAATGTGTTATACATATTTGTATTTATTTTTTTAAACAATGTGTATGTATATAAATGTATTTATAATGTATAGACATTGTTTTAACAATTTAGAAGTTATGAAAATAATTATTAGGCGGAAACCGGGGGCCTTCTAAGCTATCCCTGTCGCCCACGGGCATTTATCAATTGATTGCTGAAATCTCTTTTTAAAAATTATAAATATTTTAACCTGTTCATTTTTACCAGCTAGCATCACTGACCCCTCGGTGCGAGAATCACGTCATTCCGAGGCCCCTCGTAGCCCTTCCTTGACCGGTTCAGCCGATTCAGGTGCTGACGCCGGTAGGCTAGGAGGGGGGACGCCATCTTGGGGGGAGGAATAGGGTAACGGTCCAGTAGTAGGACACTTCCCGCCCGCCCAGGTTACTTAAGGAGCGTTTTACCGTCAGGGCTCAGAATTGATTGTTTTCACCCCCGAGGCGGAAGCCCATGGCCTTCTAAGCTATCGCTGTCGCCCACGGGCATTTATCAATTGATTGCTGAAATCTGTTTTTAAAAATTATAAATATTTTAACCTGTTCATGTTTACCAGCTAGCATCACTGACCCCTCGGTGCGAGAATCACGTCGTTCCAAGGCCCCTTGTAGCCATTCCTTGACCGGTTCAGCCGATTCAGGTGCTGACGCCGGTAGGCTAGGAGGGGAGACGCCATCTTGGGGAGAGGAATAGGGTAGCGGTCCAGTAGTAGGACGCTTCACGCCCTCCTCCACACCGGATAAAAAGATGACGTCTTCCCGTCCGCCCGTCAGCGACAGTACAGCGCTAAGCACCAGGACCCCTAGTCATTTTAATTTAAATCATCAATCCAGGAGAGTTTATAGCTGTGACCTGCTTTTGAGCCTTAAAGGAAGGGTGGAGGATGACTGCAAATGCATAATACCTGACAAAGAAATGCTTGCGAAACCTAAGGTCTGTCCAGCATGTTGCTCTTGTCTACCTGCTATTCTTTGGACTCCAATCAAGGGTCTAAACAGGTCCCACAATTTGAGTGAGGATAGGGAGGAGAACACAATCAACTGCTTCCTCACTAATGCCAGATCCTTGGTTAAACACAGTACAGAATGCGCAGAACTGATTTATGAAAAAAATGCTAAAATTGCATTCATCACCGAGACCTGGAAAGATGCGGCTTCAGGACCGGATCTAGTCATTGCTACACCTGCAGGTTACTGTAGCCGTGTTCTGGATAGAACCGGTAAAAGAGGGGGTGGGATTGCTATTATTTATCATGCCTCGATCCAGGGATCATTTCAGACGGTGTCCTCACAGACCCATGAGGCACTGGGATTTAAGCTTTCCATATCTAATCATTATACTTTTCAGGGCTGCCTTTTATATAGACCACCCGCATCCAGATCTTAATTCCTCTACACGGTGGGCACTTTTCTGGAAGAAGCCCTTTGTACCAAGTCCTTCACAGTCTTAGGAGATTTTCATTTTCATTTAGAAGGAGACTCAGACCCAGACACGTTAGCTCTGGTCGATGTAATGCATGCGGCAGAACTGACTCAGGTGGTAAGTGGAGCTAAACATTAATGGGGCACAGTTTAGATGGTATTTTCACAAATAATCCAGACCTACATTTTAGTCACTCGGAGCCCATGGTCTGGTCAGATCACTCAGTGGTCCTTTTTAAAATTCAATTGCCCCAGCTAGTTTGAGCTAGACAGGACAGGAAGCCTGCCAAGCTGTATAGAACTTGGAAAAAACTGGATGGCAGGGTATTGGAGGATCATCTTTCATCCTCCATATTTATACCACCCATAGATGTAAATGAAGCTGCTGAAAAGTACACATACTGGACAGATCAAGCATGTACTACTCTAGCACAGCCTAAACTCTGCCGCCCTACGCGTACAGCACCATCTGCTCCCTGGTTCTCCCAGGAGTTACGAGAACACAAGGTGATATGTAAAAAACTGGAGCGCACATGGCGCACAGAGTATCTGCAGGCAGATAAAACTAAACTTAAAGCCAGTCAAAGGATATACAAAGAAATGATTAAGAAGGCTAAAAACACGTACTTCTCTGCTAGAATTGAGGGAGCAAAAAACTCCACTAGAGAACTCTTCGATACAGTGGCGAGTCTGGTTACTCCTAAATCAGTCATTATTCCCCCAAGTTTGGAACTTTGCGAGACTCTCGCCAAGTTCTTTTTAAGCAAAGTGGAGCTGATTTTCTCAGCTTTAGAACATCAAGTGGGGTTGTCTCTTATTGAAGGAACACATAGGACCTCTCTGGTGAACCCACACGAGGCGGAACTCTTGGAGTTTCGTCCGGTGAAATCGGAAGAGACAAAAAAGTTGCTCTTAGGAACAAAATCAGGCTTGCCTCAAGATCCCTGCCCAGCCTCAGTGGCACAACTGGGAGCTACTCCCATATCATACATGTTAAATGAGCTATTTAATTCGATGTTTGAATGTGGAGAATACCCAACATGCTGGAAACGAGTATCAATTGCTCCTTTGCTCAAAAAACCTACTCTTGACATCTCAGATCCCAACAGCTACCGGCCCATAGCCAGGCTTCCACTTCCAGCCAAACTCATTGAGAAAGGCATGAATGCACAGCTATGTGACTTTCTCAGGTCCTCTCAATGCTTGGACTTAGCTCAACACAGGTTTAGGGAGGGCCACAGCACCGAGACTGCCCTTATTAAGTCCACGGAAGAGATTAGGAAGGCGATGGACGCAGGAGGACGGGCAGTCCTGGTGCTCCTTGACCTCTCCGCGGCCTTCGACACGGTCAATCATAACATTTTGGTGGACCGTCTAGAAGGCTGGGGAATTCGAGGGACAGCCCTGAGCACACTGAAGTCCTTCCTAACCGACAGGGTTCAGGTGGTGGCCCTGGGAGATTTCGAATATAGACCATTCAAACTCCCAGGAGGGGTCCCTCAGGGTTCTTCTTTGAGCCCCACACTATTTAATATTTATGTCTCCTCCCTCGCCCCGGTGATTCGTTCATTTGGTTTTGAACTAACATCTTACGCAGATGATACACAAATTGTGGTATCTCTGCTCCCGGGGCGAGAAGAAGGAACAGCGGCAAGGTTCCAGGACTGCATGACTGCAGTGAGCTCATGGATGGCTAGCAATTGCCTCAAGCTGAATTCCTCAAAAACGGAGGTTCTTCTTTTTGGCAATGACTTTAATCTCTGGACTCCCAATTGGTGGCCCTAAGATATGGTAGCTCCACCCATACCATCAACGACAGTAAAAAACCTAGGTGTGCATATTGATAAGCAACTATCTTTTAAACCACAGGTTAATGCTCTAACATCCTCCTTTCACTGGATCATGAAAACTATTAGGAAAATGCTCCCTTTTCTTTCTAACAGTAGCAGGAAAACGGTGGTGACAGCACTTGTGCTGTCCTGTCTTGATTACTGCAACAGCCTTTTCCTGCAAGCCCAGCAAGGGATTCTTAACAAACTACAGATGTTGCAAAATGCTGCTGCTCAACTAATCACTGGCCTACCCAAATTTGCACCGGTTGCACAGGAATTGAGGAAATTGCAATGGCTCCCAATACGGAAACGTATTATGTTCAAATCACTATGTATGGTGTTCAAGGCAGTGAATGGACTTGGTCCATCCTTCCTTCAACAATATTTTCAACTGTACACACCAGGCAGACAGCTAAGATCAGCTAACAAATGGCTGGTTAAGATAGATCGGATCAAGAAAGCTCGATGGGGAGGACGTGGCTTTATTTCTGGAGCCTGCTGAATAGAACAGAAAGGCCTGCCAAAATAGATTGCCAGGTCCCTGGGGGGGATTCTAAGTATAATAAGGGAGGTGACAAACAAACTACATATCAGAGACAATGGTGCATCACAATAATTCAGTACATCTTAGTTATGAAAATAGAGTTTATTTATTAATAAATCAGTGGCTCAGACATGAGTCCATGTGCAAAATTCAGGGCAAATGTGGGGGGATAAATAACACATTAAATATAAAACAGGTCAAAAATAGGTCTCCACAGAAAGCAAAGAAAAGTTCATGTCCCACACTCTTCCACAAACATTCATTCAGCAAACACTCACTTTCACGCTATCTCACTATGGTCAAGCATAGTGAGAGAGTGTTTGTGGAAGAGTGTCGGACATGAACTTTGCTTTGCTTTCTGTGGAGGCCTTGAGCTGATTGTTACTATTTTAGAAGCCCCTTGGTCCTACCTTTTGGGGCACCTATGTTGTGAGAGCCAGACGGCTTCCAGGGGCCCCGTTATGCCAGAGCCTAGAAGGGCTCCCCAAGATGCCCATTGGTGACCAGAGCCTAGAGGGCTCCCAAAAGGGCGCAATATGTATTTCTAGAGCCAGAGGGCTCCAGCAGTTACCACCGTTTTGCTCCTAAGGGACAGTGAGGGCCCATGCCGCAGTTTGTCATTTCCAGCTGCCCAGCAAGTAGTGGGTAGCTGCTACGTTTAGGTTTTCTTTCTAGGGACATGTCTTTGGGCTCAGGAGTGAGTCGCGCTCCTTCGCCCCCTACTTTGGCCTTCCACAGCTGCGTAGCACTAAGTGCCTGCCAGCTGCAGCGTTTAGGGCCTGTTCTTGTCCTCAGCTGTCCAGCAAGTAGTGGGCAGCTGCTACGTTTAGGTTTTTGCGCAGTGGCGCAACCTGGACCCTAATGTGATTTATGTGCTATGCTGATTTATGTGCTTATACTTTTGGGTGTTAGGAAAAGTACTGTGTGTAGTATGTTTTGCGCACCCTGTCTTGATGCCTCTAGATTTGGTTTATGCCTAGGATCCGCTTCCGAATTCAGTTGAAGCATAACTGCACGATGGTCTGACCAGAGAAGTGGACGTGCAGTAGTGACTTGAAGAGGGATTGTCTGAGAAAATGCCATCTAATAAGTGGCCGGCTGAGTGTGTCGGAGCTGTCACTAACGGGTGAGACCGAGACTTGCCCCAGGGTCTGAGAGATCGATCCTATCTTTATTGAGGTACTGGGTTTTTCAGAACCGGTACTGATCCGGTAACCCAGCGGTGTCAGGGGCAACACCCAAAGACCTCGAGTACTTTCCTGATTCAGACCACAGAAACACGAGTCTTCTAGGTGAAGTCAAAGATCAAATTTATTGGCTGCAACCAAGTAACAAGCGTCCTAGAAGTACAACAACACGGTGTGTATATTCTCAGGAGACTGCTCAACATTACAGAACCAGGCTTCTCTTTTTATACAGAATTTTAGGCTTTAGGCAAACATTCTTAGATTTACAGTGCAAACATTCTTGGATTTACAGTGAGCTATTCACATATTTTCATTACAAAGAAAAAGCAGAGTCATGATGACAAGTCCACATTTAGTGTGTCCAGTTCGTGATCAATTACCCGGAAAGGCCCAACATTTTCATCAGATATAGGTGTACCCTTAATAAAACCGGGCTCCTCCTCATCATAAAGCAGAAGAAGAGAAAAAAGAAGGGACAGGTGTGAGCAAGATTCGGGCGGGGGTGTGTGTGCGATGGGAACAGTTTATGGCCTGTTGTGCTTTGATGCTATCTTGTTCGGCCACTAGGAGAGGAACTGACCAAACAGGTTTGGCTTGGGGCAATGGTTCCAGCTTGCCCAGGTCACAGAAAAGTCAATTAAGGTGTATGTGTCCTTTGATATCGAATTCAGCTGTGGTTACAAGCCCATGTGAGGGGCAACTCACAAAATGGCTGCCAAGCGTAAAATGGAACCCAAGGGTTCAAAAACGAAAATGGCGATTTTGAGGTGAAATCGTTACTCGATTATGACGAAAATGCTTATGCATAGTGTACTAGCCATTATCGGTCTTTTGGTACCAAAATCGTCATGCTACAACAAGGTTTGTTGCAGGAGTCCAGAATTTTCAGAGCTACAAACCCTCCTTTTGCCCTTACATAGGCAATTTAACCTAATCTCATGCTAATCTGAGTCCAGGTCTATATTCCTAAAGTCATTGAGATGTTGCTGTAACATCATTCTGGTACTTAGTTCGTATTTTGACACAGGCTTCCTTACACATGATGTAACACAGAGGCCACATATTGCAGGAGCACACAGCACGCACAGGCAGAACAGGAAAAGAATGGCCAAGACCATCCCAATGACCATCAGAATTTTCCATCCCCGGCCGGCTATGAGTTCCCAGAACCATCCCATGAAAGACCAATCTCCTTTATCCACATGAATAGATTCGGAAATCTTATGCAGTTTGGAGATGGCCTGGTATACAGTTGGAGCGTTGTCTGGAATGAAAACACAGCAACTCGATCGGATCAGTTTACATACCCCACCTCGGTCTGCAAGTATGACGTCTAAAGCGACCCTGTTCTGAAGGGTCATAAGACGGTCCGATTGGAGCTCAGCAGTCAAGTTACTAAGGACACCAGCCGTTTCAATCACGGCGGATTCAACTACCCTCGTCAATTGGCGAATGTTCCTGCTGTTCACCATGGGCCCCCAAAACGGCAGAAAACCTTTTGCGAAATCCCCAAACTCCTGTTCCACAGTGTCGTCTTTACTCACAACACCCCTAACTGTCCTTGTCCTATGGTAATCTGCCGCGGCCGTGTAGGTGGGTGGCAACAGGAACGAAACGAAGCAAGTGCCCGAAAAGTCAGGGGGCAACCATGTATATGCTCGATCATGGCAGATGAAATATGTACCCCTAGCTGCTAAAAATGAAGGGGAAGTCTGAGAAGAGAAAACATACGTTTCAGTACAGACACTCTTCCCTAACTGAGCTCTGGGATTCTTGCCAGTACCTTGCAGACACAGGTGACCCTGATGGGGTACAATCCAAATCGGGGAAGATCTCTTAGCTTGCTGTTTCTCACTCAGAGTAGCTCCATATCCGGTCACGTTCCATCCTATGTATACTAGTGTCTCATCTCTAGGGATAGTCTCATAGGAAATATCTTCCTTAATCATATCTACTGTACCCTTAACTAGAGCATTATTCTTAGGATTGTCTGTTTTAGACCGTATGGGGTACACTTCATGTGCATAAATGAACATTGTTCTGTATGCCCACACAGAACCATTGTGGCTGAATGGCAGGACGAGGTAAGGGATACCTTTATCCGTTGTGTGAGGCATAAGACCACACACCCAGCAGTTAGTCGTGTTCATTACTAGTTGGTGTTGGTGCAAGAGCTGAATGAAGGAGTTATTAATAAACTCTAATCTCCTAGCTGACTCATGTTCAGGAAGGGGTTGAAAAGAATGTGCAGAAATAGTAGGAGGAGGTATGAGCGATGTAGTCGGTGCAAAGGTCACTTGTAAAGAAAACAGTACATATTCTATCAAAAACATCATTGCCCTTAATAACAGGAAAATGCATAATAATAAAAAACGTTTCTTTGTCATCAATCCACATATTCTGGTTTTAAAGTTCACAGCTTTGGCAGATCTCTCCATTTTGGGAAACTCCATCCTCTAAGTTGCTGCCTGCGATGGGAGGTTGATTCTGCTAAGGAATTTAGGGCAACTCCCTTAGACCAACCAGAACTGTCGACCTAACGTCGCCAGCTGCACCCCAAAGACTTTGGGCAATCGCGGCCCTAGCAGCGGAACCCGGATGGCGGTTCGAAAAACAAAAATAAGCACGTTTCTCAGATGGGAGAGCTGCGTTTTCAAAAATAGTACTTGGGGAAAAAATGTTATTAGTCCATTTTTATTAGTTCTTATTTCTCAGCCTCAGATTATACCGTTGTTTTCCCGGTATTGTATGGTCTTTAAACAAGACTTCAGGTTCTGTAGTGTCCAATCGGGCTGATGATGGTACAGCTGGTTGCAAAATATTGTCACTCTCTTGTTCTGTAATTGTTCCTTTCACACGAGCATCACTGAAATGTATGAACCTTGGCACAGATTCAGTCTCTGAGTCGGCGACACCCTCCTGGACCCACCGGTCATAGGGCAGAGGCAGAGGGATCCGTTTGCAGTGGTTGCCGTGAACCCAATGTTTTTTACCCTCCACTCGAACGGCAGATCTTGTCGAGAGGAGGACTAGGTGAGGGCCGGTCCACCGGGGCTGGTTATTCTTTGTTCGCTGGAAGTTTTTCACCAACACCCAGGATCCAGGATCGATTTGATGGCCTGGATCTTCAGAGACCGGAGGCAGAGAGTCATGGACCTGTTGGTGTATAACACGCAATTTAGCCGTCAATTCATACAAGCAGTCAAGCAAAGCAGGGTGTTCTATTTCACTAAACCTTGTGGGTCTGGGCACCCCCCATATGTTGGCCGGACGGCCGAAAACAATTTCATAGGGACTAAGTTTCACTCTGGAATGCACGGTCATTCTGGTGGATAGGAGTACTAAAGGCAGAGCGTCAGGCCATTTAAGACCAGTGCTCGCTTAAATCTTGGCTAGTTTTAGTTTTAGGGTGCCGTTGTAGCATTCTACTAATCCAGCTGATTGGGGGTGATTTGCAGCGTGGAACTTTTGTCTGATGCCTAGCCCTTCACACACTTCCTTCATCACTCGTCCCACAAATTCACTCATTATCACTCCAGACCATTCTAGGCATTCCAAATCTAGGGAAAAACTCTTTTACAAGGGCTTTCGCTGTGGACAAGGCAGTATTGTCCTTTAGGGGATATGCTTCTACCCATCTTGAGAAGGCACAGACAACAATGAGTACGTATTTTAAATTGTTGCACCTCTCCATGTGTATGAAATCTAGCTGCAAAACCTCAAACCGGTACGTAGGAGGTGCAAAATGACCAGCTGGAGTTGGGGTTCCCCTACCAGGATTGTGTTTCAGACACACCATGCAATTCTTGACCACATTCTCTGCACACTTAGGAATTCCAGTATTTTTCCATACTGGAGCCAACAACTTGCAAATCCCTTTTACGCTGATATGAGCCATTCCATGAGCCATTGTAACCACTGCAAGCACGTACGCATCGGGTAGCAACCATCTCTGATGCTCTGACAATTCAACCCAACAACCATTTGCATCCATTCTGCCCGTACTTTCTCTCCACATGCTCATCTCTTTCTCTGTAGCCTCAGATTGGATCGATTTCACACTCTCTATCGTGTCCTCACACATTCCAACATCACCAACCCATCTTGCAGGACCTGCAACATACATTCGGCTCATCACATTCCATGCTGTTTCTTTTGCAACTTCATCAGCAAATGCATTCCCACGCCCAACATCATCAGTCACCTTCTTGTGGGCACTACATTTTACAATCGCAACTTGTAGAGGCAAAGTCAGTGATTCAAGAAGCTCATTCACCAACTGACCATGCTGGATCTTGGCTCCATGCGAAGTCAGAAACCCACGTTCACGCCACAGACGTCCAAAACTATGAGCCACGCCAAACGCATACTGACTGTCAGTGTACACATTTACTTTCATTCCTTTTGACAACACACACGCTCTTGTAAGTGCAATCAATTCTGCTGTTTGAGCGGAGTTATGTGGAATACGTGCAGTTTCAGCGACTGTATGCAAAGTGGTGACAGCATATGCTGCAGTCGTGTCACCATTCGGAAGCTTGAAGCATGAACCGTCCACCCATAAGGTACCATCACATTCAGCAAGAGGAGTATCTTGGAGGTCTATTCTCCCTTTTGTTTCTTCTTCTGTTCTAAGAAAACAATTGTGCTGTTCTTCAGCACTATCTGTCTCATCTGAAATTGGCAACAACGTGGCTGGGTTTAATGTGCTACATCTTTTGATGTGCATATGGCTTGCTAACAAAGTTAGTTCGTATCCTGACAATCGAGCACTAGTTAAGTGCTGTGTCTTGGTTCTGTTCAATAACGTGTCCACTGCATGTGGAACCATGACCACTGACGTGTTATTCATCACTAAACCAGCAGACTGTCGAATAGAAACAGCTGCTGCTGCTGTTGCTCTTAAACAACTTGGCAATGCTTTAGCTACTGGATCTAAAGTTGACGAAAAATATGCATATGGACGCTGCTTGTCTCCAAACAATTGTGTCAACACTGATAATGCACAACCTTCCTGCTCATGGACATACAATGTAAAGGGCTTACTGTAGTTGGGGGTACCCAAAACAGGAGCCGAACATAATGCTGTGCGCAATTCAGAAAAACTTTTCTGACACTCTTCGGACCAAGGCACGGGATTGGGTGTATCTTTACATGTTAATGCCACCAATGGTTTGGTCAGTAAAGAAAAATTTGGAATCCACTGTCTACAGTACGATGTAATACCCAAGAAAGCACGCACTTCTCTCTGTGTTTTTGGCACACTTAATTTTGCTATTGCCTGGATTCTTTCTGGGGTCAGTTTCCTTCCCTCCTTCGATAAGAGATGACGTAAGTAGGTCACTTCTTGTCGACAATATTGTAATTTAGACAGGGACACTTTGTGATACAGATCACACAAATGACGCAACAAGGAAAACGTGGCTTTTTTACAGATTTCCTCAGAGTCTGCAGCAACAAGTAGGTCATCGACATACTGAATGAGGGTAGCGCCTTCAGGTAAAACAATCGTATCAAGCTGTGTTTTTAGAGCTTGACTATATATTGATGGACTTTCACAGTAGCCCTGAGGAGCGCGTTTAAAACGGAAGCTTCGTCCTCCTAAACTGAAGCCAAAAATATCCCTGCTTTCCTCAGCAATTGGGATGCTGAAGAAAGCATTTTTCAAGTCAATCACCAAAAACCAGGTAGCAGAGGCTGGGATCATAGTCAACAGGGCAGTAATGTCAGGAACAACTGGAAATTGGGGTACTACTATTTTATTCACCTCTCTAAGGTCAATCACAAATCTGTACACAGGTGGCTGAGAGGAGTCAGTTCGTTTCAAAACAGGCAGAACAGGACTATTGCAAACGTTGCCTCTTGTCTCTTCAATCACATCTTTTTCAATCAAATCATAAATGATCGCTAACAACGCTTTTTCACCTTCACTGGAGATCTTATATTGGGGAATGCGCGGCATTCTAACATTGGCTTTCAATGTCACAACATATGGTGGTATTTCCAAGAGACCCACATCGTTAGGACCAGTAGCCCAAAGAATATCAGGTAGAGACAGCAAATCTGTCGGAATTCTATCCCTTGACAAATACATTGGAAAAACCACTTTCTTACCTAGTGTAAGTTGTACTCCCGAAGGGGAACAGTACAGAGTCGCATACAATCTTTTTAACAGGTCCAATCCCAACAAGTTTTCACCACAACTTGTTGTTAGAATAAGTGGTGCTTCAAATTCACAAGGACCAACAGACAGGGACATAGGACATGAAATCGGGTTCCTAACAGGGGCGCCAGAAAAACCTACAGAAACATTCATTTCGCCAGACAAAGGTGCGCCAGGGAGTTTTGAGTGCATCATAGAACTCTTTGTAGCACCAGTATCCAACAGAAAAGGTTCTGACAAACCTGATGTGATCACCTCAACGTATGGTCCACTCTGATCTACTGGAACTGAAACAACTCCCTCTCTTTGTCTATGGCTGTCCTAGCAATCATTACCTTCGGTCCACTCATCTTCTGCATAGTAATCATCAGCGTAGTACTGAGCTGTCCTACCAGATGCGTTATTCTGCTGATCAAACCTATTCATAGAATTTTGAGGTGGAAGGGAGCGTGTATTCTGAGGGACTTTTCCACGTCCTCTACCTCTAGGTGTCTGCTGAACACCTCTACCTCTTGTGCTTGACACACCATTTGCGCGCTGTAACAGGATAGGGCAACTATACTTAAAATGACCCTCTTCCTTGCAATACGAACACTGATTGGGACCCACAGGAAGGCGTGGCTGAGTATACTCTACTCTTGGCTTTTGAAACTGTGGAGGTTGCTCATAATTATTCTGATAGTTATTCTGACCACCAATATTCTGGCCACTACCACCACGTGGCGGGAATGCTTGCTGTAACAGGACCTTCGTTCTCAACTCTTTAGTTTTCTTTTCTGCTCTATCTTTCTCATCTTTGTCTCTATTTTCATAATATTGCGCAGTGGCCAATATCTGTGCTGAAGAGGAAACTGCCCATGAACTCTCTGAATCCTTCAACTTTTTTGCACAACTCTGGAAGCAGATTGCGTACAAATTTATCAACGAACAGTCGCTGACCACCTTCTGTACTCATATCTTGACCACTGTAGTCGACAAACGTTTCTTCAAACCTGGAGAAGAAATCAGACACCGTCTCATCTTTCTTCTGCTTACATGCAGACAACTTATCCCAATTTACACGCAATTCGGGCATCAAAGTCTTCATATACGTAATAATTCTTCCAGGAAGTTCTGCTACTAAAGGCTCAGGTTTAGCACCACCAACTTGTCTAGCATCAGCAGCGGCAATATTCATCCATGTGTCGCCTAGCTCTTGATCATGATCCGTATGACGAATCTTTCCCCATAAAGGCTGTGGAACAACATTTCCAAACAACATGTCTACGTCGGCTAAATTCATGATACAGGAGCTTGCAGTCTGTGATAACTCCTTATAATATCCTGCAGGATTTTTACGGGGATCAGGCAATGTCTGTTTAAGGGCCAAGACTTCAGCTCGCTTCCATGGGACCTGTACCCATACACGCTGAAAGTGTGGCAGAACGGCGGAAACAGCATTTGCGTCCCCTTCCCTCCAAACTGGGGGAACCTCTCTCATGGGATATTGTCTTCCCTTCTTCTTGACAGAGGAATCAGAATCAAACAACGACTTGGAAACACCTTCAGTCCTAAGTGATAACAATGTTGCAACGGCTTTCCTAACATCTGAACCCACAATTGTGCCCTTTGAAAATTCGAACCGTACATGGTTCAACTCAGGCGGATTAGAGTCCAAATCATTTTCTTCTAAGTCTTTGCATAGAAAAACACACATTTTCTCAAAAACGTACCTCTGCTTTGATGCTTCCCACTGATGGAAGACATCCATAACAGATTCTAGATCATATCTCATCGGGTCAGCAACCCATTTATGTGCCAAACGATCCAATATTTCGTTCTCCCTAGAATCAGGCAGGTGGCTACGCAACTGTTTGTGTTCAGGGGCATGAGTCGGGCTTGTCGCTCCAAACAAAGGATATAGAAGAGTAGAAACAGTGCTTGCCAATCTCTGGCGGACAGACGAAGAAGTCGAGGAAAAGACAAGTGGGAAGGCAGGGTGAGATGAGGCAGATGCAGAGGCAGTATCAGGAGGAGTACCAGGAGTGGTAGTCGATACAGTAGTTAGAGTTGTAGGAAGTATAGGAAGAGCAGGTGTAAAAGCCGGTGACCTTTGGAGAGGCTGCACCGGAGGAACAGGAGCCAGCTGAAGAAGAGCTGGTAGGTGCTGTGGAGGAACAGGAGGCATAACAACCATGGGTTGCACAACTAGAGGTTGTGGAGGTGCTGTAGCATTTTGCGCATAGGGGGGTGGCGAATTTAACAAATGTGACATTAGGGGATCTTTTTCAAGCTCTTTTGCTGCTTCTTGCTGAAGAGGCGGCAAAACTGGATAACATTTATCTATTACCATTTTACGTTGCCTGTACAACTGCTCACTCATCTGTTCTTCTTCATTGTCTTTATACTGCATAGCAGCTTGCATTATAGAGATACCCCTTTCTCTCTTATTTTTCTTCGCTAATTTAATTTCCTTTTGTTTGGCCTCTTTACGCCATAGGCGGAAAGAGTCAAACATTGCCGGCCGGGCTTTCTTTTGAAAAAGTTTAACTTCGAGATTATCCAGGATTTCCGTATCAAAGCTACCATATTGGGGCCATTTCAAAACACCATCCTTTCTGCTGTATTTTATCCACACTTCATTGTATGTGATGGGGCCTACTCCATGTTTTACATATAATTCATAGGTTGGAGTTCCAATCGGAGGAACCGGACACGAGTCCTCCAGTCGGGAGTCCCTATTATTACAACCAAGACAAAACAAATTTCCAAGTCTGCTAAGGCCAGGCATCTTCGCTCTCTAGTCTAGCTTCAAACTTTAAAGGATTATCGGTTACGATATTCTCGTGAATACACGAGTCCTTCGGCTTTGGCGCTTGCAAGTTCCAAATCAAAGCGGTCCCAAGGGGACACCAAACAAACTAAGGACTGGGAGACGCTCCACTTACACTTAACTGAGGTATCGATGACGTCACTAGAAGACTCGTCTATCGTTTCGCTCTACCAAACATCAAGGGTCCAAATCAGGGTGATAGTCATTGCAGCAGTCCTTCGTAGCCGTCGGGAAGCGGGGAACCTCGCAGCAAAGACCTTCGGAACTACGTCGACATACAGGGGTCGCTGAAGTGGCTGGCCGTCCTCTGGAATTTTCACACGAAGCTCCTCACGAACCTCTGGCTTGGACCGGTACCGCTGAAATCGCCCCATGTTGGGCGCCAACTGAGGTACTGGGTTTTTCAGAACCGGTACTGATCCGGTAACCCAGCGGTGTCAGGGGCAACACCCAAAGACCTCGAGTACTTTCCTGATTCAGACCACAGAAACACGAGTCTTCTAGGTGAAGCCAAAGATCAAATTTATTGGCTGCAACCAAGTAACAAGCATCCTAGAAGTACAACAACACGGTGTGTATATTCTCAGGAGACTGCTCAACATTACAGAACCAGGCTTCTCTTTTTATACAGAATTTTAGGCTTCAGGCAAACATTCTTAGATTTACAGTGCAAACATTCTTGGATTTACAGTGAGCTATTCACATATTTTCATTACAAAGAAAAAGCAGAGTCATGATGACAAGTCCACATTTAGTGTGTCCAGTTCGTGATCAATTACCCGGCAAGGCCCAACATTTTCATCAGATATCGGTGTACCCTCAATAAAACCGGGCTCCTCCTCATCATAAAGCACAAGAAGAGAAAAGAGAAGGGACAGGTGTGAGCAAGATTCGGGCGGGGGTGTGTGTGCGATGGGAACAGTTTATGGCCTGTTGTGCTTTGATGCTATCTTGTTTGGCCACTAGGAGAGGAACTGACCATACAGGTTTGGCTTGGGGCAATGGTTCCAGCTTGCACAGGTCTCAGAAAAGTCAATTAAGGTGTATGTGTCCTTTGATATCGAATTCAGCTGTGGTTACAAGCCTATGTGAAGGGCAACTCACAAATGGCTGCCAAGCGTAAAATGGAACCCAAGGGTTCAAAAACGAAAATGGCGATTTCGAGGTGAAATCGTTACTCGATTATGACGAAAATGCTTATGCATAGTGTACTAGCCATTATCGGTCTTTTGGTACCAAAATCGTCATGCTACGACAAAGTTTGTTGCAGGAGTACAGAATTTTCAGAATTACATTATCCGCAGAATTTTCAAGATGGAAATTGAAGTCACCGAGTACAGTGAAATCGAGGGAATTTGATTTAATGTCCTAGAGCTGATTGTTACTATTTAAGAAGGCTGTCCTAGCGTTTGGGGGTCAGTAAATAAGTACCCCATTTAAGGAGTAACGATTAGAAAGAGGAATTTTATATGAAAGTGCTTCATAATCAGAGGCAGCCGGTAATGTCTCAAAGGAGGCATTGAGGTTGTCCCTGTAAATGATTGTTAACCCACTGCCCCTTTCCCCAAATGATCAAGCCTGAAATTGGAAAAACCGTGGGTGTTGCAGCAATTAGATCTGGGTTGGATGAAGCATCTGATCAGGTGTCAGTGATAAAAGCAAAATCCAGTGCACAAGCTACTAGAAAGTCCACAAAATAGGATGCACTCTCTGTTAGAGACCATGCATTAATAAAAATGCCTCTGATTTCCATCTGAGGAGTAGGCAACCTAAAGACATGCGGTGTAGGAGAGTTAAGTTTGACAATTCTGGAGGTACTGTGAGTGAGCTTACAATCTAGGCAACTATTCTTGCTGATAGTATTAGGCAGAATCAAAGTAGGGTCCAAACAAGGCTTACCTAACGGTTTAAAAGCGAGCAGCTCATCCCATGAGTAGCGGATATGAACAGCCCGCTGTGCCTCTGTTGTGCCCCTGAGCTCGCCTGACCGTACAGTATCTCGTTTTGTTGCCGTTTACTTGTTGAGCATATTATTTTGTTTGTGACCGTCTTTGTTTCTGCCCCTGTTGTGCCACTGTATTTTTGGTTGTTGTGTTCTCTACCCCTGTGCCCCACCAACCCTCTCCCCGCTCCCTGCCGCTGCTCCCTCCCACCCCCATTCCCTCCTGCATCACCGCTTCTCCCCTCCCCACTCACCACCCCGCTCCCGCCTCCCAGCTGCTCCTCCCTCGCTCCGCCCCACCACTCTCCATTTATGGCAGAGTCCGCGCGTGCGCGCCAATGGTGCGCCGAAGGCGCGCCAAAGGCAAGCCTGTCTGCGCCCGTCTGCGCCCATCCACGCCTGGACCGCGCCCAGTGCCATACCCCCTCGCCCCCGCAGATGCCATTCCACCCGCCGGACATACGACGCCGCCACCCTCAGCGCACTCAACGCCGGCCGACCACCTGGCTGCCACCAAGCCGCCCCAGGACACACCCACGGACCCTTCACATGCCAATCCTGCAAATTCTCCTGCAACCGGACCTGCAACTCACCTGCACCCGCCAAGCCGAGCGCCAACAGCAGCCACCTGAAGTGCATCCTGCTCAACAGCTGATCCGTCCACAGACATGCCGTGGAACTATGGAACCTGCTCAACACCACTTCTCCGGACGTCGCCTTTCTAACAGAGACCTGGATGAACACCTCCTCAGCACCCGACATCGCCATAGCCATCCCGGACGGATACAAGATCATCCGGAGGGACCGCGTCAACCAGACTGGAGGAGGCATCGCCATCGTCCACAAGAACACCATCCGCATCACGACCAACTCCGACGACACCCTCACGGTCGCCGAACATCTTCACTTCCAAATACACACCGACCCCAAGACCACTCTCAGAGGCATCCTCATCTACAGACCCCCAGGACCCCGCACACAATTCAGCGAAGATATCGCAGACTTCATCAGCCCACACGCCCTCCCCTCCACTGACTACATCCTCCTAGGGGACCTCAACTTCCACCTGTCCAACGACAACAACACCACCACCCTGCTGGACAACCTCGCCAACCTCAGACTCAAGCAACTGGTGAACCCCCACACCCACTACGCCGGACACACGCTGGACCCAATCTTTTCCTCCAGCAAGCACATCTCCTTCAGCCACTCCCTCGGACTCCACTGGACCGACCACAGCTGTGTCCACTTCAGCTTCAGAAAGACCACGACTCACCACCTCCCGCAACAAGTTCCCCGCAGGAGCTGGAACAAGATCACCACCAACCAGCTCACCACATCACTTAGCCAGAACCCTCCCGCAGGATCAACGGACCCCAACCAGGCAGCCCTCAACCTCACACAGTGGATCACCAACTGCGCCGACGACCTCGCACCCCTCAAAACCCATCCCAACAGGCCCGGAAGCAAGAAAGCCCATGGTTCAACGACGACCTCAAGAACTCCAAGAAGAACTGCTGCACCCTTGAGAAAGCCTGGCGAAAGAACCCGACCACAGACAACATGACAGCCCTCAAGCTCGCCACCCGCAAACACCACCAGCTGATCCACACCACCAAGAATTCAGCATTCAAGGAACAAATAGACAACAACGCACACAACAGCAAGGAGCTCTTCAGCATCGTCAAAGAGCTCTCCAACCCCAGCGCCGGAAACAACAGCATCACTCCCTCGCAAGACCTCTGCGACTCACTCGCAACCGTTCTTCCACAACAAGATCGCAGACATACACAACAGCTTCGACGAACAAGCCACGCACCCAACCGCAGAACCAACGCCCTCCACCACCACCCTCCACACCTAGACCACAGTCAACACCGAGGACACCATCCACACGATGAACACCATCCACTCCGGATCGCCAACCGACCCATGCCCCCACCAGTCTTCAACAAGGTCGACTCCGTCATTCGCACCCCAACTCCGGGACATCATCAACTGCTCCTTCAACACCGCCACCTTCCCGGAGAGCTGGAAGCATGCCGAACTCAGCGCCCTCCTGAAGAAACCATCAGCAGACCCCACCGACCTCAAGAACTACCGCCCCATCTCGCTCCTCCGGTTTCCTGCCAAAGTCATCGAGAAGACCGTCAACAGACAGCTTGCGGCCTTCCTCGAGACAAACGGATCCCTCGACCACTCACAGTCCGGCTTCCGAGCCAACCACAGCCCGAGACCGCCCTCATCGCAGTCACTGACGACATCCAAACCCTGCTCGACAACGGGAAAACAGCGGCCCTCATCCTCTTGGACCTCTCCGCAGCGTTCAATACTGTCTGCCACCGCACCCTAGTACAACGCCTCAACAACGTCGGAATCCAAGAGAAGGCGCTGGATTGGATGATCTCGTGCCTTGCCGGAAGAACCCAGAGAGTCCGCCTCCCCCCGTTCAGATCCGAGGCCACCAGCTGATCGTTTCCCTCACCAACAACCCCATCACCGCCAGAACCAACCTACACGAAGGGATGAAAGAAGTAGCCGAATGGATGAAGAACAGCCGCTTGAAACTGAACTCAGACAAGACTGAAGTCCTCATCCTGGGATCATCACCATCTGCCTGGGATGACTCCTGGTGGCCCCCGGCCCTAGGCAGCGCACCCAAACCAACGGACCACGCACGCAACCTGGGGTTCATCCTGGACTCCTCCCTATCGATGACCAGACAAGTCAACGCTGTCTCGTCATCGTGTTTCAACATCCTACGCATGCTCCGTAAGATCTTCCGATGGATCCCCACCGAAACCAGGAAGATGGTCACCCAGGCACTCGTCAGCAGCCGACTGGATTTCCGAAACACCCTCTACACCGGAACCACGGCTAAACTTCAGAAAAGACTCCAACGCATCCAGAACGCCTCCGCACGACTCATCCTGGACATTCCCCGTCACAGCCGCATCTCCGGACACCTGAAAGACCTGCACTGGCTCCCCGTCAGCAAAAGAATCACGTTCCGCCTCCTCACCCACGCATACAAAGCCCTGCACGACCTAGGCCCAAGGTACCTCAACAACCGCCTGACCTTCTACACTCCGACCCGCCAACTACAATCAACCAGCCACGCCCTTGCCGCCGTTCCACGCATTCGAAGAATCACCATGGGAGAAAGATCATTCTCCTACCTGGCAGCAAAGACCTGGAATTCCCTCCCCATCTACCTCCGTCTTACCCAAGACTGCCTCGCCTTCAGGAAGCAACTCAAGACCTGGCTGTTCGAGCAGTCGCGGACCCCCCTCCCCAAGCGCCTTGAGACCCTCCGGGTGAGTAGCGCGCTATACAAATTTCATGATTGATTGATTGATTGACAGCCGGATGGGGGGTGAAACCAACAGAAGAGCCGGCGCTAAGCACAGTCTTAAGCGTGTACGGGTTTGGACGAGCTTGCCTTAGGCGCAACTTCTGTGCACTCTAGATCTGTCTTTGTAGGGGGGTGCCGGAGAGGCATGTACGAAACTAAAGTACTACTCAGCACAATATTAGCAAATTTAATAGATAATGTGAAGGCAAAATATAAACCTAATTAGGGTCCAGCAACCCATGCGACCTTCACACGCTCCCTGGTGAAGTATCAGCTACTAGTAACAGAGACAAAGAAAAGAAATGGTGTCAAACGCTAACTACACATAAAACAAAAGTCATAACAATCCACCATTTCAGTGTGGCGGCAGAGGAGCCAGATACATCCCAAAACTACATGCTTGTGTAATACAGGGAAATCAAAAAATGGAACAATGTTAATGTTAATGTTAAAAATGATTTATAGAGCGCACCTACACCGATTGGTTTCATGGCGCTGTAGAAAAGGCAAGGTTTGTGGCTCTAGGGGACATTAGTTGTAGGCTTGCTTATAGAGCCAGGTTTTAAGTGCTCCTCTGAATTTCATGAGGTCCGGACAGGCTCGGATTTCGAGGGGAAGGGAGTTCCAAAGTCGAGGAGCGAGTGTGGCAAATCTGCAGCCTCCTGTGCGCTTCCGTCTGAAGGAGGGGGTTTGGAGAAATGAGAGGTGGGCTGAGCGTAGGTTGCGGGTAGGGGTGTGCTTGACTATCAGGTTGTCTATGAATTTGGGGCTTTTGCAGTGCAAAGATTTAAAGACCAAGCATCCTGTTATAAAGGTGCAGCGTTGAGACATGGGGAGCCAGTGTAGCTTCCTTATTAATGGGGTGGCTGGTTGGCATCTGAGTTAGCTTCCGAGGACCGGTTTCTGGCATTTGGCTGGAATGCCAGAAACCGGTCCTCGGAAGCTTTTTCCGGTCCAGGGAAGACATGGATTGGCAGTTCGGGCTGGACTGTTCCCATGAGGCACAGGGTCAGACTGATTTGCATATAGCCATGTCTGAACTGGGGTGGCAGAGTGGGCTAAAGAACAGTGATAGATTAAACCCAGATCTTTTGACTGGGTGTGAGTGTTTGATTTATTCAGATGCTCCGACCATCACCACCACCTTTTGTACCGCTTTTGGCCGCCATAAGTGTGGCAGGGTATGCTCAGACGTGAGTCCCTTGCTCACTTTGCCACTGGATTCAAGCAAGCTGGGCTGAAGACTACTGGAATGCCCGAAACTGGTTCTCGGAAGCTTGTTTCCGGTCCAGGGAAGACATGGCTTGGCAGTTCGGGCTGGACTGTTCCCATGAGGCACAGGGTCAGACTGATTTGCATATAGCCATGTCTGAACTGGGGTGGCAGAGTGGGCTAAAGAACGGTGATGGATTAAACCCAGATCTTTTGACTGGGTGTGAGTGTTTGATTGATTCAGATGCTCCGTCCATCACCACCCCCTTTTGTACCACTTTTAGCCGCCATAAGTGTGGCAGGGTATGCTCAGACGTGAGTCCCTTGCTCACTTTGCCACTGGATTCTAGCAAGCCGGGCTGAAGACAGCTGGAATGCCAGAAACCGGTCCTCGGAAGCTTGTTTCCGGTCCAGGGAAGACATGGATTGGCAGTTCGGGCTGGACTGTTCCCATGAGGCACAGGGTCAGACTGATTTGCATATAGCCATGTCTGAACTGGGGTGGCAGAGTGGGCTAAAGAACGGTGATGGATTAAACCCAGATCTTTTGACTGGGTGTGAGTGTTTGATTGATTCAGATGCTCCGTCCATCACCACCCCCTTTTGTACCGCTTTTGGCCGCCATAAGTGTGGCAGGGTATGCTCAGACGTGAGTCCCTTGCTCACTTTGCCACTGGATTCAAGCAAGCTGGGCTGAAGACTGCTGGAATGCTAGAAACTGGTCCTCGGAAGCTTGTTTCCGGTCCAGGCAAGACATGGCTTGGCAGTTCGGGCTCGACTGTTCCCATGAGGCACAGGATCAGACTGATTTGCATATAGCCATGTCTGAAATGGGTTGGCAGAGTGGGCTAAAGAACGGTGATGGATTAAACCCAAATCTTTTGACTGGGTGTGAGTGTTTGATTGATTCAGATGCTCCGTCCATCACCACCCCATTTTGTACCGCTTTTGGCCGCCATAAGTGTGGCAGGGTATGCTCAGACGTGAGTCCCTTGCTCACTTTGCCACTGGATTCAAGCAAGCCGGGCTGAAGACGGCTGGAATGCCAGAAACCGGTCCTCGGAAGCTTGTTTCCGGTCCAGGGAAGACATGGCTTGGCAGTTTGGGCTGGACTGTTCCCATGAGGCACAGGGTCAGACTGATTTGCATATAGCCATGTCTGAACTGGGGTGGCAGAGTGGGCTAAAGAACGGTGATGGATTAAACCCAGATCTTTTGACTGGGTGTGAGTGTTTGATTGATTCAGATGCTCCATCCGTCACCACCCCCTTTTGTAAGGTATAGGGAATTGGGGTAGTCCAGGTGAGATAGAACAGTGGCTATCACCACCTGGGTAAGGGCCTCTGGTGTAAGGAGACGATGAACCTTTCTTATTTTCCGAGACCCACTTGCGATTTCAATGAGAGATCGCTGTTTAGTGTGACTCCAAGTGTTTTTGCCGATGGTAAGGGAGAAGGTGGGGGGCCCATCTCTGAAGGCCAATAATGTGGGCCCCAGTACTTAGGCCTGTCCCCTGTAAGTACCAGCTCAGTCTTGCAAGGGTTTAATTGAAGATGGTTTCGGTCCATCCAGTGTTGGATGAACCTCATGGTAGACTGGAAGCTGGTAATTGAACTCTCAGTGTTGTTTATCGTAAAGAGCAATTGTAGGTCGTCTGCATAGTTGAAGACCGTCACCTTTCTATCTCTGAGGGACTGAATTAGGGGGAAGATGTAGAGGTTAAACAAGTGGGGGGACAGGGAGGAGCCCTGTGGGACACCCCATGTGATTTTCTGTTTGGGGGCAACCAGGTGCTGCTGACTGAAGCCCCTTCCTGGAAGGAAGATCTGCACAAGGCACGACTGACAGACGCCCAAGCCTGGAAGGAGGATCTGCACAGAGCACAGTTGACAGAAGCCCAGGCCTGGAAGGAAGATCTGCACAGAGCACAGTTGACAGAAGCCCCTGCATCAAAGGAAGATCTGCACGAGGCATGACTGACAGAATTCAGAATTCCTGCCTGGAAGGAAGATCCGCACAAGGTGCAGCTGGCAGAAGTCCTCCCTGGAAGGAAAATGTGCACAACGAACTGCTGACCGAAGTCCTCCCTGGAAGGAAGATATGCACAAGGAACTGCTGACCGAAGTCCTCCCTGGAAGGAAGATCTGCACGAGACACAGCTGACAGAATGCTTGTCCAGAAGAAAGATCTGCACAGGGCAAAGCTGAGAGAAGTCCATCTGGAAGGACGATCTGCACAAGGCACAGCTGACAAAAATTCTGATTGGAAGGACGTTCTTCACAAGGCACAGGTGACAAAAGTCGTGCCTGGCAGGAAGATCTGCACAATGCACAGCTGAAAGAAGCCCTGCCTGGAAGGAAGATCTGCACAAGGAGCAGCTGACAGAAGCCCTGCCTGGAAGGAAGACCTGCACAATGCACAGCTGACAGAAGTCCTGCCTGGAAGGAAGCTATGCACAAGGAGCAGCTGACAGAAGCCCTGCCTGGATGGAAGATCCGCACAAGGCGCAGCTGAAAGAAGTCCTGCCTGGAAGGAAGATCTGCACAAGGAACTGCTGACCGAAGTCCTCCCTGGAAGGAAGATCTGCACGAGACACAGCTGACAGAATACTTGTCCAGATGAAAGATCTGCACAGGGCAAAGCTGAGAGAAGTCCATCCTGGAAGGACGATCTGCACAAAGCACTGCTGACAGAAGCCCCTTCCTGGAAGGAAGATCTGCACAAGGCATATCTGACAGAAGCCCCTTCCTGGAATGAAGATCTGCACAAGGCTCAGCTGACAGAAGTCCTGCCTAGAAGGAAGATCTGCACAAGGGGCAGCTGGCAGAAGCCCCTACCTGGAATGAATATCTGCACAAGGCACAGCTGACAAAAATCCTGCCTGGAAGGAAGATCTGCACAAGGTGCAGCTGACAGAAGCTGCAGCCTGAAAAGAAGATCTGCACAAGGCGCAGCTGATAGAGGTCCTGGCAGGAAGGAAGATCCGCACAAGGGGCAGCTGGAAGAATTAATGCCTGGAAGGAAGATCCGCACAAGGCACATCTGACAGAAGTCCTGCCTGGAAGTATAATCTGCACAAGGCACAGCTGACAGAGTCCTGACTGGAATGAAGATCTGCATAAGGAGCAGCTGACAGAGGTCCTGGCTGGAAGGAAGATCCGCACAAGGCGCAGCTGGAAGAAGTCGCTGCCTGGAAGGAAGATCTGCACAAGGCACAGCTGAGAGAAGTCGCTGCCTGGAAGGAAGATCTGCACAAGGCACAGCTGAGAGAAGTCCTGCCTAGAAAGGAAGATCTGCAAAATGCGCGGCTGACTGAAGTTCTGCCTAGCGGTGACCTCACAGCAGTGAGAGGACGACAAACAACAAGATCCTTCAAGCCCAGCTAGCCACACTGGACAAAATGTACACCAAAGGCCTGATTTAGATTTCAGCGGATGGTTTACTCCATCACAAATATGACAGGTATCCTTCCCGCCCCATTAAATATGTATTACATCCTATGGCAATTATAATAAGGCAGACAGGATATCTATCACATTTTGATTAGGCCTTGGTGTAGTTCGCAGAGTTTTAGTCCACTGAACTCCACGAAGTGCCAGGGAAACCCCGCCGCACTCTGCAAACTTACGTTAGTGGCAGAGTTTCTAAGTTGCACTACTCTCACTGATTTTTTGTGCCAGGAGTTTTTCCCGCATTGTAAAATCAGCGCGAACAGCGCTACGGGTCGCACCAGAGGGCGCTGCTGCTTTCTGCTGCTCGAATTGACATTCTAATCAAGTGGCAGCTTCATCAACGAGAATGACTAATTTCTACACTCGAGTGGTCGCGACCTGCAGCGACATTCCGCAATGAGAAATCTCACCAGGAGGAGGTCTAGCGTGTTATATTTTCTCACAAGCGCTCGTCACCTACCATTGGCGAACCGCTTGAGAAAAAAAACTCTGTTCTACATCACTTTGAGGAGTTTTTTGGGAACGGAGTGGGCAAAACTTTGCAAGGTCTGCCGGCAGAGCAGAATTCTTCAACCACACCTAGTTTTGAGGCAATACTCTGTTGGACAAATTCCTAACTAGGCCCTATGTCTGCAATAATTGTTGTAGAAGAAGTGAGATCCACAGCCTTCAATCAATCAATCAGTGAATCAATCAGTCATTTGTAAAGCGCTCGGGGGGCTGCTACTGATCGAACATTCAGGTCTTGAGTATCCTCCTGAAGGTGAGCAGGTCTTGGGTCTGTCGTAGGCTCAGTGGGAGGGTTTTCCATGTCTTGACGGTGAGGGGGGAGCAGGATCTCCTGCCGGTGGTTGTTCTTCGGATGCGCGGGACAGTGGCGTGTGAGAGGTCGGCGGAGCATAGCTGGCGGTTGGGGATGTAGAAGGAAAGTCGTCTGTTGAGGTAGGCTAGGCCGGTCTTGTGGAGTGCCTTGTGTGCCTGGATGAGGAGCTTGAAGGATATTCTCTTGTTGATGGGGAGCCAGTGCAGGTTTCTCAGGTGGGGGGTGATGTGGTCCTGGCATCGAGGATCAGTCGTGCCGAGGCGTTTTGGATAGGTTGCAGTCGTTTGATGAGCTTGGTTGGGGCTCCCGCGTGGAAGGCGTTTCCGTAGTCAAGTCTGCTGCTGACGAGGGCGTGAGTGACTGTTTTTCTTGTATCTGTCGGGATCCATCTGTAGATCTTGCAGGGCATGCGGAGGGTGTTGTAGCAGGAGGAGGAGACAGCGTTGAATTGCTTGGTCATTGAGAGCGGTGAGGCGAGGATGATTTCCAGGTTGCATGTGTGGTCGGTGGGTGTCAGGGCTGCCCCCAGTGCCGTCGGCCACCAGGAGTCGTCCCAGGCTGAAGGGTTGGCGCCGAGGATGAGGACCTCCGTATTTTCTGAGTTCTGCTTCAGACGGCTGATCGTCATCCAGTCGGCGATGGCCTTCATTCCTTCGTCGAGGTTTGCTTTGGCGAGATGGGGTCCCTGGTGAGCGAGAGGATCAGTTGAGTGTTGTCGGCGTAGGAGAATATGTTGAGGTCATGCTGCCGGGCTACGTGTGCGAGCGGGGCCATGTAAATTTTGAACAGTGTCGGGCTGAGGAAGGATCCCTGTGGTATGCCGCAGATGATCTCGGAGGCTACAGATCCGAATGGGGGGAGGAGGACGCTCAGGGTTCTGCCGGAGAGGAAGGAGGTGGTCTATTCCAGAGCCTTGTCTCGAATCCCTGCAGTGTGGAGGCGTGTGCGCAGTGTGTAGTGGCAGACGGTGTCAACGGTGGCAGAGAGGTCTAGGAGGATGAGTGCTGCGGTCTCACCGTTGTCCAGGAGGGTCCTGATGTCGTCGGTGGCGGCGATGAGGGCGGTCTCAGTGCTGGGGTTGATGCGGAACCCTGACTGGGAAGGGTCCAGGATTCTGTTTTCTTAGAGGTACAGGTAAGTTGTCTGTTGTCGATCTTCTCAATGACCTTGGGTACGGAAGCAGAGAGATGGGCCGGAAGATCTTGAGGTCTCTTGGGTCTGCCTTAGGTTTTATGAGTAGGGCATTGATCTCAGCGTGTTTCCAGCTCACTGGGAAGGTCGCTGTCTCGAGGGAGAGATTGATAACGTTGAGCAGGTGGGGTTCGATAAAGCTGCTTGCTTTGTTGAAGACGTGGTGCGGGAATGGGTCTGACAGAGAGACGGAGTGGATTGTGCTCATGGTCTTGATGGTGTCATCGATGCTCACGCTGGCCCAGGCTAGCAGGGGATCGTGGTCGATTGTGTGTGGAGAGTGTGTTTTGTTGCTGTCTGTTTGGGGCTGTCTGGGTGTTGAAGCTGTTGTGGATGTGTGCTATCTTGCGGTGGAAGAAAGTGGCGATGGAGTCTCACAGGGCTTGTGACGGCAGGATGTCTTTGGTGTTGGAGTTGGGGTTGGAGAGTTTCTTCACTATGTTGAAAAGCTCCTTGCTGTTGTGTGCGTTGTTGTTGAAGCGGTCTTTGAAGGAGGTCCTCTTGGCAGCCCTGATGAGGTGGTGGTGGTTGCGGATGGTGTCCTTTTGTGCTGCGTGGCTGTCCGGAGTCTGTTCACTGTGCCATTTCTTCTCTAGTTTCCGGCAAGCTTGCTTGGAGGCTAGGAGTTCTGGGGTGAACAAGCTGGCCCTCTTGCTGGTTTCTCAGTGGGGGATTTCTTCGGCGGGGCGAGGGTGTTGGCGCAGTCGTCGATCCAGCATCTGAGGCTGTGGGCAGCGGCGTCGGTGTTGGAAGGTTCGGTGGGTGGGCTGAGAGCGAGGTTTGTACGTAGTTGTTCTTCGGTGATTTTGCTCCAGCAGCAGCGGGGGATCTGTTGGGCGTGGTGATGTGTGGTGGGTTTCTGTAAGGTGAAGTGGATGCAGCGATGGATGGTCCAGAGGAGTTCGGTGGTGTGGTTGAAGGAGACGTGCGGGCTTGAGGAGAAGACTGGGTCGAGCGTGTGGCTGGCGGAGTGGGTGGGCGTTGTGACGAGTTGACTGTCTGAGGTTGTCGATTAGGGTTGCGGAGTTGCTGTAGTTGTTGTTCTCAAGGTGAAAGTTCAGGTCTGCGAGGAAGATGTAGTCTCTGGAGGTCAGGGCGTGCGTGCTGATGAAGTCGGCGATGGAGTCGCTAAACTAGGGGTGGGCTCCGGGAAGTCGGTAGATGAGGGTGCCTCTGAGGGTGGAGTTGGGGTCTGTGTGGATCTGGAAATGCATTGGTTCGGTGGTGCTGAGAGTATCGTCTGTGCTAGTCGAGACCCTGATGCTGTTCTTGTGGACGATGGCGATTCCTCCTCCGACTCCGTTGGTTGGTGCGGTCTCTGCGGGTGATCTTATAGCCGTCTGGGATGGCTATGGCGATGTCGGGTGCGGAGGAGTCGTTCATCCAAGTCTCTGTCAGGAAGGCGACGTCCGGGGATGTTGTGTCGAGCAGGTCCCATTGCTCGACGGCGTGTTTAATTTGAATTTGAATTTAAAAGAACTTATAAAGCGCACGTACACTGAGTCAGTTTCATGGCGCTGATGAGGTCCCTAACAGAGTGAGATAAAAGAGCTAATGGGGATTAGAGAGCTAGGTGCAAAAAGCCTGCTGGAATAGTAATGTTTTTAGTGACCTCCGAAACTCCAAATAAGAGGGAGAGAGTCTTAAAGATAGGGGGAGGTCATTCCAGAAGGTGGGGGCAAGTACGGCAAACTTCTGTCCCCCTGCCCGCTTCTTTTTAAACCGGGGCGTAGTTAGTAGAGCTAGGCTGGAGGAACGAAGGTGCCTAGAGGGAGCATAGGCAGAAATTGCCGAATTAATGAAGGCCGGGGCTGTGCCCGCCCTAGCTTGAAAAGTCAAGCACCCTAGCTTGAACTTAGCTCGCTCTTTTATCGGGAGTGTTTGTGGGTGTTCAGTAGAATGCATCGGAGGTGGTTGAGGTCTTTCTTGGCGGGTGGTTCGTCGGCTCTAAGACTGGTGTAACTGCAGTTCCGGCAGGTGAAGGGACCATATGTGCGTTTCGGGGCGGCCTTGAAGCAGGTGTGAGTCTGTCCAGAGTTGAGAGTGTGCAGAATGCTGGCATCATAGTTGTGGCGTTCCTCGTGGTGAGTGCGGGGACCAGGGGTTCTGGTGCTGGGTGCTGGCCAGGCGAGACGGGCGCAGATGGGCTTGCCTTAGCCGCACCATCGGCGCGCAAGTGGCATATATGGGGAGGTGGGAGGTAGGAGCAGCTGGGAGGCGGGGGCAGCAAATGGGCAGTCATGGGGGATGGGGCCACAGGTGACACAGCTGCAGGAACGGTGCGGGATGACAAGGGAACAGAAGACAAATTAGGCACAAAAATAGAGGGGAAACTAATGGAACAGAAGGCAAAAATGGGCACAGTGTTACAGGGGCAACGAGGGAACAGAAAGCAAAAACGGGCACAGGGCTACAGGGGCAGCTAAGGAACAAAAGGCAAAAACGGACAGAGAGACAAAGGAGCAGCGAGGGGGACAGAAGGAAAACCGGACAGAGAGACACAGGGACAACAAGGGTAACAGAGGGAAGAAACAAGTACAGAACAAGTACAGGCAGCCAAGGAGGCCAGAGAGCAGCACAGAGAACAACAGTCACAGGCACAACAATGACAATAAGGCAACACAGGCAATACAGTAAAGACAATATATAGCAGGAGAGGAACAAACCTACGGCCTACCACTGGCCACCAGGGATGAGGCGCAGGTGGTAGCCTGCGGCTGGAGGAGGCCCTCGAACTTCCTCAGCAGCGGCTGCTGGGGCAGGGACACACAGGCGGTGCTGTGCAGAGGGGGAGGACCTACCTGGTAGGTTCAAGGGTCGCTTTCCTCACCGCGCATATGTGGGGAGTTGGGAGGGAGGAGCAGCTGGGAGGCGGGGGCAGCGAATGGGCAGTCAAGGGTCGGGGTCGCAGGGGACCCAGCGGCGGGAGTGGTGCGGGACAACAAAGGGAACAGAAGGCAAAAGGACACAGGAATACAGGGGCAACAAATGGAACAGAAGGCAAAAACAGGTACAGTGTTACAGGGGCAACAAGGGAACAGAAAGCAAAAACGGGCACAGGGTTACAGGGGCAGCTAAGGAACAATAGGCAAAAACGGGCAAAGAGACACGGGGGCAGCGAGGGGGACAGAAGGAAAACCGGGCAGAGAGACACTGGGACAGTGAGGGGAACAGAGGGAAGAAACGGGCACAGAACATGTACAGACAGCGGGGGAGGACAGAGAGCAGCACAGAGAACAGCACAGAGAACAGCAGTCACAGGCCTTGTGACTATCAGGCCGTTACCTGAATTCTGATGAACCTCACAGAGTGAGTGTGCAGCCAGAGTGCAGTAGAGTGGCCAAAAGACAGGAAATTAGGTAAACTTGAATATGAGAAATATGGAAAGGTAGAAATGCTACATCACCTGTGGATAACTGACACCTACTCCCACTCTGCCAAATGCCCATCCAGTCACAAAGTGGCATCTGGGCCCCAAACGGTAATGGTGGAAAAGGGGGAAAAAGGAGTAATATGCACACATCTGCTGCGGGGATAAGTCAGGTAAATTATTGGTTGTGACGATCACGTGCTGTATCGCGAGATCTTCGTATCTGGTGCCTTAATGTTAGATCACTTGTAAAGCATCACTTGTCCATTTATGACCTGATAGAGAAAGAGGATCCCGATGTTTTCTTAATGACAGAAACCTGGCTTCAGGACTCTGACTCTGCCATATTGAACCTTGCATTCCCCCAGAATTACACCATCTTCACTTCTAACAGGACTACAAGAGGTGGTGGCATCGCTATGGCAGTCAAATCCTGCTTCCCGGCTGAATGGAAGCCGTCAGGACTTCCCGCATGTGAAAGTGCTATCTTCAAAGTCGCCTTTTCCCATCAGTTCACTTTCAGTGGGCTGCTTGTCTACCGTCCCCCCGGCAATGATTCTGTCTTTAGATCCGCACTGGCCGATATGGTCAGTCCTATAGCGCTCGGCTGTGCCAATTTTAACATCCTGGGTGACCTCAACATCCATTTCGATAATGGGTCATCCACTACCGTGAGCTCCCTGTTGGCGGATCTGGAAGCTCTCCAACTCACTCAGCTCGTCACCCTTCCAACCCACTCTGGAGGCCATATTCTTGACCCCTTCTTTTCCACACTTGACGGGTTAAGGTTGTCAGATCCGAGGTTGATAGGGTGGACTGATCATCTGCTAGTAGAAGCTTTCTGTCCGGTCCACGATAAGCCTTTTATATCCATGGACAGGCCTATCCTTAAAAGGCCTTGGCACAAGCTAACGCTGGAAGAGTTCTACGGTATATTAGGGCGGAAACCTTTGAGCACTTTCACTAATGTGGAACAAGGTTACCAACAGTTCTGCGCTTGGATCACCGACGCCCTGGATTCTCTTATACCTCTACGATGGTCGAAAGGCCGGACAAAAACACCCAGTCCCTGGTATAATGAGTCTCTCGCAGAATTGAAAAAATCCTGCCGAAAAACAGAGAGGGAATGGAGACGATCCTATGACCCTGCTCTGAAAACTCGGTATTTCACTGAGCTGAAACTTTACCATAGAGCTATCTGCAGAGCTAGAGCTGCATTTTACGCTCATGAATTTGCTAACAGCCCCAATCCATCAAAACTGATTTTCAAGGTACTGAAGGACCTTATGAAAAACAGATCCTCATCAGAGGTGATTTGCACAGATTCTCACTGTGATAAATTGGCCTCCTTTTTTGTGGAGAAAGTGGAAAAAATATATCATGGGTTCGACACACTCCACCAGGATCGAGAGGCTACTGTCTCTGGTACGTCGGATCATGAGCCCCTGGCTATTTTACCTGAACTGTCGATTGAGGCCTTTGACAGATTCAGCCTTAGGGTCAAGTCAGGTTCTCCTGCGGACCCGTTAAAGCCAGCCTTCATTAACACACTTTCCCCGCTGTGCCGTGACCCCATATTGAATCTCATCAATATGTCACTGTCTTGTGGAATGGTACCTGCGGCATGGAAACAGGCAGTGGTCACTCCTATATTAAAAAAAGCCAACTCTGACCCCCGATTGCCAGAAAACTATCGACCTATCTCCCTGTTGCCTTGGATCGCTAAAGTAACAGAAGCCCATGTCAACTCTGTTCTGTCTGAGCATCTGGTTCGCAACCAGATTTTGGATCCCAGTCAGAACGGCTTCAGGTCAGGACACAGTACCGAGACGGCATTACTTTACATCATGGAACATCTTCGCCAGGTACTTGACTCAGGTCATACTGCAGCGCTTATACTATTAGATCTAAGCGCTGCCTTCGATACTGTGTCCCACCAAATACTTATCCAACGCTTACAGGAGGCGGGAGTGACGGATGTCGCTCTCCAGTGGTTTCGGTCTTTTCTGGCAGACCGTTCCTTTAAAGTGGCTATACCACCTGGCCAATCCGCCACCTATCCCCTGGAGCTGGGGGTACCACAGGGATCTTCGTTGAGCCCTACAATGTTCAACCTCTATGTGAAACCGTTGGCTGGTGTCGTCAAACAGTGGGGTCTTACGATGGCCTCATATGCGGACGACACACAGCTAGCGGTGACACTTAGTGGAGACCCTGAGGTGGCGGCCCCGAGATTCCGTGCGGGTCTCTTGGCAGTAGCTAGCTGGCTTCGCACCAACTGCCTCCAGTTGAATGCCACCAAAACGGAGGTGTTGGTACTAGGGAAGCATGCTGAGCTATGGGGTAACCAGTGGTGGCCATCAGAGCTTGGTGTCACTCCTATTCCTGCTGCTGGAGTGAGAAATCTAGGAGTCTGGGTGGACTCTGCGCTCACCTTCAGGGACCACACCAAGAAAGTGGCTGCCACGTGCTATGGAATTTTGCGTGGTACTAGGCCGGTCTTAAAGTACTTTGATCCCCCTACCAGACAGCTTGTAGTCCAGGCCTCAATACTATCTCGGCTGGACTACGGCAGTTCACTGTTGTTAGGGGTGAATCAAGCGGAGGCCTCTAGGCTCCAAAGAGTACAAAATGCCGCGGCACGAGCCATTGTGGGCCTCCCCAGACACTGCTCAGTGTCTGGTACCATCATGGCCTTACATTGGCTCCCGGTCAGACAGCGAATTAAGTTCAAGGCGCTGTGTCTGGCCTTTAAAATTTTGAAATCTTCTTTGCCGCCGGCACTCGCCAATCTACTCACGCCCTATAGGCCTTTGAGATCCTTGAGATCGGAGGGGCTTCATTTGGCTGTCTGTCCACGCTTTAAGCTGAGCAGAATGGGTGGCCGCTCCTTTAGGGTGTTAGCGGCAGGTTTATGGAATTCGCTCCCGGTACACATCCGAGCTCTTGAAGATTTGCTCGCCTTCAGGCAGGCGATTAAAACTTTCCTGTTTCCAGTGTCTAGCTAATTTCTTTTCTTTTATTGTGTGTTATGTTACAGCGTCTGTCAAAGCGCCAGGACGCCCCTTTGCTGGGGCAGCTGCGCGCTATAAAAATATAAATAACATAACATAACATAACATAACATGGATCCTCTATAAGTACTTGTAGCGGGTTGTGGAGGTAAAGGCAGGAGGCGGGTTTTAGTGATTGAGGGTTTTAATTGTTTAAACAAGAGATCAATACAGGTCTTCCTCACAGGGAACCTTCTGGGGGATCTGCTCCTCTGCGTTCGCCTCCGGGGTCTGGGTTCCTCCTCCTCCCGAGTCCGCCGTCGGGGATTCCGGCCGGACCGCGGCTCTTCCGCCTCCGTGATGCCACCAGGACCGCCGCCCAGGAGAGAAGAGAAGAAAGGCAAGTATCAGTAAAACGTCCGGGACACTAACGTTGTGCTAGGGAAGGGAGTGAGGGATTCACCATCAGTGCTCGATACAGTACGCCGTGAGGGAACGGGGTGTGAATGGAGAAAGGGAAGAAAGGGAAGGCAGGTCAGGGGACGGATCTACCCCTCCTCTCCACCCAGCCGCTATACGGCTCAGTACCTCGGATAGCCACACACCTCCTGGCGTGCGGCTGGGGGGATCGTGATGCCGATGGCCTCCTGGCTCCCGCGCCGCCAACGGGTCACTCCTCCTCTCTGCCGGGGATGGTACAAGGATTCTTCCGGTCTTCTCCGCTTCTTCTCTCGACTCTGCTCAAACTCTCGACTCTGCTCCAACTCCTCCTACGCTGCCGTTGAATAAGCACGCCTGGGTGCTGTCAGCTGCAGTTTTTGACGACGGTATAGGCTCCTCCTCCTCGCCAATGTGGAGCCAGTTAAAGGGACCGTCGTCCTCATACTCCACGTCCTGTATAGTATCGGGTTCCACTGCATGCCCCCAATCGTTAGTCTGTGAAGAAAAGAGGGGGGTCACATGATGAATACCCCGCAGGGGTTGTCGCCCACGTAGGCATAAGGGGGGCAGGCCTCCCCGTGTTACAGTACTAAATGACTGATATTGTTGAATATTATATTATATGAATCAACGTTTGTTTGCCTTATCTGCGCTTATAATGTAAAGGATGGGCCTTACACAATAGCCCCGGAAGGAGCTGCATCTTACAGAACTTTATCTACTCTAGGAAGAAATAAAGACTTGCCTTTTAAAGTTGTCTTTCAGGGTCAGAACTGGGTGCTGTAAGCTGCACCAGTTTCAGGGAGATGGGCAGATGGTATGGCAATAGGAAACCCCACTCAACTCACAATAATGTTCCAATCTTCCCGGTTAGAAGAAACCAGAAATGCTTGAACCAAGGGAGCTGTTGAAAGTGTCAAAGGTGGCTTATGAACAGCGAGGTAAAGACAGGAGTTGGCATTTGAGATGATCTTAAGTGAATAGGAAAGGAACGAGAAGTGTGTGACTGGAGTTACTTTTGTTGAATACTTCGTAAAGAGTTACTGGAAATTTTGCCGCCGAGCCTCATCCATCTCTTTTTCTAAAATCTATTGTTGTTTAAATTAAATCTTGACCAGTCCGTCTATCTTAAGCTATACCAATAAGTACTTGGGAGCTCCGTGAGCGCCCTTACTTTGCTCAGTTACACTGTGATCACTGGTAAATCACCTCCTTTTCAGATATAATTAAGATGTCACCTGATCAATAGAACTTTTAGTTAAATATCTGTGTATGATGAAATATTCCTTGCTAAGTTTCAAAAGCAGTAAAGAAGAAGGGGGAGATTTACTAACATTTTGTGCTGTGTTTTCGTCACAAAAGTGGCACAAAACAGCTCAAAATCGTTTTTTTCCTAATTTACTTTCAGACAAATAAAATGAATGTGAAGCAGCGCATAGCACTGCGTCACATTACTTTGCGCCAGGGGGGCCTAACAAGGGGGGTGCATGGGCGTTCCCCTGCAACCACCCATGGTTTCTCACGCTAAACCCAATTTACCAAATACAGTAGATTGGGTATAGTGTGAGAAAACTTCACCCTTTTAACCTAGGCGCAAGGAAGGAGAAATTCTTTTATTTGTCCTTCCTTTTCTAACTTTGCATCCATGCTGCACTGTGCAAAACGTATACAAAAAAGGAAAAGCTTTCCCTCGTATCTAGGCATAGTATTTTGTACAAGAAGGGTGTCCTTCCTATTCAAAACCTATGCTGGACTCTCACACACACACACACACCCTAGCGCTCTGGTGCTAAGGTGTATGCATGGCGCAGGGCTGTTGTAATCAGTGCTGGTGCAAGGGAAAGGGAAGGAGAGAGCCATATATTTGAAAATATGGTGCTCTCCTGCTCCCTCCCTGCTGCACAACGCAGCACAGCCTCGCGTGGTGGGGCTGCGCTGCATTGCGTGGAGATTTGGTAAATCTCCCCCAAAATGTCTTTTACAACCAGTTAAACATTGTGAATTCTCATTCCATTATGTTTCAATTTAGTAATGTTAAATATCTTTACATCCAGCAGAAAACAAGCCTTGAATGTATGAAATGACCATCAATAAAGAAGCTAATGCTGTAAATCTTCAATAATAGCAAAAATATTGAGCTACAGTATTCAGGAAAACATCAGCGCAGTCGGCGACAGAGGAACCTGCACACAAATTGACAGATCCTGGATGAAGCGTCAAGGGCAGTTCAGTGATTGTAAGAGGCTGAGCTGTGCACTTCAACGGCACAAGACGAAGAAAGGACCTTAGGAAAATTGAGGCAACAACAATAACAAACCGCCTCCTGTATAAACAAGTCTCATATACCAACTTTAATCATGGGATCGGTATGATGTGATTACTGTAGTGCTTTGTTTTCTAAAATGAAGACGAGCCATCATTCTGTGCTCTAGGTGAATTGTAAAATCTTTCTGGACAAACCACAGTGACCAGAGAAGAGCACAACAGAGCGGAGCCGGACAACTGACTGGTAAAGGAAAGAGGAGTTCTTCTAGCTACAATACAACAGACTGTCCCAATTTTCACCGGCCAGAAGGAAGATAAATCTTTACCCGCAAGCGTGCATAGCCATAATCCAATCTTAAGGCACAATCACCTACAAAGACACCGTCTACGTATTAGGAGTGTAGCAAATATTTGGTGGCTATTGCATTTTATTGTTAAAACAGAAATCAAACGTGTAAAATACCGCACACATAAAAAATGTGTGAAAAAAACTCAAGTGCTTTATCAGTCATGTTGGCCCATCAGGAAATACAGTCATGGGATGTAGACAAATATATACCCGACCCACAGACACTAACCAAGAAAGAAGAATCACACACATGCAGCGAGAGCTTTAGTTTGTCATCACTACTCAAGATTCATCAGCACACGTACACAGGACAAAAACCATTCAAGTGCAGTGAATGTGTAAAGAGCTTTAGTCACTTATCAAGCCTTCAAAGACACCAGCGAACTCACACAGGAGAAAAGCCATTCAAGTGCAACGAATGTGTAAAGAACTTTAGTCAGTTATCAGAACTACAAAGACACCAGCGAACACACACAGGGGAAAAGCCATTCCAGTGCAGTGAATGTTTGAAGAGCTTTAGTCGGTTATCAAGCCTTGAAAGTCATCAGCGAACACACACAGGAGAAAAGCCATTCAAGTGCAGTGAATGTGCAAAGTGCTTTAGTCAGTCATCACACCTCCAAACTCATCAGCCAACACACACAGGGGAAAAGCCATTCAAGTGCAGTGAATGTTTGAAGAGCTTTAGTCGGTTATCAAGCCTTCGAATTCATCAGCGAACACACACAGGAGAAAAGCCATTCAAGTGCAGTGAATGTGCAAAGTGCTTTAGTCAGGCATCACACCTTCAATTTCATCAGCGAACACACACGGGAGAAAAACAATTTAAATGCAGTGAATGTGTGAAGAGCTTTAGTCAGTTATCAAGTCTTCGAACACATCAGCGAACACACACAGGGGAAAAACCATTCAAGTGCACTGAATGTGTAAAGAACTTTAGTGAGTTATCAAGTCTTCGAACACATCAGCGAACACACACAGGGGAAAAACCATTCAAGTGCACTGAATGTGTAAAGAACTTTAGTCAGTTATCAGCACTACATAGACACCAGCGAACACACACAGGGGAAAAGCCATTCCAGTGCAGTGAATGTTTGAAGAGCTTTAGTCGGTTATCAGGCCTTCAAAGTCATCAGCAAACACACAAAGGAGAAAAGCCATTCAAGTGCAGTGAATGTGTAAAGAACTTTAGTCAGTTATCAGAACTACAAAGACACCAGCGAACACACACAGGGGAAAAGCCATTCCAGTGCAGTGAATGTTTGAAGAGCTTTAGTCGGTTATCAGGCCTTCAATGTCATCAGCGAACACACAAAGGAGAAAAGCCATTCAAGTGCAGTGAATCTGTAAAGAACTTTAGTCAGTTATCAGAACTACAAAGACACCAGCGAACACACACAGGGGAAAAGCCATTCCAGTGCAGTGAATGTTTGAAGAGCTTTAGACGGTTATCAGGCCTTCAATGTCATCAGCGAACACACACAGGAGAAAAGCCATTCAAGTGCAGTGAATGTGCAAAGAGCTTTAGTCAGTCATCACACCTCCAAACTCATCAGCGAACACACACAGGGGAAAAGCCATTCAAGTGCAGTGAATGTTTGAAGAGCTTTAGTCGGTTATCAAGCCTTCGAATTCATCAGCGAACACACACAGGAGAAAAGCCATTCAAGTGCAATGAATGTGCAAAGTGCTTTAGTCAGTCATCACACCTTCAATTTCATCAGCAAACACACACGGGGAAAAACTATTTAAATGCAGTGAATGTGTGAAGAGCTATAGTCGATTATCACACCTACAAAGTCATCAGCGAACACACACGGAGGAAAAATTCCTATCATTGTAGTGAATGTGACAGGAGGTTTAGTGACTCTTCAGCATTAAGGAATCATCAGCAGACTCACACAGGAGAAAAACCATTCAAGTGCAATGAATGTGGAAAGAGCATTTTTAATCGATTATCTGACCTACAAAGACATCAACCAACACACACGGGAAAAGCCATACCATTGCAATGAATGTGTGGAGAGCTTTAGTCAATTATAAAGCCGTCAAAAACACCAGCGAAGACACACAGGTGAAAAGCCATTCAAGTGCAGTGATTGTGCAAGGTGCTTTAGTCCGTTTTCAGACCTAAAAAGTCATCAGCGAACACACACAGGAGAAAAGCCATTTAAATGCAGTGAATGTGTGAAGTGCTTCAGTCAATTATCAGACCTACAAAGACATCAGCGAACACACTCTGAGGAAAAACCATACCAGTGCAGTGAATGTGGGAAGAACTGTAGTCGATTAGAAAACCTACAAAGTCATCAGCGAACACACACAGGGGAAAAACCATACCAGTGCAGTGAAGGTGCAAAGTGCTTTTGTCGCTTATCAAACCTCCAAACACATCAGCAAATACGCACAGGGGAAAAACCATTCAAATGCAACGAATGTGCAAGGTGCTTTAGTCAGTTATCACAACTTAAAACATATAATCAAACACACACAGGGAAAAAACATTCAAGTGCACTGAATTTCCAAAGTGCTTTAGTCATTTATCAAGCCTACAAAGTCATCAGCGAACAAACACGGGGAAAAACCCTATCATTGTAGTGAAAGTGACAGTTGTTTTCGCTTCTCTTCAGCATTAAGGTATCATCAGCTAAGTCACACAGGAGAAAAACCATTCAAGTGCAATTAAAGTCGGAAGAGCTTTAGTCGATTATCAGAGCTACTAAGTCATCATCGAACACACAGGGAGAAAACATAGAAGGGCGCTGAAAGTTTGAAGGGCATTTGATAGAAGACCCGACTAGCAGTAAAGAAGCAAAACAGAAAACAGTATTTGCAGAGTTATAAAAGTGTTTGTTTCCAGAGATTGTTCACTTCCCTACACAAAGCAAAGCAACATGCTGCACCAGGATACACAGTGGGAGGCGAGCACAATGTGGATTAGAAGAAAAGAAACATTCTTGATTTTTATTTGGTGAAGAAGAGATACAAAGAAAAAAATTCAATCACACCTGATCACACTTCCTGTAAAAGCAACACTGAACAATACTGGGACTAACAACTGTATTTTCAGCTATCTTGTAGGATTAGTGATAAAATCTATAAACCCAACACACCCAAAGTAGACATGTTGTCAGGGCTCTGGAGATGGAAGCTTCATTGGTAAAATGTATGTATTACTATTAACAAATGCCACTGCAGTATATGTAATGAACTCAAGCGAAGCACAGGTGTTCAAGAAATAACCTATTTTTAGATATAACAGAGCATATACCTTGTTTTTAAGTAACGTTTGCTGCATCTTTTACACACTGTTTTCGGTTGATGGATCAGCTTGTGTCTCAGGCCTTATAACTAAGTGTGACCCATGGCTCCTCTCCGACTCAGCTCTCCCTATTCATTTTCTGCCGTGCCAACCTCTACTTTTTACCAGAATTGAGCCATTGTAAGCAGGAGACTCTGTTTGAAGAATGTGGTGAAATAGCGAAATTCCACATCAAAAGCATATATGTGCTAGGACAATCTGTTGCACTCTCAGCAACTCGTCTTCCACACTGATTATCCTTTGTCCTGAAATGTTCCTCAGGATTTGTCATATGAATGCCAGAAGTGGCAGTGAGATTCATGAAGCTAAAGCTCACAGGAGTGTGTGGGAGATAGAGAGGGTGAGATATACAGAGAGCGAGAGAGACAAAGAAAGGGGGTGAAAAAGAAAAAGAAATGGAAGGAGGGGGATCGGCAGGTGATTTTTATTCACTGAAAAATAGAAGAAGCAGCCGAAAACTTGGCTATGTGTGACATCACCATAGAAATGGGCTGAATACCTCTGAATTTATATAATTATTTTTAATATCTATAGACCCATGTCATGGAATTAACAGGGCACACATAAGGAAAATAGTGAAGGAGCCCATTATCATATGCAAATCACAATGATGTCACAAGTAGTGACGTCACAATAAGTGATGTCAGGCCCTTATAATAATTTTCACATGAAAGATCGACGGCCTGTTTTAAAAACAAAACGCAAGAAACATAAAATATTGTAAAAATAAGGTTTTGGTATCAGTTTTTATGCATCATGTGTTTTTCCCACTATCAGTTTGTAACTAAACTCGGAAATGACTGAAAGTGTAAATATTTTAAACAGATATGTGGAACTTGGAAATTACATTTTCAAACAGTTTTCAGCTAATAAATCAAAATTGCTTTTAATTTGTGTTTGTTTCCTGACGTTCTTTATCCAGCCCCTAAGCCCCAAAGTGTTTCACATTTACAGTGTATTAAGCAATTGAAGGGCTAATTTTGTCTAGTTCTCTGTTCCTCTCTTGCGCCACTCACACATATAAATAAATAAAGGGGACGCTGCTAGTGGGAGGGATAGTTACAAACACTTTGAGGCCTGTGTTTGCAGATACAAGAAACAAAGTAACATTTCCCAGTCGCAGGCTAAGGAGCTAGGTGCAACTGAGTCCCTTTTCTAGATAATAGTGGGGGGACCCCTTCAAACTGTGGCTACCCCCGACTTGTGCCGTGCTGATAAAGCAATAGTGAATTTGAGTAATTTACGATGAATTGAAATGAGAGGAAGAGAAGAAGGGAGCAAGGTGCAGGATATATTAAAGAAAATGAAAAAAAGAGACACAAAACTTTACCCTGTTTGTGTACGAGCATTTTACGTAAACAAGTTGTGCTGTGCATTGTGAACAGGCTGTCACCCCCCTTTTTTATGTAAATGAGGTTCTGTAATCAGATACCCCAGGCTCCCATCTCTTCTAGCGCGGATGATAATGTGAGCACTGTAAGGTGATCACAATCAAGGGCTCTACTGAGAAATAATTGGCTTCCAGGTCTCACAGCTGTGGTTATGTAGTTCATTATTAGTTAATTTACTTTAATGTGCAGCAATTCTCCAGTTTACTTTTTTTCAGTATATCGCTTTATATCGCTCTTTGCCCTTCATCCCCATCAGTTAAAGGTGAGGTTCGATGTAGGATTTGTTGTTAGTGTCCCTAGACTATGTCCCAATCCCTTTGTCTTTGATTTGTCGGCATGTGTTTTGTCCACACACTGGTCTAGGATGGGCCTTCTCAAGGTAGAAGGCGCTGTAAAAGGAATAATAAATCAGATATATATATGAAATTGTATGTAAACAAATATTTGCCTTTCATTTATCAGGCACCACCAGACTCACATCTACACATGTAATTGAGCACCAGACTTAAGTGACTCCTCCCTATATAAATATGTTCAATCAGTAATCAGGCTGATGGTTCCGCTGATACTCACAGCAAATAAAGTTTCTGGGATTGCGCGCATTGGACTAAACTTTTATTGTGGAAGTTTCACACAGTGTCGCTGATGCGCTCAGCTTATAAGGTTTAGTGGATATTGCGCACTGTAACCAGATCACTGAAGTTCACGCTTTAGTAGTAACTAGGTCAAAAAATAGTACATACATAATGCAAAATGCCACTGCCCCTCCCTTCTTGTTGACATCTCCAGGAGTTCCTCCTCTCTCGTAGCTGAAGTGGAAGAAGGTTTACACACATTATGCTCGTGTTTGTGGCACTTCCTTAAGTGCAGAGAGGAAAGCCTCATTGTTAATGCATTGTTTGGGCTCTGAGGGACAAGAATTCTTTGAACACCTTCCTGAACTCTCTGATAGTGACTCTGATACTCTTAATGAATACGAGATCTGCATCAAAAAGTTGGACTTGCACTACCTCCTGAAAGTGAGTGCTGTCCTTGTACGATATCACTTCGGGAGAAAGATGCAAAGGCAGGATGAGTCAGTCAAACAGTACATAACTAACCTGCACAATTTGGCTTCCATGTGCAATTTTGGTGCAGCTTAAGAGGAGTGCATAAGAGATCAGTTCATGTTGGAAGAGAGCAGCAGATCATCAGAGGGAGAAAAGAAGAGAACAGGGAGTTAGAGAAGGAGGGGAGGTGGAAGAGAGCAGCAGATTAGCACAGCAAAAGAGAACAGGGAGTTAAAGAAGGAGGCGGGGTGGAAGAGAGCAACAGATCAGCACAGGAGAAGAGAAGAGAACAGGGAGTTAGAGAAGGAGGTGAGGTGGAAGAGAGCAGCAGATCAGCACAGGAGAAGAGAACAGGGAGTTAGAGAAAGAGGTAGGTGGAAGAGAGCAACAGATCAACACGGGAGAAGAAAACAGGGAGTTAGAGAAGGAGGCGGTGGAAGAGAACAGCAGATCAGCACGGGAGAAGAGAACAGGGAGTTAGAGAAGGAGGTGAGGTGGAAGAGATCAGCAGATTAGCACAGCAGAAGAGAACAGGGAGTTAAAGAAGGAGGTGGGGTGGAAGAGAGCAGAACAGCACGGTAGAAGAGAATAGGGAGGTAGAGAAGGAGGTGGGGTGGAAGAGAACAGCAGATCAGCACGAGAGAAGAGAACAGATAGAAGGAGGTGGGTGGATGAGAGCAGCAGATCTGCAGAAGTTAACAGGGAGTTAAAGAAGGAGGTGGGGTGGAAGAGAGCAACAGATCAGCACAGGAGAAGAGAACAGGGAGTTAGAGAAGGAGGTGAGGTGGAAGAGAGCAGCAGATCAGCACATGAGAAGAGAACAGGGAGTTAGAGAAAGAGGTGGGTGGAAGAGAGCAACAGAGCAACACAGGAGAAGAAAACAGGGAGTAAGAGAAGGAAGCGGTGGAAGAGAACAGCAGATCAGCACGAGAGAAGAGAACAGGGAGTTAAAGAAGGAGGAGGGTGGATGAGAGCAGCAGATCAGCACATGAGAAGAGAACAGGGAGTTAAAGAAGGGGGTGGAGTGGATGAGAACAGCAGATCGTCACAGGAGAAGAGAACCGGGAGTCACAGAAGGAGGCGGTGAAAATGAGCAGCAGATCAGTACAGGAGTCTTGTCCTGCTTTGTGGGAGGGGTAGGGGGAGCGAATTCATATGCACGCGCCTACCTCATATGAACTGTATGCGATCCGCAGTGGGTAGACTTTTGAAAGCAGCTTTCTAGATTCTCGCCGAAAACAAAGCTTACGCATTGCTTCAGTGAGACCTAAAAATGGCGAGTTGGATAGAGAGGAAGGGATAGTGAGGTGGGAGAGGTAGAAGGGGAGAGATCAAACGAGGGAAGTAAGAGAGAAAAGTATGTGATAGGAATGTAGAGCTTAAAGAGAGGTGTCGCTAGAGAAGAAGAAGGAGATATGGAAGTAGTAGGAGAAGGAGAGATCGGTGGGGAGGGATATAGAAATATGAAACCTGGAGTTGGGTGGAAGAAAAAGAAAAAGAAAAAGAGAGTGAAAGAAAGAGATGGGAAAGAGAAACAGGCAAAGAATGGAGGAGGAAGGAGTGGAAGAGGGAGTGGGGACTGAGGCAGGAAGAAATACATGGATAAGGACTGAGAGATTATAGAGTGCAAGATAATGAATAATATAGAGAGAGAGATAGTGGAGGCAAAAGAATGAAAGAAGGGTTTTTCTCAGGTGGAGTTAGGTTAGAAAGAAAGAGACCAAACCATAACTTGAACTTAAACTTAAACCACTTTCAAAATACCCATTAGCGGAACAATATCATGGCCCCGTTTGCATGATTTTCATCATTCTTTTTTGTGAGGCAGACAAACATTTCTCCAAGTTGATAAGCCATGTCAATCCTCACTCCTGGCAAGGTCCCCTGCAGGTATTTGAATTTAAACATAAACACAAAATGCACCTGACAAGGACAACGACAAATGACAGGTCTCCCACTCAAGAACTTGGAGCGTTCCATAAAACCCCTTAACAACACCATAACCGTTTGGATTATGCGCCCCCTTTTTGCCCTCTTTTTTCTCCTCACTACCGCTCTCCCAGCAACACCCCTCTCATCTTTCCCCCACCCTCCTTCGCCTCAGCTTCCCAACATGACCACCTCTCGAGTTAAGTCTGGAGCCAATTGCTACAAAATCATTTATCCTCCCGACCAGACTAAAGCTACAATAAAACGACTGAAGCATAACACTATTGAACGTTTCCCGGACTCCCTTTTTGTGGATCAATTTTTCAATGGTCGTCTTGGGAGGCTCAAAAACGATCTCATCTTCTTCACTCGCGACATCCCCTCTTGGTCCAACAGTTTTTACAATTCCCTGAACGTCGTCTCCTCCTCCTCCATCCCTTATGGGAAACAACTAAAAATTTCCCCCTCTGGGTGCTTCAATGGCTACCTCACTATCTCACTCTATAACAACGGTACTGTCATGATCCAAGGCAAAGACTCCTGCCTCTCGCTCTTTGACCACCTCTTCCCCACCCTACTCCCCGTCTATGCAACCGGGTTTCCCCCTGACTCTCCTTCCAGCTCCACCCATTACTCCCTTTCTCCCCCGCCGACCCCACCCCACTCCAATTGGCTGCACTCTCGAGAAGCGCAGGTCGGCCCCTTTCCCTTCCCCCCCCAACTTACCTCATCTCCTATTCCTCCCCCCCCACAGTATGTCCCCTCCCGCATTACTTCAGCCTTACCACTAGCTAACACGCTCCTCGTCCCATCTGCACTATCACGATACTCCAATCTATTCTCCTCCCCCATACTTCTTCCCATCACCCCCTTCTTTAGTCCACCTCTCCTCCAACACTCTTCCCCAATTAACTGTCTCTATGCTCCCCTTAGCCCTCCTTCCGTCCCTCCTCTCCACCCCTTCTTTCCCTCGTCATTCACCCCGTGTTTGCCACATTCCCACTGCATCTCGCTCCTCCCTCCTACTCCTCCAGTACTGCCGCACTACCCCCTTTCCCCTCCTAGGAACACCTTCCTTCTCCCTCCCTCGGGCCCAGCAGAACCACTTCCCCTCTTCAACTTCCCTTTCTCTCAACCCCCCTCACTCTGCCAGATGACCGTTCCCTCGCTGCTACCTCTCCTAACTGACAGGACCTCCGCAACTAATGCACCTCTTTTCCGCCCAAACCTCCTACACTCCCATGACGCCACACAGGCCTCCCCCCTCCTACTTCCATGCCGACGTGTTCCGCACATTTCTCCCTCTAAATTTGTCCCTAATTCCTCTCCCTCCTGCAACACCAACAATGACAACTCTCCCTTAACCCCCAATTCATTTACCCCCGCTCCCAACCTCCACCTTTCCCCACCTGTGAACCCCACCTCCCAACACACCCCCTGTCCCCTCACCTCTCCCTGCCGTCCACCACCAATTCCACCCCCCCTTATTTCAATCGAGCCACCCAACCTTCCGTGCTCTGCCTCTTTCTCACTGGAAAATACGTTAGGCTCTCTGATCACCTCCATCTCTCAGCTGACAGCTGCCATTTCACTTTTATGCTCTAAGATCCCCACCCCTCCATGCACCTCTACCCCCCCCCCAACTTCCCCAGAGATGCACCTCGCCCCTCACCCTAAAACAGCCAAGCTCAACCCTTCGTCTGCAAGCGTCGTTAACTCACACAAGCCTTTGAGCGCCACCCTTCTTCAACAGGCATACCCTAGCAACCCCACTGTCTACACTATTCCGACAATCACCTCTGTCAGAACAAAGCGTCCACCTAAACCCTCCCGAGCACCTCCGCAAATGTTCAATATCCCGATCACCCTTCAGAGCCCAAGTGCCCCCGTCACCAAAACAGTCTTGACAGAGCTGCGCTGTATGCTTCACAACTGCAGATCTGCAGTAAAACACAAACTTGAAATCTCCGACACCATCACCTTTCACAAACTTGACATGCTCTTCCTCACAGAGACCTGGTTCAAAGATACCTCGCACTCTATATTTGATCTCCTATTACCCACAGGTTATTCCATATTTAGGAATGACAGAACTGAAAACACGGGGGGAGGTGTTGCAGTCATCTTCAGAAACGCCCTCCAACTTAAGGCGTCTCCTAGCAGCTCCTCCCACACCTTTGAATGCCTTTCTCTTGAGCTTCAATTGCAGCACCGTTCACCGCTCAGATTCCATATCATTTACCGCCCGCCTCGTAGCAGTAGCTCTTCGTTTATAGAAGATCTCAAAGACTTCATCAGCGACCAATACTCTCAAAGTGACAATCAGACCATCGTAGGTGACCTCAATCTCCACTGGGGCGCACCGCAAGACTCCTCTGCGAACTCACTGGCCACCTTCCTCTCGGCAAATGATCTTATCCAACACTGCACTGAACCAACCCACTCTAAGGGCGCAATCCTGGACCTTGTTATTTCTAAAGCAGGCATGCTTTCTACTACTACCCCTATTCATGTAGACTGGTCTGACCACCACCTCATCCCATTCTCTCTTCAACTTTCACACTCTATAACTCTTGGCCAACCCAAGCGGGCCAGCTCCTGGTTCCGTGATGCCAAAAACATTGATGTCGGTCCCCTCTGTGAATCAGCTTTGCTTTCACTTCCAAGGCTAGACCCAAACATAGCTGTTGACGATCTCACCTCCCAATGCCTCACAGTTCTTGAAGCTGAAATTAATAACGTCGCTCCACTCAAAAGCAAAAGGATAAGGCCCACTCCCTCAGCACCTTGGTTCAACAAATCCCTTTATGAGGAAAGGAAGCAGCTAAGATTCCTGGAGAAGCAATGGAGGCAATTGCCTTCCACTGACAATTTAGCCTTGCTTCGCACAGCAAGATCCAAATACCACAAGCACATCTTCCTTGAGAAAGCGACGCACTTCAAAACCCTCCTTGATTCCGCCAAAAATAGACCCAAAAAACTATTCGATCTCATCAAGACTCCGAGCTGCTCTCCCCCAACCTCCAAGGTGGAGGATTCTACAAAGAGAGCAGAGGATTTCGCTACTTTCTTCGATGGAAAGGTGAAATCACTTGTAGGTCAGGTTGCTCATCCTACACCTCCAGAGGAGCGCAAATCCTTAGCCATTTGGCAGAGCTTTGACCCCATATCTGAAGATGCCCTTCTCAAATGCATACGCGAAACAAAGCCCTCCAACCATTCGCTTGACCCTATCCCCAGTGCCATTGCCTTTGACTTCTATACCCATTCCCTCTCCTATTGGACCACTCTGATCAACCTCTCCCTCTGGCAAGGCTCCCTTCCTGTCCCCTTCAAAACTGGGCAGGTCACCCCTCTGCTGAAAAAGCCCACTGCTGATGCGAATGACCTCAACAACTTCCGCCCCATCACTAACCTTCCCTTTCTTGCAAAGATAACGGAAAGATGTGTAGCCAAACAACTCTCTCGTCATATCAAGGACAACGATCTTCTTGACAATTGTCAGTCCGGCTTCATCCAAAACTGCAGCACTGAAACAGCCCTACTGCAAGTGGTTGATGATGCGCTGAGGATACTCGACTCAGGGGGGTCCTGTCTGCTAATTCTCCTTGACCTCTCCGCAGCCTTCGACACTGTTAATCACAACACCCTCCTCAATATTCTTCAACAGAGAATGGGCATGGAAGGCACTGTGCTTAAATGGTTTGCATCCTTCCTCTCTGACAGATCTCAAATGATCAAAATAGCGAACAGTCTTTCTTCTCCTGTGGCGGTGGGTCAAGGTGTTCCCCAAGGCTCTATACTTGCACCCACATTGTTCAATCTCTACTTAGAACCACTGGGAAACCTCCTAAGCAAATCCGGGATTCACTATCATCTCTATGCAGATGACACTCAACTCTACCTCAAGGTTGCCTCCACTCATGATCTCTCCATCCTAAGATCTACTCTTGACTCCATTCAAAACTGGATGTCATCTCATCAATTAATTCTGAATCCCTCCAAAACTGAATTCCTCCTCTTCTCCTCCTCACTCTCTCCTCCCCCGGTTCAATCATGGATGGATCAGATGAATCTACTAAACAACAAACCCATCATTGTCGACAGCTCAAAATCTCTTGGTGTCATTCTAGACAAAAAACTCAATCTAACTCCCCACATCAATTCTATTGCAAAATCTGCTCGCTACCAACTGCGCCTTCTTTGAGGAATCTGTCGCTTCTTCCCGGAGCAGGACCTTATAACCCTGGTGCAATCACTGGTCCTCTCCAGACTAGACTACTGCAATTCTCTTCTTACTGGCCTCCCCAAATCTCACCTGTCCCCACTCAAGTCTGTCTTCCATTCAGCAGCTCGTTTCATCTATGGGGCCAAAAGAAGCGATCACATCACACCGTTGTTATCCACCCTCCGCTGGCTTCCCTTTGAGGCTAGAGCTATCTACAAGACCGCTTGTATCACCCACAAAGCCCTGCACTCCTCCTCTCCCCGCTACCTGGTGAATAAACTGAAACTCTCTGGAGGCTCTAGACCTTCACGCAATGCCGAGAATCTACTGCTTGAACCTCCCACTTTCAAGAAGGAAAGAATAATGGCCCAATCCTTTTCAGGCAACGCAGTGAGAATCTGGAACTCGTTTCCGCCTGAGCTCCGGACCACCGCCTCCTCCCAGGCCTTCAAAAGGGACCTCAAAGTTCTCCTCCTCCAGAGACACCTCCAAAAGTAATTCACGTCCTCTTGCTATTCGGAGGAAGACTTCCCACTATTGATATTTTCTACTTTCCATGACCATGGGAGTGCCTTCCCAGTGTTTTCCTGTGGTGGGAGTGTCTGCCTTTTTGCAGTATTCTCCATGTACTTGTGTTCGGTGCCCTTTTGTAACGTGCACACAACACTTTGCCCTTATAACGGTTGCTACCTCTCACATGTTTTTACCTTTGATGCTTGCACAAGTGCCACCTTGCCTACGTAACGCCTGTTCTTGTGCCTAGCACTTATTGCAGTATTATACCTCAAATTATACTCTGTTTTCTCTTTTAACTGCACACTTGTCACTTGTCACTTTTCCTCTTATGCACTTTGACTACCTCATGTATTTTTTTGTTGTTCACAATTTTTACTACCTCAAGTATTTTGTTTGCTCACAATTGTCACTATTACCTTTACTACCTCATGTATTTTTGGTTGCTCACAATTTTTACTACCTTAAGTATTTTGTTTGCTCACGATTGTCATTATTACCTTTACTACCTCATGTATTTTTGGTTGCTCACAATTTTTACTACCTCATGTTTTTGTTTGCTCACAATTGTCACTATTACCTTATGTATCGTAACGTATGCTTTTGTAATCTGCTCTTTTATAATGTTTCTCATTATGTTTCATTTCTGTTCCTAATGTGAAGCGCTCTGACGCCCTCGGGTAAAGTCCGCGCTATATAAAAATGCATAAATAAAATAAAATAAATAAACCCAAGCCCCAGTGCTCCTGCAGCCCTCCCCACCCCCTCCTCCCCTCACAGGATGCAGCAGCCCCTCTCTTCTCTGGTACAATCCCCAGGAGAAAGAGGGCCCTGTGCCCGACGCCTAGGGAAGGGGGGCTGAACCAAGGGGCATGTTAAAGCACAGTGCGGCCAGGTGCGCTGCTGAAGAGGCCTCTTTCCACCTCCTCAGCAGCGGAGCTGCCTTTGCAGGCTCTGCCATCCGGGCTTCCAAGTGCCCCGTGGTAGTAGTGGGCCTGTTCACGCATGCGCAAGGAAAGGGTGCACAACCAGATGGGGCAGCGCGAATATACAGGCAGAACCTGCATGTATCCGCACCCCTCTGACGTAGGGGGTGTACAAAATGACGGGGGTGCGAATTTAGTTAGAACACGGGCTAAAGGAGCCTTAGATGAACTGTGCGAGTTCAGCTTTGGATTTTGAACTGCGCGTGCGCTGGGGACAGACACAGCTTCCCACAGCGCGGGCTAATGGAGCCTTAGATGAACTGTGCGAGTTCAGCTTTGGATTTTGAACTGCGCATGCGCTGGGGACAGACACTTCTTCCCACAGCGCGGGCTAAAGGAGCCTTAGATGAACTGTGCGAGTTCAGCTTTGGATTTTGAACTGCGCATGCGGTGGGGACAGACACAGCTTCCCACAGCGCGGGCTAATGGAGCCTTAAATGAACTGTGCGAGTTCAGCTTTGGATTTTGAACTGCGCATGCGCTGGGGAAAAGGAGCCTTAGATGAACTGTGCGAGTTCAGCTTTGGATTTTGAACTGCGCATGCGCTGGGGACAGATAGTGCTTCCCACAGCGCGGGCTAAAGGAGCCTTAGATGAACCGTGCGAGTTCAGCTTTGGATTTTGAACTGCGCATGCGCTGGGGACAGACACTTCTTCCCACAGCGCGGGCTAAAGGAGCCTTAGATGAACTGTGCGAGTTCAGCTTTGGATTTTGAACTGCGCATGCGCTGGGGACAGACACTTCTTCCCACAGCGCGGGCTAAAGGAGCCTTAGATGAACTGTGCGAGTTCAGCTTTGGAGTTTGAACTGCGCATGCGCTGGGGACAGATAGTGCTTCCCACAGCGCGGGCTAAAGGAGCCTTAGATGAACCGTGCGAGTTCAGCTTTGGATTTTGAACTGCGCATGCGCTGGGGACAGTGTAGAGTGCTTAGATACTGGTAAGATTCTTTCTCATTGTTATGGCTTGTAAATTGCTCGTGCGCATTCCCCTGTTACACGCGCAGTGTTTTCTTTTAAGTGTGGTGCTTCTCTCACACGCAACCTTCAACTGTGGGTCTGTGACTTCTACAGTTGAGGATTGCCGTGTGTGGATGTGCTCCTGTGGTGCTCTGTTCCTTGGATATTAAACTTGCCTCTTCTTCAACCTACAAAGACTCCTGTTTGTTCCTGTTACCTCGGAACTTACCTCCTTTACATTTGGCGACGTGGGACTTCTTTTACTTCAAATTCAGAGCATCACCAATTTTTGCACCTTTAACTCCCTCATTGGATTAATCCAGGGCATGCTGTGCGTCTTCTTCGTGAAAACCCGCTTTGAATCAACCCCTCGCATCAGGATTTCGGACATTTTATTCATTTTCCCGACTTCTCTTCACTGATGCGCTCCCTTGTGACGTGAGACGTTCGCGAGTTGAGTCATCTCCTCGCTCAAACCACACGTCACTACGCGCACGCGCGCAATCACGCAGCTACGCAGAGGGGCCATTTTATTTTGTTTTCAAAGCGTTACCATGGTTACTTTTTGACGATCGGAAAGATCGCAAGGTAAATTAATCATCGCATGCCTCTGGAATCTCTTAAACCACAACGGTGAGCGAATATTTAAAGTTATTTCATTATTCTTTTGCATTTTAAACCTTTTTAAAGGTCGTTTATTACAAAACAAGTTGTTTTCTTTTGAACATTTTTAACAAATTCAGACTTTTGCTGCATTAAAGCATTTTACATTTATTTTCATTCAAACAACATGGCTACTAATCAGCAAATTGTTGCTTTAAACTATTTTCTACCACTTCCTGGTAAACCTAAAGAACCTTGGAGACATTGGTTCCAAAATTTTGAAAGTTATTTGGTTGCTATTGGGGCTGATGAATATGCACCAAAGAGAAAAATGGCTATTCTCTATAGCAACCTTGGAAAAGAAGGAAGACAGATTTTTAATAATTTGCCAAATCCTCTTCCAGCTTCAGGAAGTGGTGATGAGATTAATGAATATACTGCTGCAATTTTAAAATTAAATAGAAAATTCCTTGATCAACCTAGTGTTATCCTTGAACGTTTCAATTTCATGAAAAGGCGTCAAGAACAAGATGAAACTGTTGAAGAGTTTATCTCCGCCTTGAGGAATCTCGCTTCTGAGTGCAGTTTTGGCTCTTATTTGGACACAGCTCTTAGAGATCAATTTGTTTATAACTGTTGTCACAAAAAAATTCAAGAGCGTATTTTAAGCTGCAGAGATCCATCTTTATCAGAAGTTCTTGAAATGGCCAAAGGAATTGAAAGATCAATTGTTTCTTCTAAGTGTATCTCTGAAAGTACTTCATCTTTTACTCCAAATGAATTGAATGTTAACGCAGTTTATTCCAAGGGCAAGCCATTTCAAAGACCTTTTCAAAGGAGAACAAATACCTTTTGTTATCGTTGTGGTTCCAAAACACATTTAAGTAACAGCCCTACTTGCCCAGCTCTGGGCAAAAAGTGCACTTTTTGTCAGAAAAATGGTCATTTCCAATCAGTATGTCGTAACAGAAAGAATTCTCAAATCAATAACATTTCTTATTTTTCAGGTGAAGATGCTGATATTCAACCTATTGATTCTGATTTAAAAAATGTTACTATAAGTTCAGTTAATATTGATTCTAATAAGGGAAATTTAGCTGTAAAAGAAATTCTCTCTATTCAGTCTGTTTCTATTTGCATGATTGATTGTATTAATTCTGAACGCGTGAAAGATCCCACTTGTCTAGTAATTATTGATCATTTGGAAATTGACATGATGGCGGATTCTGGTGCCCCTGTGACCATTATATCCGATCATTTGTTCAATACCCATTGGTCTTCAAGAATTACTCTTGAACCTTTAGACATCATTCCTAAAGGATATACTGGCAAACACATTGACATGTGGGGTTTCTTCATCACCACTGTAACTTGTTTGGGGAGGTGTATCTACACAAAAGTATATATAGCCACTAATGGCAAATGTATTGTAGGATGGCAAGACCTTGCTAAAATGGGCCTCAAACTTGTGCCTGGTTCAGAATTTCCCGTTCAGATTAATGAACAAAGTACCTTTTCCTTCATTAACTTTATTGATGTAGGTATTGTCAACAAAATTATTGCTGATTTCCCAGAAGTTTTTAACGATTCAGTTGGTATGATAAAAAACTACGAACATCGCATTCGTCTCAAGCCCAACGCTATTCCCGTAATTCACAAGTTGAGAAATGTTCCCCTTAACGTGAGAGACGATTTGAAAAAAGTACTTTTGAAAATGGTTGATGAGAAAATAATTGAAGCTGTAGATTCTTCACTATGGGTTAGTCCTATTGTTGTCGTGAAGAAAAAGGATTCCAGCATTCGTCTCTGTGCAGATCTGAGATCACTCAATCAAAATATTCTCATTGACTGTTATCCTTTGCCCAGAATTCAAGAACTCCTCGCCGGCATTGCAGGATCAAAATTGTTCACTCTCTTGGATTTAAGGAGTGCTTATCATCAAATTCCTCTGACTAAATGCTCCTCTGAACTCACCACTTTCATCACTCCTTTTGGGGCTTTTAAATACTTAAGACTACCTTTTGGTTTGGCAAGTGCCGCAAGTGTGTTTCAAAAATTTATGGACAGTGTCTTGGCTGGTGTTAAAGGTGTACAAGCATACCAAGACGATGTTTTGATTCACTCTAAAAATGTTGATGAACATATTAAGGATTTACGAATTGTTCTCTCTCGTTTCAAAGACGTAGGAATCACCCTAGGTGAAAAGAAATGTAAGTTCTTTGTAGAAGAATTAGATTATTTAGGTCATTCTATCTCCACCTCAGGTATCAAACCCAAACTTTCTCTCACTCAGGCTATTTCTAGTGTACCTGTCCCTAACAACAAAGACACTTTGAGATCATTTCTCGGTCTCACCGAATATTACTCGAGATTTGTCATGAACTATGCCCAGTTAATTCAACCTCTTAGGATGCTAATTAAAAAGGATGTTAATTTTACATGGAATGATGAAGCAAATCTGGCTTTTGACAACATTAAGAAGGTTATTGTTAATGCTCCAGCCTTATCATCCTTCACACCAGGTCTCAAGTGTGGCATCTACGTTGATGCCAGCCAGAAAGGGCTTGGTGCAATCCTTTGCCAATGGAATGGTTCTGTAGAACACACTATTGGTTTTGCTTCAAAGTCACTGAATCATGCTGAATGCAATTATAGCACCATTGAAAAAGAGGCTCTGGGTTGTGCGTGGGCTGTAGAAAAATTCAAAGTCTACATTTGGGGCTCTCATTTTTTGTTGTATACTGATCATAAGCCCCTACTTAATCTACTGAATGGGAATGGTACAGGAAAAGCCTCTTCGAGGTTGGTAAGAATCCTCTCTAAATTACATGACTTCAATTTCAGCATCCACCATATCGCTGGTGGTAGAAATATGAGAGCGGATGCACTTTCCAGGTTACCCTTAGAAAATGATGATGATGTTCTCAAAGATGACATTGAGTGCGTCGTAGCTTCTTTAGAGGATTTGGTCTTTTCTCCTCTCTCCATTTCTGAGGGAGATTGGTTCAAATGCTATTCTGAAGATGAAACCCTTGTTGCTGTAAAAAACTTAATAGTTTCAGGATGGCCAAGAATTCGTTCTCTTCCTGCCCCTTTAAAATCCTTTGCTCAAGTGTCAGATGATTTAACCATTGTCAATGGTATAGTTTTCAGGGGAGATCGTTGTGTTCCCCTGTGGTTTTGCGTAAAAAGTTATTTTTTGCTGCTCATCAGGGTCACTTAGGTGTAGGCGCTACCTCTCGCAAGCTGAAAGAACATTTCTGGTGGCCTGCCATGGATAGCAATGTCAATGATTGGGTTGATTCTTGCAGTACCTGTCTGTCTTCTGACAAACATTGGAAATTACAAAATCTACCTTTACACAGTGTCCCCATTCCTGAAGAATCCTGGGTCAAGGTTGCTGTTGATTTTTCTGGCCCTTTCGAAATTCTCCCTCATTCTCAACGTTATATAGTCTCCCTTGTTGACTATCACTCAAAGTGGTTTGACTTTGATTTTTGTACCAATCCTGATTCCGAGTCAGCCATTAGATTTTTAGAAAGAATTTTTAGGGTAGAAGGTCCTCCTAAAGAAGTTGTCAGCGACAATGGTTCGCATTTTTGCTCCCGCGTTATGGAGGAATTTTTGAAGAAGTTTGATGTCAAACACTTGAAGGTTGCCCTTTACTCCCCTGCATCCAATGGTTTGGTAGAACGGATGAATAGATTTTTGAAAGAGGGCATTCAAACTGCTTTCTCTTGCAAGTTGGATGTTGAAACCTTTTTAAGAGAAAAGGTTTGGGCCTATTTGGTTACCCCTCACTCCACTACGGGCATTTCACCGTTCAGACTACTTAAAAAAAGAAACCCACATGGTACTGTCTGCCCCTCATGGATCAAAGATTTGACCCCACAAGTTTCCAAATGCATTTCCTGCTCTGACAAATTGAGGGTAAAAGGTAATGTTGAGAAACAGCAATCAGTACAAAAGCGGAATTTTGATTCCAAAATTATTTCCATCCCTGAAATATTTACTGTGGGTGATTGGGTCATGTTTAAAACCATGGATAAAGTCAAGAAAGGTCTTTCCAAGTTTTCCATGCCCACTCAAGTTCTTAAGGTCTCTAAAGGTTCCCTGTTTTTAGATAAGAGAGGGTGGCGCAACAAACGCTCACTTGTTAAACTTACCCCTGAGCAAGCCATGAGTATTCTCAGAACTAAACATGGGTATGAGAACTCTTCTTATCTTTCTTTTGACTTTCCCACCCTGTTAGATGTTCCTTTACTCTCCCAGGTAGAATCTTCATCCTTCAATGATTCTACCCTTACTTCTCAAGAGATCAAAGGTGATGTGTCTTCACCTTCTGCTGAGGTCATTCCTCCTCTTCAAGACACCTTAGAAAACATTGAAATCTCTGGTACTTCTCCCTCTTCCTCCAATTCAGATGTGTCAACCAGAACTCACAGGAATTGTTCTATGCCTACACGCTTTAAAGACTTTTATGTAAATTAAGTTTTATTTTCTTTAGTTAAGTTTCCTTTTCATTGTTGAGGGAAGGGAGGAGATGTAGAGTGCTTAGATACTGGTAAGATTCTTTCTCATTGTTATGGCTTGTAAATTGCTCGTCCGCATTCCCCTGTTACACGCGCAGTGTTTTCTTTTAAGTGTGGTGCTTCTCTCACACGCAACCTTCAACTGTGGGTCTGTGACTTCTACAGTTGAGGATTGCCGTGTGTGGATGTGCTCCTGTGGTGCTCTGTTCCTTGGATATTAAACTTGCCTCTTCTTCAACCTACAAAGACTCCTGTTTGTTCCTGTTACCTCGGAACTTACCTCCTTTACAGACAGACACTTCTTCCCACAGCGCGGGCTAAAGGAGCCTTAGATGAACTGTGCGAGTTCAGCTTTGGATTTTGAACTGCGCATGCGCTGGGGACAGATAGGGCTTCCCACAGCGCGGGCTAAAGGAGCCTTAGATGAACCGTACGAGTTCAGCTTTGGATTGTGAACTGCGCATGCGCCGGGGACAGACACCGCTGTTACTACAATCCAACTCCTGAAGTCGTTGACGGAAAGATCTCTTTATTTACTTCAGCCCCTTCTTGTGTTACTTCACCCTCTCGTGCTTTGTGCGCGAGACGGTGACCCCTTGCTCTCGTGCGCGAGTGCCCATTGTCTCCTCTCCCCTCTCATTGGTCCCCCAACATTACGCCCTTCCTTCCTTCCATCCCTCATCTACTCCCAACTGTCAGGATTATGATCTCTGCCTCACATGTGGGGCTGTAGAAATAAACGTAATAATGACCCACTGACTGACTTCGGTTATTCCCCCCTTTCCCCGACAGCACGGCGCGCAGCACCGATGGGACGGGGTCCGCGCAGGGACACAAAGAAGCACAAGAATGAAGTCCAGTGTCCGCGCGGGGGCACAATGAATGAGAGACAACAACCGCCTAAGAGCACGAGGCGCCTCGCGCCGCAGCACGCGCGGAGACGTATTGAAGAGCAAAGCTCGGGTCGGCTCCTCTTACGGAGGGGAGTGTCTCTCCTCTGCGCAGGCGCAGTGAGACTCCGCGTCCTCTGTCCAGGGCTGCTCACAGGCTGCGCTCCGTGCGAGGTCCCAACACCTTGTGATTGGTCTGCGATAGAAGGAATCGTGTCTTCGCCCCGCACAGGCGCAGCTGAGACGCGCGGTCCTGCGCGTGCGCAGCCGGGAGACGCGATGTTTTGCTCGCGCTCGATGGTGCTTCGTGTAACTCGGGAGGGGTTATAACACACCGGGCCCCCGGTGCCCCCCCAGGCCCTGCAGCCCCCACTGACCGGTGCACGAGGAGAGGTGAGATGTCCTCAAAGCGCCCAGCCATGTGTGTGTGTTTTAAAAAAATATATTTTTGGGGGATTTTATGTTTATTTTTTAAATATTTTTTTGTTATTTATGAACAAAAAAAGAGACACTGACATCGCCATAGTCAAACAATTCCATATAAGGATCAGGCGAGGCCTCTGACCCCGCGCACTGCATATAATGAAGAGCATCAATACAGCTGCACCAGCAGAGGGGGCTGCACTGGGGGAGGTGGAAGCTGAGGGGGATCCCTGCAGGGTCTGTTTGTGACCTGGAGGATGCACTGGAGATAAGGAGCATCAATGCAGCTGCACCAGCAGGGGGCGCTGCACTGGGGGCGGTGGAAGCTGAAGGGATCCCTGCAGGGTCTGTGTGTGACCTCGAGGATGCATTGGAGATAAAGAGCATGGATGGAAGCGCTGTGAAGCCCTGGCCTCTGCAGCACTATGGGCATGCATGACATTATTATCAAAGAAAATAACACAAAGTGCTGTGTGAAATGTATGCACGTGGGGTGGTGTCTGTTGTGTGAAATGTATGCATGTGGAATGGTGTCTGCTGTGTCAAATGTATGCATGTGGGATAGTGTCTGCTGTGTCAAATGTATGCATGTGGGATGGTGTCTGCTGTGTTAAATGTATGCATGTGGGATGGTGTCTGCTGTGTCAAATGTATGCATGTGGGATGGTGTCTGCTGTGTTAAATGTATGCATGTGGGATGGTGTCTGCTGTGTCAAATGTATGCATGTGGGATGGTGTCTGTTGTGTGAAATGTATGCATTCGGGGTGGTGTTTGCTGTGCAAATGTATGCATGTGGGGTGGTGTCTGCTGGGTCAAAAGTATGCATGTGGGATGGTGTCTGCTGTGTCAAATGTATGCATGTGGGATGGTGTCTGTTGTGTGAAATGTATGCATGTGGGATGGTGTCTGCTGTGTTAAATGTATGCATGTGGGATGGTGTCTGCTGTGTCAAATGTATGCATGTGGGATGGTGTCTGTTGTGTGAAATGTATGCATGCGGGGTGGTGTCTGCTGTGCAAATGTATGCATGTGGGGAGGTGTCTGCTGGGTCAAAAGTATGCATGTGGGATGGTGTCTGCTGTGTCAAATGTATGCATGTGGGATGGTGTCTGTTGTGTGAAATGTATGCATGTGGGATGGTGTCTGCTCTGTCAAATGTATGCATCGGGATGGTTTCTGCTGTGTTAAATGTATGCATGTGGGATGGTGTCTGCTGTGTCAAATGTATGCATGTGGGATGGTGTCTGCTCTGTCAAATGTATGCATTGGGATGGTGTCTGCTGTGTCAAATGTATGTATGTGGGATGGTGTCTGTTGTGTGAAATGTATGCATGTGGGATGGTGTCTGCTCTGTCAGATGTATGCATCAGGATGGTGTCTGCTGTGTTAAATGTATGCATGTGGGATGGTGTCTGCTGCGTTAAATGTATGCATGTGGAATGGTGTCTGCTGTGTTAAATGTATGCATGTGAGATGGTGTCTGCTGTGTTAAATGTATGCATGTGGGATGGTGTCTGTTGTGTGAAATGTATGCATGTGGGATGGTGTCTGTTGTGTGAAATGTATGCATGTGGGATGGTGTCTGCTGCGTTAAATGTATGCATGTGGAATGGTGTCTGCTGTGTTAAATGTTTAACACAGCATATTTAATTTTGAAATTTAATACCACTCCAACCGGACTAAACAGCATGTCCGAATTATCCAGGGTGTGAACGCGTCTGCAATCCTGGGTAAAATTAGTCAGACAGCCTGCATGTACATGAAAACGTCCATACCTAGTCCCATAGAATGAGCAAATTAATGTATTACATATTGCTTTCACAGCTAAACTACATCTCCCATAATCCTTGAGCACTGAGCGCCCACCCACAATGTCAGCCTAAAATGGCGCCCTCCGCATTGTGCATCAGTCAGGTGGTTCCTGACTGCATGCGGGAGCGGACGCCGGTGTGCTTGCCAAGAGCAAACAAACAAGTAAGTTTCACACGGTTGTCTGTTCGTTCATTTGAACTAAGGCCACAATTAGGCGCAACACGCGAGTGTTTACCGGCTCCACTTGCTTTACAGAAACGCGATCTGGATGAGTAATGTTTCCCGATCCCTGAGCGACGAACACCATAAGAAGCAAAGCGGCAGGGCAAGCGCACATGAGTGCAGGTATGGACCTGGCAAGCATAATTTAATATATCATCGCCATAAATTGTTGAGGGCCCGTATTTCGCTGTGTAAAGTTTGACACGCGTTTTCATTGAATAGGTAAAGAATATACGCGAGACGTTACCAGCACAACCAAATCCTCACGAGTAGTTCACCACTCAAGACGAGGTAGGATGTTGTTAGACTAATGGCTTGTTGTAAGGATCATTGTTTGAATCTATCAGATGTACATCGGTAGGCTCATTCATCTCCCCCTTCTAGAAACAGCAGTTCACCGGCACGGCGATACGGGCAGAGCTAAGAGAGACAGCCCTTCCCACTGAGAAGCCCCTGAATATACCGTTCCCACAGTGAATCGAATTACAGGTACACTTTAGGCAATGAATGAGGTATGGCATAAGAGCTGTACGAGGCATATAACAATACTAAATAGTGTTTATTATTTCACTTCCTATACAGATTAATCAAAAGGCCCTGATGAGAGTTTGGGAACCCTGTTGGCCCCAACTCGAAACACGTCGGCTTACCAATGGGAACATACTAGTATATTAAATATACTCTAGGACTTTGTGAATAATTTCTTAATGTTCCTGGGCATTTGACGTTGTCTGATGATAAATTATGAAGTAAAAAACAATGATTGTATTGGATTGAAATGTTTTTGTCACGATATTGTTAGGATGTGTTTTGTTCACTTCATGAATATAATTTTCTTTTTGTATGAAATGTGTATATATATGTAGTCAGTAAGTTAGACATGTCAGTGTATTTGTTTATCTCTGCATGAACACACGTATGAAATTCTTTCCAAAATAAAAAGTAAATGGTACTTATTAGGGTACCGGATCTACCTAAATTAAATTACGGTGTGGTCTATATCTGAATAATCGTGGTTTACTAAATAAGAGGGGTGCAGGCATTGTTTTGTTGCGTTGTGCGGATGGAATACAGCATGAAATTTCTGCCTAATCCCCAATCCTTTCAGGACGTACTCCACTATCTTCCCAACAAAATGAGGACCGTTATCATTCCACAAAAATTTACAAACACCAAAGCGCGGGAAGTACTCCTTGAGTAACACTTTAGCTGTTGTCAATGCTGTATTGTCCTTTGTGGGGTAGGCCTCAATCCATTACTGAAGGCACACACCACCACTAGGACATACTTAAGATTGTTACAGCGCTCAAGCTGGATGTAATCCATTTGCAGTACTTCGAATGGTGCAGTAGGTGGAACAAACCCTCCTTTAGGAGTATAAGTCCCTTTAGCAGGATTGTACTGTAAGCATATCAGACAGGTCTGCACTACTCTTTTAGCCGTGCTAGCAATCTCAGGATGCTCCCAAACTCGTGTAAGCAATTTAGTAATTGCAAGAGCCCCAACATGTGCCAGCCCATGTGTCATTTGAACCATTGTTTGCAAATAAGCGGCAGGCAATTTCCATCTCATATCTTTGCTACGCCAACAACCCTCATCATCCAACACTCCCTCTATCGCCCAGGTTGCAAGTTCTGCTTCAGATGCTGATTTTTGGATGTCTAATATTTCCTCTCTGGCATCATGCCATCGCTCAGCCTGTGATTTCACCACATACATAGGAGAGATATTTTGTTACATTGCAGTCTCTCTCGCTATGTGATCTGCAAAAGCGTTTCCTTGTCTTATTTTGTCTGTCACCTTCTTATGTGCACTACATTTGATTATCGCTACTTTCTTTGGACATAATAGTGCATTCAGGAGATCACGTACTTCCTCTCCATGCATAATATGCACTCCATGCGAGGTCAGGAACCCTCGTTCCTTCCAGAGTAGGCCGAAATCGTGCACTACTCCAAAAGTGTAACGACTGTCAGTGTAGATATTCACACGTAATCCAGCACTTAATTCACATGCTTTCGTTAAGGCTATCAATTCAGCCGCTTGGGCCGATTTCTGTGGTATTCGTGCTGCTTCTACCACTGTCTTAAGTGTCGTGATCGCATAAGCTGCGGAAGTCGTACCATCTGGCAACTTTAAACAAGATCCATCAACCCACAGTTCTCCATCTACATCTGGAAGAGGCGTATCCTGTAAGTCGATACGACCCTTTGTTTGTTCTTCGGTCAGAAAAACACAATCATGATGTTCTTCCTTCTGGGTCTCAGGAACATGATATGGCAATAAAGTAGCGGGGTTCAAAGTGGCGCACCTCTTCCGTGTAATATGTGGCGCCAACAGCGTCAGCTCGTATCCTGTTAAACGAGCACTAGTTAAATGCTGTGTTTTCGTTTGGTTCAATAAAACATCTACCGCATGGGGAACTAATACCAACAATTTGTGTGACAAAAGTATTCCCTCACTTTGTCGTATAGCCACTGCTGTTGCTGCAACTGCTCGAAAACACCCAGGTAATCCTCGTGCTACAGGATCGAGTACTGCTGAAAAATAAACGCACGGTCTCTGTTTATCTCTGTGTGTCTGCACTAAGACTGACAATGCGCATCCATCCTTCTCGTGGACATATAATGTAAAAATCTTTGTATAATCTGGCGTACCTAACACTGGTGCAGAACAAAGAGCTTGCCTCAATTGTTCAAAAGCATTCTGACATTCATCTGTCCATTCAATGGGAATCGGTGTAGTTTTGGACAACAATGATAACAACGGTTTTATAATGTGTGAAAATCCTAATATCCACTGTCTACAAAAGGACATCAAACCTATGAAAGCACGAACATCTTTCTGAGTGCAAGGGACTGTCGTATCTAAAATTGCTTGAATTCGATCTGATGTCAATGCACGCCCCTCCTTAGACAAAAGGTGACCGAGGTAGGTCACCTTTGGTCTACAGTATTGCAATTTCTTCCTTGAAACCTTGTGATTATTCTTGGCAAGGAAAGAAAGCAGGGAATAAGTACTCTCCTCACATTGTTCCCGTGTGTCTGCTGCAAGTAGAATGTCATCGACATATTGAATAAGAGCCACCCCAGAATGTAAGTCGAAAGAATCAAGCTGTCTTTTTAAAGCCTGGCTATAGATGCTAGGGCTTTCTGTGTAGCCTTGAGGAACCCGACAAAATCTATACTATTTGTTATTTAATGTGAAGCCAAACAAATATCGGCTGTCAGGATGAATGGGAATCGAAAAGAAAGCGTTTTTCAAATCGATTACAGTGAAGGTAGTGGCTGTGGGTAGAATCAAAGTAACTAAGGTAGTAATATCAGACACCACCGAATACTGGGGCACTACTATCTTATTAATTTCCCTCAAACCAATAATAAAACGATAGATTTTGGTGTCTGTGTCTTTCTTTAAAATCGTAAGAATTGGGCTGTTACAAACATTATAAGGGACTTCCTCCACCACCCCTGCCATAATCAAGTCATTTACGATATGTGTCAAGGCAACTTCACCTTCCTTGGAAATCTTGAATTGTGGGACACGAGGCAAAGACATTCCCTCCTTTACAGTAATACATACGGGAGGGATGATCATCTGTCCCACATCAGTGTCGGAAGTAGCCCACAAAGTATTAGGAAGAGAAGCTAAAGCATCGGCCTCTTGCATGAGGTACAATCTCTCAACCTCTGGGTAGTTTTCATTCAAAATAACCCGCACCCCGCCAGGGGCACAGCGTATAGTTGCTCGAAAATGTTTAAGCATATCAAGTCCCACAGTGTTATCTGGTGTGTTCGGAGACAACAAAAACGGGCATGGGGCAGTACATTTATCAATGTGAAATGTAAGGGGTTGGGACAGTGGGCTAAGGGAAGGTGTTCCATCGAACCCTATTGATGTAATCGTTTCGCCAGACAGGGGAGCCCTTGGAACCAAGTGTTTGGACAGAGCGCTACGAGTAGCTCCTGTATCGACCAGAAACTGATCAGTAGAACCCAAAACATTCGCTGATATATAAGGACCCCTTTGATCTATTGGTACTTCAACCGATTCCACACCCCATCCTACGCAATCGTATGCATATGTATTATCCTGAGACTCAATAAACTCACCCTCAGCTATCTAATACTGATTCCGTCGATCAAAAGTATTATGATCAGCCTGACCACGACCTCTCGCTTCAAACCTACCACGATCACTCGCTTCAAACCTACCACGATCACTCGCTCCACCCCTCGACCCTGCATAACTATTCCGAGACCTTCCACTTCCTCGACCACGCTGATTACGCCGTTCTCGAAGCACCGGACAGTCTGAAGCCCAATGTCCAAACTGTTTGCAGTATGCACACTGATCCTCAAAAATATCGGAACAAGCAGATGACGTACTATACGATCCACGTCTACCCCTATCGTTCCCTCTCGGCTGTGTAGCGTAAACCTGAGCCAACATCACTTTCGTCTTCAAATCCTTTGCTTTCTTATCACTACTTTCTTTAGCCTCCAATTCCTGTCGTTCATAATACTGAGCCATAGTCAAGAAAGAAGCAGGGGTTGCCGTGGTCCATGAACTCTCACTAGTCTTCAAACGTTTTGCAATCTCCGGTAGGAGATTAGCCACATACTTATCATATGGAGGCGGACAACGATCTAACAATGAAAAATCATCGGATTCATTAATAAGGACAGGATAAAGAGGACGTTGAATAGGAAACTGACCATTAACCTGTAAATTACGTTCTCGAGCCTCCCTCTCTTTTTGTTCCTGTAATTCTTTCTCCTGCAGCTGTAAAGCTTTGTCACGAGCAGCCTTCCGCTGCTCCTTGTCCGCCAAGGCTTGTTCACGCTTCATTCGTTCACGCACCGCTTTCTCCCACATACGCACACAATCAAACGTGTCCTGTCTAGACCTGCATTGAAACAAACACTGCTCCACATATTGAACCTTTCGCAAATCAAACGACCCATGTAGTGGCCATTGTAATTCATGATCAGTTTTCGTGTATTTGTGCCACAATGTGCTATACATAATAGGAGGAAGGCCAAATTTTATGTACATTTCACGATTAGGTGTCCCCTCTGGGGGAGCCGCTGAGAGTCATTTAATCGATAACTGGTACCATTTCCAAGACAGCACATTCCTCGGAGTGTGCTTAAAACAGGCATGTCAAAATATCACGAAAACGCGATATTACATAAAATGGCACTTAATATGTTTTACACATGGTGTGCCGTTCAAACAAATACAAAGTCAGAGAAATATCTCTACATACCTGCCTATGTGAGGTGCACTCCACATATAATTCAAATCATAGGTTCAAATGTTAGCTAACTCAAACAAATCCAAAAGCCACAGTAAGTGTCAGTAGACTACCTTACCAATCACAAGCTTACCAAATATTCTCAAACATCCAGGTTCCAACTGCCAAGTTCCTTAATCAAATCAGCCAAACGGGCACTGCACAACAACCCAACCGATCAGGATCTCAGTCGAGGACCGGCGCCACCTGGAAGGTCAAATCGGAAGGAAAGGAAAAACACAGTGGGTGCCAAGACTCGGGTCACTCAGTGGCAGCGTACGCGTCCATGGCGAGTTTCCAATCCTTCGTCGCGACCACTCCTTCGGGCATCCGAGTCGCCGATGAGTCCCTTCGTGGTCGCCAATTTGTGGTATCGGATTTCAACAGATCTACATACTCTGAAAGAACCACTCACGAACACCATAGAATAGAAGTTGGCACGGAAACTGGCAATGCAAAAAAGACAAGTTTATTAGGACCCCATGGGGTGGTGGTACAATCCTACAGCACCCTTCGGTAATGCAAGAAGTATCACCCCGAACATTGATGCGTGACCTCTTTTATACGATTTAGACAGTAATAAAAAGGTAAGCGGTATACTTTTACACAGTTTAGGTACATATAAGGGCATTTTTGGAACACAGCCAACATGTGGGAGGAGTCTAGTACCACTGGTCAGTTTTTGGAGAACATTCCTGAGAGGTGACCGTTCAATGTTCGAGTACGCATGTGTAAGCTTGACCAGTGCTAAAAATAGCCAGTTGCTGGGCAGTTTAAAAAGGTCATTGGTACAGAGAAAGGACAAAAGGACATGCTGACCACGAGGCAGCATGTTCATTCAAATGGAAGCCAGGAAATACAAAATGGCTTCCAAAAACATGGTCAAGTTAACGATAAAAGTGTGTGTAGCTGAGCTAAATGCTAATTTAGTCACTGCCAAATTACAACAATTGCTGTGTCAAATGTATGCATGTGGGATGGTGTCTGTTGTGTGAAATGTATGCATGTGGGATGGTGTCTGCTGTGTTAAATGTATGCATGTGGGATGGTGTCTGCTGTGTTAAATCTATGCATCGGGATGGTGTCTGCTGCGTTAAATGTATGCATGTGGGATGGTGTCTGCTGTGTCAAATGTATGCATGTGGGATGGTGTCTGCTCTGTCAAATGTATGCATCGGGATGGTGTCTGCTGTGTTAAATGTATGCATGTGGGATGGTGTCTGCTGTTTTAAATGTATGCATTGGGATGGTGTCTGCTCTGTCAAATGTATGTATCGGGATGGTTCTGCTGTGTTAAATGTATGCATGTGGGATGGTGTCTGCTGTGTCAAATGTATGCATGTGGGATGGTGTCTGCTGCGTTAAATGTATGCATGTGGAATGGTGTCTGCTCTGTCAAATGTATGCATCGGGATTGTGTCTGTTGTGTCAAATGTATGCATGTGGGATGGTGTCTGTTTGAAATATATGCATGTGGGATGGTGTCTGCTCTGTCAAATGTATGTATCGGGATGGTTCTGCTGTGTTAAATGTATGCATGTGGGATGGTGTCTGCTGTGTCAAATGTATGCATGTGGGATGGTGTCTGCTGCGTTAAATGTATGCATGTGGAATGGTGTCTGCTGTGTCAAATGTATGCATGTGGGATGGTGTCTGTTGTGTGAAATGTATGCATGTGGGATGGTGTCTGCTGTGTTAAATGTATGCATATGGGATGGTGTCTGCTGGGTTAAATGTATGCATGTGGGATGGTGTCTGCTGGGTCGAATGTATGCATGTGAGATGGTGTCTGCTGTGTCAAATGTATGCATGTGGGATGTTGTCTGCTGTGTTAAATGTTCAGCTTGTTCTTTAGTCTGTCCTCGAACAGAAATGAAAACAGAAGTTAGTTTGTCATTCAGTTTGGCCGGTTTCGGAGAGGCCTGATTTATGGTATAATCTCCAAATTGCACTTGCTATGCTATGAACTTTGTTTTTTAGGCTAGCGTGCTGTCATGAATGAGCAAATCAATTATATCTTCTGAGCAGCTGCAGTGCCTGCTTGCCTTATGTTACTGAGAACTGCAGTCACGCAGTCTGTCTCTGGTTAGTGCCCTTCCATTTCTGGTGCTTTGTAGTAGTTTTAAGATCTTTTTACAGTTTCCTTTACTCAATTGAGTGTTAATTTCTGATTTTTATAAGTTTTCCTCATGATTTTGCTCATGATAAAGTGTCACTCATAAATGTTGAAATGTCACTCATAATCACAATGAAATTATGAAAATGCGACACATTGCAATCTGAAACCTTGGCAGCAATGTGTGTGATAGCTGTATTGGATGAACATGGACGTTGAGACTGTCCCCTGGGATAAAAACGTTCTTCTGGGGTTACCTCTTTGCCCAGGGATGTGGGGATGGTTCTGTAAGCCTTGGTTGAGCTGGAGACCAGGTCACTTAGAAGCGGGTGATAGTATACATTGAGTAAAGCAAGAACCCATGGACATAGAATGTGTACACATGGAGTGAAGCAAGAACCCATGGACATAGAATGTGTACACATGGAGTGAAGCAAGAACCCATGGACATAGAATGTGTACACATGGAGTGAAGCAAGAACCCATGGACATAGAATGTGTAGACTTGGAGTGAAGCAAGTGCCCATGGACATAGAATGTGTACACATGGAGTGAAGCAAGAACCCATGGACATAGAATGTGTACACATGGAGTGAAGCAAGAGCCCATGGACATAGAATGTGTACACATGGAGTGAAGCAAGAGCCCATGTACATAGAATGTGTACACATGGAGTGAAGCAAGAACCTATGGACATAGAATGTGTACACATGGAGTGAAGCAAGAGCCCATGGACATAGAATGTGCACACATGGAGTGAAGCAAGAACCCATGGACATAGAATTTGTACACATGGAGTGAAGCAAGAACCCATGGACATAGAATGTGTACACATGGAGTGAAGCAAGAACCCATGGACATAGAATGTGTACACATGGAGTGAAGCAAGAACCCATGGACATAGAATGTGTAGCTCTGGCCAGTTGTGGTTTGACTCACCTGCAGCTTTGAGCTCTTTTTGTCAAGAAACTCTGGAAGCTGTGGGTTGGTCTAACGGCTAAGGCGCTCGACCTCGGACCTGGGGAACTCGGTTCGAGTCTCGGTAACAACGCCAAAAACCCCCTGTGATTCTGGGCAAATCACTTAATCTCCCCGTGCCTAAAAAGAAAAAAAAAAATGAAAGTGTGTCCTCATGTAACGTAACTGGTGCTATGTAAAGCACTCTGATAACTGATTCGGTTCGGTTCTAGTTTGCGCAATATAAAACTCTGCAAATTTTTTTAAAAAAAAAAATGCAGTGGACAAAACATGGGGGTGCGTCAAATGGACTATTCCCTGTTGGTGAATGCCGCATGCCATGAAACATTACAGTGAACTGCATATACCATAATGCACTTGGGAGTTCTGGGGCTAACAGACTGGTAGTTTTATTAATTTGTGTTTTTCCTCTGGTGAAAGGCGAAATGGACTTTCCTCTTCCGGGTCAGTGATGGCATATTCATTCATACATTCAGCTGCATTGCTGTAGATGTATTTATACCCGTCGTAGCTGCTCTTATGGAAGTGGTGTTCAGCTGCCTTCTTTTTAAATAAATCTTATAAATAGTACCAATGTAATGACGTCATCAGGTGTGGGCACATTTCGAGGGTGGGTTTTGTGTCTCGTTGCCGGTTTTTCTGTGGGAGTTTCCACACTAATCCCATGCGTCCTCCGGGGAGCAAAGGCCCCCCCCAAGGTCGTCTGCGGGGAGGCCTGTGGATTATTTATTTACTTATTTATTTATTTATTATTTATTTATGCGTTTTTATATAGCGCGGACTTTGCCCGAAGGTGTCAAAGCGCTTCACAATAGGAACAGAACTGATACATGAGAACATTACAAGTGAGCAAAATACAAAAGCAAAGGTTACATTAAATGAAGCAAAAATTACAATCGTGAGCCAACAAAATACAAGAGGTAGCAAACGGTGCATTACAAAAGTGACAATCGTGAGCCAACAAAATACAATAGGTAGCAAACGGTGCATTACAGGAGGAAAAAGTGACGTGTGCCGGTTACAAAAGCGTACAAAGTAAACATAGAAGTATAATACTGCAATATATGGAGGACACTCAAGCACAAGAACAAACGTTACGTAGGCACTGGTGGCACTTGTGCAGGTATCGAAAACAAACAAATGAAAGAGGTAGAAAACAGTGTGTTACAAGAGAAAGTGACGGGTGCATCCGATCTCCTCCTCAAAGCCTCTGCGCTGCGGGCGCAATAAACCTGCATTGCATGGCGAGGTGGGGGAAAGAATGAATAGGACAACTGCCCTCCAGGGTAGACGGTGTCAGTCCTGAATCAGCTGCGCTTAACTCCGAATAACAACAACAACCTCATCTCAAGTTGAATCCGGACAAGACGGAGCTTGTCCTCACGGGTGGCCCCTCCAGTCCTTGGTCCCCTTCCTACTGGCCCCATTCCTTTGGCCCCCCCCCCCCCTCCCCTGCTCCCTCTGTTCGCACTTTGGGCATTAAGGTTAGTAACGACCTTTCCATGCACGCACAAGTCAGCTCCGTTGTTTCATCCTGTTTCTTGTCCCTTCGTCTCATCCGAAAAATTTCCCGCTTCTTTTCTATCACTGCCCTTAAATCGATCATCATGGCTCTCATCACTTCCCGTCTTGATTACGGGAATTGCCTCTATGTTGGCATCCCGGCCTTCGAATCACGACTGCTACAGGCAATCCAGAATCAAGCAGCCGTCTCATTTTCCATCTCCTCAAATTTTCTCACATCACGCCTGTCCTCAAGTCCCTCCACTGGCTCCCGGTCCACTCCCGTTCCTTCTTTAAACTGGCCTGCTTAGCCTTTCTGGCCTACACCCACTCTGCTCCCTTCTTTATTGTTTCTTTAGTCACTCCCTACACTCCAACTCGCACTCTTCGTTCCTCATCTCATCTTCTCCTCCAAGTACCCCGTTTCCGCAAATCTCGAACCGGTGGTACCCGCTTCTCGGTTTTAGCCCCTCAGTTTTGGAACAGCCTTCCGTTGTCCATTTGGTCCATTCCCAGCTATTCCTCCTTTCGTAAAGCCTTAAAAACTTTTCTTTTCTCCCAGGCCTTCCCAGTTTAGCCCCTTGGTAGCACTGTAGAATCTGACCCCCCCCCCCCCACCCCCCCCCCCAGCGCCAGGAAGCCGCTTGGCCGCAGTGCGCTTTAGCAAGCATCTTTTTCATTCATTCATTCATTCAACTTGTGGCTGCTTCAGAGAGCCCGAAGCCAGTAAATATCCGAGGAGGCAAAGGTTTGATTTAAACCAGAGAGCGCTCGGAGACACATGCACAAGACAACCGAGGCCGCTAGGAGCCTCTGGCAGGAGATTTATTAATAATAGGATTGCAGCATTTGTGGCCGTTAGCTCAGCCTGGTGACAGAAAGGATGCTCTGCAGCCACAGTGTGCGTCACAAGTTTACAAGTCGATGGGTTTAAAGCAGAGATTCAGGATTCATTTCATTTGATGTGAGCACCGTGAAGAATGATGCTTTGTGTTTATTAGCAGGTAAACATGCGTATTTTCTACAGAGGAATAGTATTTGTATCTGTTCACATGCTTCTTTCATATTGCCATACGAAGGGCTTTAAGTGGGACGGGTTTCTATCTAGCTGGACCACCCTTCACTATGTATGTCGATTCAAAGAGACTCCTTATAGTTCTTTGACAGTCTCATAATTTCAGAAATGAAGCATTTTTTATATTCTAAACAACGAAGCCATAGTCGTTGCTTTTTTATCTGATGCAAGTAGGGTGAGTAACTCGCATGGGTGCATATTCAGGACTCTGGGAGTCAACATTCAGGACAATGGGCTGTATAGTGGTTTCCAGACTCTAAACTGTTTCATACATTTGTGACTTAAGAAAAGAAAGTACATTCAAATCGGATCCGTACAGTCCCCGCCGCGCCATAGTGCACTCTCAATGATCTGGGAAAGTGAAGCCTGCCAGAAATGAATTACGTCACACAAGACATACAGATCAGATAGGAGAAACCTAATGCATTTACCAATGCTTGTTTACAGTGTACTACAGTTAATTAGATATTCAACATACATTAACAAGCATTGGCATAGCCAATAGGTCTCGCCTTTGGGACCTTGATGTTGTTGCACCAAGGATAATGTGCTGCATAAGTAAATAGTTATAAGGTCCCAAAAGCGAGACCTATTGGCTATGGCAAGGCTTGTTTTGCATTTGTCACCTCGAGTGGGCCAGGTATGCCCAGGCGTGGTTCCCACACTATCCATGCCACTGGAGTCAAGCTATCCTGGCTGATGAGGGCTGAAAGCCCGAAACCAGTCCTAGAATGCTTATTTCAGTTCAGGGAGGGCCTGCCCTGGCTGTTCGGGCTGGACTGTTCCCATTGGGTGCAGGGTCAAGATTGGTTTGCATATGGCTGGGTCCAAACTGGAATGGTCCAATTAAAAATGTCTGTGTGTTTTTAGGTCTCGCTGAGTCAGCGTGCATGCACTGCTCAGAGAGACTTTAGTAAGTGAGTTTTGAAAATGCTACAGACTGGCTACAGCCTTGCATTCACACGAGCATGCACACGCTGCAGCCGCCATCTGTCTCCTCAGTCACGGGTCATTAAGTTGCTTGTTCCTTTCTTTCATGGCTCAGTAAGCCTTACAGCATGCTCCTCCACCCCCTCCCACGCAGCCCTCCTCCTCTGTTCGAACCCCCTTCCCTGCCTAGCCTTTCATCACAACCAACACATAAACACACAACACACACACCCACGTACCCACACACACAGCCACACAAACACACAACCACTACCACACACACCCACAACCACAACCACACACAACCACACACACACAACCACACTCACACACACAACTACACTCACACAACCACACCCATAACCTCACCCACACACACAACCACACCCACACACACAACCATACCCACACACAACCACACCCACAACCTTACACAATGACAACCACACACACACAACCACACACACACATAACCATACACACACACAACCACACACACAACCACACACACAACCTTACACAACCACACACAACTACAATCACACACAACCACACGCACAGCCACACTCACAATCACACAACCACACCCACAACCGCACACACAACCACACTCAACCACAACCACACACAACCACACACAACCACACACAACCACAAATGCTCACACACCACACACACAACCACTTACAACCACATCCACACACAACCACAATCAACCATACACACCCAACCACACCCACACACAACCACACACACAACCACAAATACACTCACAACCACACACACACACAACCACACAAAACCACACACAACCACACACAACCACATGGGTACTGTAGAGTGGTGCTGTAGAGTGGTGCTGCAGAGTGGTCATGTACAGTGGTGCTGCAGAGTGGTGCTGTACAGTGGTGCTGCAGAGTGCTGCTGTACAGTGGTGCTGCAGAGTGCTGCTGTACAGTGGCTGAGGAGCTTGAAGGTGATCCTCTTGTTGACCGGGAGCCAGTGCAGGTTTCTCAGGTGGGCGGTGATGTGGCTGTTACGAGGTAGTACGATGATGAGGCGTGCAGAGGCGTTTTGTCGGCATTGGAGTCTCTTCTGGAGTGTGGCCATGGTTCCTGCGTAGAGGGCGTCCAGCTTGCTGCTGACGATTTCTTGGGTGACCGTCCTTCTGGTTTTGGTGGGGATCCATCTGTAGATCTTTCAGAGCATGCGGAGGGTGTTGAAGCAGGAAGAGGAAACAGCATTAACTTGCTAGGCCATAGAGAGCGTGGAGTCCACAATGAACTCCAGGTTGCAGGTGATGTTGGTGGGTATCAGGGCAACTCCCAGCATAGCCGTCCACCAGGAGTCGTCCCATGTGGTGCGGGTGGATCTGAGGATGAGGACCTCTGTCTTGTACGAGTTCAGTTTCAGCCGGCTAGTCTTCATCCAGTCTGCGACAGCCTTCATTCCCTTCTGGAGGTTGGATTTGGTGGTGGCCAGGTCCTTGGTGAGGGAGAGGATCCGCGGGGTATCGTCGGCGTTCGAGATGATGTTGAGGTGGTGTGCTCAGATGATGTTGGCGAGCGGTGCCATGTAGATATTGAAAAGGGTAGGGCTGAGGGATGATCCTTGGGGTACGCCGCAGGTGATCGTGGTGGCTTTGGATCGGAAAGGGGAGGCGGACTCTCTGGGTTCTGCCGGTGAGGAAAGAGGTGATAAAAGTAATTAGCAGTATAAGCACATTGAACAAAATAAATAGTTCCACCATCTTTCTAAAACAATGTACATATGCCAGCATATAAAAACTGTATCCGGCGTTTCCCTACGATGCTGTCCTGTGTGTGTGTATGTTTGTCTCTGTCTCCCATTCCCTGGAGGGAGAGTTTGTAGCTCCCCATTGTAGAAGAGTCAGTCAAGAAGGAGCTCACAACATTGAATAATTTCTTGGTATGCACTATTTATTAGTATTACAGGAAATCACAATGATTGATTGTCTCTTTTGTATTCTTCTTTCCCACAGGGTCTTCCACTTCAGTTCCTTAGGTGAACCTAGGCCGCTGTCATCCCTTGGACAGAAGGAAAAGACTCAGGTAAGTGTTTTTGCTTTATGGTTTAGTCAAGGGAGGATGTGAGGAATAAATAATAGCTATGCATAAATGTGAAGGGAGGGGCTAGAGGTTGGAGGAACCAAAAGAAAAAGAGTAGCCAATGATTTCTGTCAAATGCCATATTTTGTGTACGCATTAGGATAACATGTTGCAAAGAGGCAGGGATGGAAAGAGTGCTGGGAGCTAGGGGGTGTGTTTTCTTGAGCAAAAGGGAAACAAAGTCCTCTTGCCAGATCTTAACTAATACTGAAGTTGTCTCTTCCAAGAGCCTGTTGTTCCCCCAAAAGATCTGTTTCAGAATTTTATAAAAGGAAAAAGGCGCACACAGACCAGTCCAAGCCCAGCGTTTCTAACCGCCACCCCCAGCTAGTCATTCCAGTCATTCTCCGAAGGGGCAGTTTGCCCTTAGGCCCAATGTGGTGCGCGCTCTGTCAGAGATGGTGCTTGGCGCTGGCGAAGGCAAATGTCGTGTGCCAAGGACTCCAGTCTACCTTTCACTATCGCTTATGCTCTGTGCACACGGGGGCGCTGCAGAACCCGGGCTTCACAGGACAGTGCAATGAGTGCACGGCCAGTCATTCATGCTGCAATGACGAGCATTATTAACACACCACCATGGCCACCACAGGAATGTGCATCCCTCAGAGAGCAGCGTTACACTCTGGAACAAGCTCCACACAGGCACAGCCCACCCTCTCAATCACACTCTTACCTCCTAGGTCCAGTGACTCCTCAGCGAGGAGCTGGCACAGAGTTATGATTCTGTTGTGGTGACACGGAGGGATGTATGTGTCTCAGTTTTATCAAAGGACCTAACAGAGTATTTATTTAGGGTTTTACTTGCAGGGGCTGATCTTAGGACTACTTGTCTTGGTTTGGAATTAACCAGGAACGTTGTTTCCATTGATGCAGCAGGTGCAGTAGCACTGAGCCTCATTCAGCTGGCCTACTGCTGTTGTTTACAATCCAAACAGCAGCTAGGAGTGGGGTGTGGGTAGGGGCATTTTCTGCTTTGCACTAGGGCCCATGACACACTGGCTACGCTATTGGAACAAAATGTTCTAAAATCAAATCTTGGCTTCCCATTCCAAAAAGATAGTACCCTGATCAAGCTACTCAACCTCTGGGTCCCACTTCTGTTTGCCATGGTCAGGAGTCATACACTTTGCTCTCCTGCTGTACCATTTTGCACCGATATTTGCACTTCTGCCTGATATGCAAAATCAGCTATTTACTTAATGATGTGTGAAAATTGAAGTTTGCAATGGTTAACAGGTTCAAAAGATATTGATTACACTGTGGGCAATATATAGGCATGGTAGAGGAAAACTCTATTGCATCAGTACCAAACTGCGTAATTTGGACACAAGAACAGAAGAATGACCAATCATGGCAAGAGAAAAAAAGTTAATCTCACAGACGTTGATTTTTTTGAAACCTTACCAGCTATGTTCCTTTAAAAAATACACAATGCATTGGCAAAAGAAAGTGAAAAGGACGGAGTACAGTTTGTGCGTATTAGGCAAAAACTACGTTGACATTCTGGCCATTTCAATAAATAAACACTTAGGCGTGACTTCACACCTGGCTTGACACACAAAATCATAATCACTAGCTTTTTCTAATCACGAAGACTGCAACTCAGCACTTAAAAAAATATTTATCTTTAGGAAACTGAGTTTAGAAGTTAATATTTCATCAATAAATTGGTGCCATATCTTGGCTTTAATATTTGCTAAGTGTTAGCGTGTTTCAAGAAAGATACACAGCAGGTTTTGTGTTTACATCCTGGCAGCCACGCCAGCCTCCATCACCGCTTAAGACTCCTTGGCGGTAGGTTGGCGGTCACTTATCCATCAAACAATCTTCCCCCACAACTCAACCTTCGGTTATACACAGAACCAGGCGCACTGCAGCCTCGTTCGCATATAATAATATTATGTTATGTTTTATTGATTTGCATAGTGCATTAATCACTCAAGAGGGTATCCAGGCGCTTGGACAGGTGTGTAGGTGTGAAGCCCCCCAAGGTGCTTATGTGAAGAGCCGGGGTTTCAGCTTCTTGCGGAACTCAAGAGGTGAGGAGGCGGCTCTGATGTGTTGAGGCTTATGGTTGTGGGTGGAGCTAATAAATGAAGTGGGTGGGGCCACTGAGGAAAGGGCGGGGCAGGGGGAGTGGGTGTGGCCTCCTTAAAAAATGTGAGCACCTGCACCTAATATTTTACAAATTGAGCACTGCTCCGGGCAGATCTGAAAGTCTTTCACCAGTGTGCTCTGTACGACGGACTGCCTACAACCCGAATCCAGTAAGGCTGTCACGTTTTTTTCCATTGAGTGTAAGACTTACGTAGAAGCCAGAATCCATTTCTTCTGTATATAGGATGGTTTTGGGTATACAACTGACATCCATCGGTTCTTCCGTTGACTTTTTTGGTGGACAGGTCCTAGCTATATACCCACACTCCCAACACTCGTAGCATTGGGGTCCCTGGAACGGAGCGGCCTCACCTCTAGAGGGCTTGCCTTTCAGAGACTCCGGGGTGGCCCGGTTTTCTTCTCATTTTGCATGCATCCTGTGGCATACCGTGAGGACCAATCAGGTTCAAAAGCTAGTGTCTTTGGTTGGGCCCGAGCAAAGGACGTTGCCATCTCCACAGGTTGATCCACAGAGAGATGTGGCTGTTGACATAGCCACCTCTGGGTGGGTGTTGGTAAGGCCTCAAGAAACTGCTCCAGATAAATGACCACCAATATTTGTAATAATAATAATAATATAATTCTTTATTCGGTTAATCACGAAGAAAACCATAAAAGAAACAATCAGCATAAAAAGCTCATACATACATAAGTTAAAAAAAAAGCCATTTCATAGAGGCGTTTGTGCAATGAGGAAAAACGGAACAAATGTCATTTGTTTTAAAAAGAAGAGAAGTTTTTTGCTTCAGAGGATCGCCTGCATAGCGGAGGTATCCAATATTTTCTGTGGGGATGATAAAATTTACAAAATAGGATGACGTGAATATTGGATTGAGTTGATTTCGCATCACAGGGACACAGAGGCAGGTTTGGGTCCCAGGCTTTGTTTAAGGGAAAGGCGACCAGTCTAAAAAAAAGGTTCAGTCTGAGCCTGGTGAGCAGCATCCTCTCGTATGTTTTAGTATCGAGAGCAAGATACGGTTGGATGCCAAACGTTTGCTGAACTGTGTTCGCGTGAACCACTGAAGGTTTTGCTGACTCGGTTGACAATCTTAATGTTTCCAGATGCCGTAATGCAAGTTCCTTAAGTTCCTTTTTTGGGAGAGCAACTAACGATTCTGGATGGAAGTAGTATTTTTCAAGGCCAAGGTCGGTAAAAAAGTTTCTAATGTAGCGAAGCCATTGTATTCTAAGGGTGTGGTCAAGTGACATTGTGTCGGCCACTATCAACTGTGATAACATGTTAGCGTCCGAGGTCCATATACGCCTCCACAAAAGCAGTGGCTGAATTTTAAGGAGATCCTGCAAGTAAGGAATTCCCAATTCCATGTGGGAGGCGTAGTTTGATGAGCCTTTTGGGGTGGCAAGAAGAAATCTTATAAATCGGTTTTCGATTATTTGGAGAGCTCCAACGTCTGTGTGGCCCCAGACCCCTGCTCCATAAAGAGCAATCGCCTGACACTTGGCATTGTAGATTCTTAGCAGTTCTACTGGACGCCTCCTTCCCAGTTTCCGAGAAAAGGTCTGCAGTGCTGCTATTGAGCGCTTAAAAATGTGACATCTCGCTTCTACTGCTGGTTTCCATGTTAGGTTATCGTCAATCAAGATCCCGAGGTATGGGTATTGTGTGGCGATCTCCAGTGGTTGGCTATCAAGAAAGATGTTTTTTTTACCTTTCTTCGCCCTCCCCGTGATCATAACGAAAGTTTTTTTTTTACATTAACCTTTAGATCCAGGGAGTTCATAAAGGTGGTATATCTATTTAGTGAATGCTGGAGTTCACGCGGGGTTCGGGCTAGGATGACGGCGTCATCCGTGTAGAGGAGCGCTGGAATCGGTCTCTGTTTCATTTTTGGGAGGTCCTGGGCCCCCCTCAGCATTGCCTCCTCCAAGCCGTTTGTGTAGAGCGAGAAGAGAAAGGGGGCCAGAACGCAGCCCTGCCTAACTCCTCGCTCCACACCAAATGATGCTGTCAGCTCACCATTCTTTCCGAACCGGACTCTGGCCGAGGCCCCGGAATACAACTCTCTGAGAAGGTCCAGCAATGAGGGGTCCACATTCATCTCTCTTAGGACTGTCCATAGTTTGGAGTGTGCAACGCAGTCGAAAGCGGCAGACAGGTCTACATAGACCATGTATACCGTTGATTTCTTTGCGTGCATGTATTTGGCCATTATAAGGCTGAGATTAAGTGCCTGCTCAACTGTCCCAAGGCCTTCTCTAAAGCCGAATTGTAAGTCCGAGATGATGGACTTTTCCTCGCTCCACAATTGCAGTCTCTCCAGAATGACCCTCCCCACCACTTTGCCGAGGGAGTCCAGAAGGGATATGGGACGATAGCATTTTGGGTCCTGTCGGTCCCCTTTCTTAAAGATGGGGACCATGATTGATCTAGTCCAGGAATCCAAAATGCCCTCACTAGCTGCTGCCGTGCATACTCTCGTTAAGATAGGTGTCCAAAGCTCCTGGTTGCATTTGAAAAGGTCCACAGGCACGCCATCCGGACCCGGGGCTTTTCCTGTTTTGCTTTTATCCAAAGCCGCCAGGATTTCGGAGATGTCAAAAGATATTGAAATTGGGTATTGTACTTCATTGTGGTGGTGAGGTGGATGGTCTGTGATTCCTTGGTCTTTGAATATTTGTTCAAAGTGAGCTATCGAAGTTCCCTCATCTATAGCCACCTCTATCTTGGGAGAGTTGTTGTCCGAGAAGAAAGGGGATCTGATCGTTCTCCAGAAATCCTTACTGTTTTTTGATAGAGAGCTCTTGTCTAGGTCATTCCAGAGTTTCTCTTTCATTTGTTGTAATTTTAAGTTACGTTCCAGTTTGTATTTTCTTCTCAGAAGTTGAATATGGGCCACATCCCTTGGTTTTTTATGGAGGGCGGATTTTAGGTTAGTTAGAGCTCTCGTGCAATTGTGGTTAAACCAACCTTTCCTTTCTGTGTGTTTATTAGTTATTTTCCCCGTGAGTAGTCTCTTGGCTAGTGTCAAAATTTCTGCGAAGTTCAACAGGACCTCGGAGTGATTTATGGCTGGGTCCAGGCAGTTAATGATATATGGATATGCCTGGTTGACTAATTGTTTTGCACATTTTTGTGGGTCAATCTTTTCCCATTTTATGGAATAGCCATTATGTTTGCGCAGTTGCAGGCTATCTTGAGTGAGGGCAGCTGCGATGTCCGTGACCTTGGATTTGTATTCCGATAGGTGAAGTTCAATCTTTAATGCATAGTGATCACTTAGTATGTTGTCTATTACTTGGTGATCTGTGACTTTTGCAGCGAGACTGTGGGACAGCAGGATGTAGTCCACTGTTGTCTGATGGCCTCTAGCTACATAGGTTGGATTAAACTGGTTTCTCTCGGCCTTCGGAGAGTTGGAGATGAATAAGTCAAACTCTGAGAGTGTGTTATTCAGAGCATTGCCGGATTTATTGTGGACGAAGTGTGCTAGTGGGGCGTCGTTGTCGTCTAAAAATCCGCAACATTGAGTGTTTGCCAGTGGGCACGGATGTGTATTGAAATCACCTCCCCAGATAAGGTGAATCGTTTTGGAGTTAGTCTCCCGATGTTGGGGGGATCTTAGTCTCTCCTGCATATTATCGACGAAAGTGAGGAAGTCATTTTCCATTAGGTTATTATAAGAGTTAACAAGGGTAATGGTGTCTTCGTTTGCAAAGCAGACAGAGAGTATCTGGCAGTTAGAATCAGTGAAAAGATTAGACACTTTTAGATGGGAAGGAGTGTTGGCAATGTAGATTATTAGGCCTCCTTTGGGTCTGCCTATTGGGCTTTGGGTAGCAGGTGAAAAGTAGGTTTTATACCCTAATAAGTGTAACTCTGAAGTTGCCCAGGTTTCTTGCAGGCAGATTATTTTGCCTTGCTCTAGGAATTTGACTGCCCCAGGGTCATCGATCTTAGTTTGGAGACCCGCCACGTTCCAAAATAAAAAAGGTATTGTGTGGGGGTTGTCTTTCGTGGCTGGGGTTGGTGAAGTTAAGTCGATGTTGTTGCTTGGGGAGGGGGAATATGTCGAGTTTGGGGTGGTTTGTTCTAGATCCCTTGATGGTCAATCCACCATTTCTAGGGGACTGTATCTATTTGTTGTTGGGATGTTGTGCCAGGGGTCCCATCTAGGTGGAGCTCTACGGGTCCTCCTCTGTTGTTGGTATCCCCATTCTCCCCAATTTTCTCCCTGCTGGCGTGGATTGACTAGTTGCCAAGGGTTTTGCTGCTCTCTAAAGCGAGAGGTGCCATATTGTCTGTTGTCGGGGAAGGTTAATTGACGCTGAGATGGTTCGACCCAGGGGAAAGCGGGGTCCTCAAAGAAATTGCTATTTGAGGTTTGGATGAAGGGGTAAAGAATGAGAGGGGTTTGATTTTTATACTTCCCTTTGGATTTGGGTGTTCCCAAGAGGTGATATAGTCTACCACCCATGGGTCCTCGAAGGTAATAATGATGCAGTCCCCTGGGTATTGTTTGCTACCTTTCCCCACCCACGGAGTCCTAAAAAGTGAGGAGATCCTACCATGGCAATTTGGTGGCATGGGGCGATTTGTCTGCAGCCAATGGTGAACTTTGTTTTTTAGGGACCATGGCGGTTCCGCCGTATTAGGAGGTAGTTCGATTACTCCAATCATGACTGCTACATAAGGGGCGGCCTCAGGAGGAAGCTCCGTATGGACTCTAGCTTCTCCTGTCTCTTTTAGGGTATTTCTTTGGGCTGGTTGGCAAGAAGAGTTGTGTGCCGGGGTTTTGGGGGGAACAGTTTTTCTAGGGGCTGGTTGTGGCCGAGTGGTTGTGGGTGGTTTGGTTTTAGTTTGTTTTGATGTAGTCGGAGCTACGGTGGTAGGGTTTGGTGTACTTTGGGTCAAGGTAGCTGGAGGTATTGGAATGGGAGGAGGGAGAGTGGGTGCTACTGTCTGTGGTGTAATTGTGTGAGGAGTAGAGGGTTTTGTGCTAGTACCCAGTGAGTTTAAGGGAGCGTTGTGAGGAGGGTTTGCGTTCCCTTTCTTCTTTGGGGGGGGGCCCCTGGGAGTGTTGCGAGGACGAGATAATCTTCGAAATCTGTGTTTCTATCTTTGTTAGCTTTAGTTCTACAGGTCGTAGTAATTGTTTGAAGATTTCTGTTAACTTATCTATGAATATAGAGTTATCCTGATCTTCCGGGCCCTTTGTGTATGATTGCGACGGTGAATCCAATAGGATAGGTATAGAGCCTTCCTGTTGGTCACGGTGAACTATTACAGTTGCAAGTTCTTGCTGTGGTGGTTGTAAGGGAATTAGTGGCGGAGTTAGTGAAACCTGAGGAGTGGTCGGGGGAGGAGCGGTTTTGGATATAATAGGATTATTTTGAGAAAACTTATTTTTACTAATCGCTCCTTCTCTCCTTCCTCTTGCTTGCATGTCTTCCAAGGAGGATATCTGGGTGGGGGATTGAGGTGGTAACTCAGGGTTTTTTTCTAATTCTGAGGCTAACGGGGAATCTGCAAGGTCAGATACGGATAGGACGTTATTTGGAAGGCTACGTCTACCTTCGTTCACGGTACCTGGTGCTTTTTTGTTTGCAGTCAGGACGGGAGTTCTGGCTTCTGCAAGGTTACCCAGGGAGGATCGCTTGGCAAAGTCTAGATCCAATGAGACTCTTTTTTCCATGAGGGTAATACTTTGATCAATGAACGAATTTGCCTTTGCAAGGAAGTCGTCCATGGGTCCCAGTAACTTCCCGACGCTCCCTGGAGCTAGTGTTTTTTGTTTTGTCCCTCTTGTGGCTACCATCTTGTAATACTATGGATGATGATGTAATGGATGGTTGTTCCCGTAGTTAGAATGAATATTGCTTAAATAGTGATTGTGAAAAGGGTTGGAAACAAATTAACTTACAGAGGATAGGGCCCTGTCCGGTCTCCCGGTCTCGCCGGGCCTCGAACGGCCTCAAACGGCCCGCTCGTAGCCCGGTCTTCGCCCCGTGCTGCGTCCCGCGCTGCGGGAGTGTAGTACTTTGATATAGTGGGCGTGGTAGGCGGGGGGCGGGCCGGCGGGGAGAGCGGACCGGATGGTATGTCCGTGGTCTCGCAGGGACTCCTGGTTGTTGGAGTCCCTGCACACTCGCAGCCCACGCCTAGCCTCACGCCCTTACCTCCGCCTAGGATGACCAGGTGCCGGTTGTTAGTGATTAGCGCACTCCTGTGCGAGGCGGCACCCGCGGAGCGGGTGCGGCGAGCTGTGGAGCCGGTTCTGCGCTTAGAGTCCTCGACGGGTATCTGGTGTGCCTCTTCTCAAGGAATGTGAGTCCCAGTAGGTAGAGCAAGGAGGCGCCCTTTACTGCCGCAGGCGGGCGGGGGGGCGGGCCGGCGGGGAGAGCGGACCGGATGGTATGTCCGTGGTCTCGCAGGGACTCCTGGTTGTTGGAGTCCCTGCACACTCGCAGCCCACGCCTAGCCTCACGCCCTTACCTCCGCCTAGGATGACCAGGTGCCGGTTGTTAGTGATTAGCGCACTCCTGTGCGAGGCGGCACCCGCAGAGCGGGTGCGGCGAGCTGTGGAGCCGGTTCTGCGCTTAGAGTCCTCAACGGGTATCTGGTGTGCCTCTTCTCAAGGAATGTGAGTCCCAGTAGGTAGAGCAAGGAGGCGCCCTTTACTGCCGCAGGCGGGCGGGGGGCGGGCCGGCGGGGAGAGCGGACCGGATGGTATGTCCGTGGTCTCGCAGGGACTCCTGGTTGTTGGAGTCCCTGCACACTCGCAGCCCACGCCTAGCCTCACGCCCTTACCTCCGCCTAGGATGACCAGGTGCCGGTTGTTAGTGATTAGCGCACTCCTGTGCGAGGCGGCACCCGCGGAGCGGGTGCGGCGAGCTGTGGAGCCGGTTCTGCGCTTAGAGTCCTCGACGGGTATCTGGTGTGCCTCTTCTCAAGGAATGTGAGTCCCAGTAGGTAGAGCAAGGAGGTGCCCTTTACTGCCACAGGCGGGCGGGGGGGCGGGCCGGCGGGGAGAGCGGACCGGATGGTATGTCCGTGGTCTCGCAGGGACTCCTGGTTGTTGGAGTCCCTGCACACTCTCAGCCCACGCCTAGCCTCACGCCCTTACCTCCGCCTAGGATGACCAGGTGCCGGTTGTTAGTGATTAGCGCACTCCTGTGCGAGGCGGCACCCGCGGAGCGGGTGCGGCGAGCTGTGGAGCCGGTTCTGCGCTTAGAGTCCTCGACGGGTATCTGGTGTGCCTCTTCTCAAGGAATGTGAGTCCAATATTTGTTCCTTGCTGTTCTCTTGGGGTCTTACCCATTTATCAGCAGCCGCCTTTAACTTTAAAAATATTGTCTTTGGGGTACCTCCAGGGTTACCTCGTTCCTTTCTGAATCTTGACCGATATGCTTAGGAATCCATTCCCAAATGGTCCAATATGACAGCCTTAATGTCCTCGTAAGGAGTGTTTCCTGTGGGGTTAGCCACTTGGTACACAGCCTGGGCCTCCCCTGTCAATAGCAGTGCTAAAAAGAAAGGCCACTTCCCCCCCAGCCACCCACAGCTTGGGCAGCCCTTTCGAAATTCGTAAGGAAGGCATCCGGGTCCTCGCCCGGTTGATATTTCTGAAGGGATATGTTGGGGGGCCCTGCATGTACCCCTTGGTGGCTCTGTTGATTTGTGGTTTAGTGCGTTTGACTGTCAGCAACCTTATGTATGCATTCAACCTGCTGGGTGAGCAAAGCCTTGAACATTTCCCTGTCCACTTGGGCCGTCATCATCTGTCTCTCTGGCCCATTCCAATTTTTCTTGACCATGAATTAGTTGTTGCATTAGGCTTTCCATCATCTCGGACTAATGGAATTATGCCCACATTCTACACCACGTATGTAGAAGAGTCGGTCAAGAAGGAGCTGTCTGCATTGAATAATTTATTGGTGTGCACTTTGTATTAGTATTACAGGAAATCACAATGATTGATTGTCTCCGTTATATTCTTCTTTCCCACAAGGTCTTTCACTTCAGTCCCTTAGGTGAGCATCGGCAGCCGTCGTCCCTCGGACAGAAAGAAAAGGGTCAGGTAAGTGTTTTTGCTTCATGGTTTAGTCAAGGGAGGATGTGAAGGATAAATAATAGCTATGCATAAAAGTGAAGGGAGGGGGTAGAGGTTGGAGTAACAAAAAAGAAAAAGAGTAGCCAATGATTTCTGCCCTTGTCTTTCTTTTCCGTCTCACTTATATCCTTTTCCCTGGGTCCCTTTCACCCCTCCTCCTCCCCTCCCGTCCCTCTCTGACAGAGCCCCTTTCCAAAACCCTTTAGACACCCGGACGCACCTGGAAGAGCCACGTCCCTCCGGGGCGTAGTGACTATACGTCCTTCATTGAGGTCTGGTCTCCTTCTTCGGCTTTTCCTCCTCCGCCGGGTTGGAGTGTTCTGTTCACGGACAAGCTGTGCCCTCTCCAGGGCTCCGGTTCTCTCTCTCAGAAGGCTGTTAGGTGTTCTCTGTCTGGTTTCTCCACCTTGCGCTCCCTTGCTGCATGTAGCTGGACCAACTACTGACCAACCTGACACGCTCTCCGTCCCGCCTTCTTGAATCGTGTATCGTCTGACCTCATCTCCGTCTTAAAGGGGCCTCCTGCCTATTCCCCTCTCTCCACTTCTTACTGGCAGCAAAGCGGCCAACTGGTAACAGGGGACTGTGAATATAGGAGGGGAGAAACATATGAAGGGATGGCATGGCACTCTTATTCTCTATCTCATTGTGTACTACAGGGGCTTCCTGACACCCATCTTGCTCACAGGTTGGACATCCCTCCTCGCAGAGTGTTTGGCAAACAGCTGAGTTGTGGTTTTAGCATGGAGTGACCTTGCAATGACAGCAAGTGCTCCTCTGCCCCAACCCAGAAATTCTTGTTTATTTATTGCAAAACCATTCTTGTTCCCAGGCCGAGACCTTATTCAGGCCTCCCTTGTCCCTGACCTATTGATAGCTGCTACGCCTCATGGACGAATAACAAACTGTCTCATCTGCACAGTGTATGTTCAGACCGTAGTTGGTCAAGGTGTAGTGATAGTGTTCTTACGAAGTGGAATTCGTAAGCAAATGTAGTTTCATAGAAACTAATCCTTCACTTTCACAGATGCAAATGCGTCAAAAGTCATCATGTGAAAGAAAAGGCAACTTTGTCGAACGTGTCCATGTTAAAATGGCAGCGTTTCTCTCTGGGCCTAACTGAGCCATGTGACAAACCGTCACAAGTAAGATTTTGAGAAGGAATAATACAATAGCAGTTTTGAAGCAGTGAATAGATATTAGTTAAGCTGGAGAGATTTAGATAGTGAGGTTCAGCTGAGAAATGTATCCAAAAAGTGTTTAACATTCATGCCCATGAAGAGGTCAGATGGTGTGCAAGATGGATTAGCTGATTTGAGAATTGCAATGGGTTCTCTAGGTGAAAAAAAGAATTAAAGTGAGAGTGTTCAGCAAAGTGATAAAAGAGAGATGAGGGGCAGTAAGTGAAGTAGCAGGGTGTTCCCAAAAGTGGTGATCTTAGAGGAAAGTACGAAGAAAGGTTAGTGGTAGAGAGTGTGGAGTGAATGATGAGTGGGCTTAGTGGGGAGTTTAAGTTAGATGAAGGATGTGGGTGAGACTGTAGTCATCAGATGATATCTTGAAAGTATGTGCACTTGATATTAGCAGCAGCTAGAGACTGTGGGCCAGATGTAGGAAGGCAGATACCGGTCGGTAACGGCCGATTTCGGCCGTTACCGACCAGTATTTTGATTTTGGGATGTAGGGGCATGTTAAAATACAGAATCGGTAATTTTACAGATTCGGTAAAATACCAACTCTGTAAAATTATCGAATCTGTATTTTGACATGTAGGTAGCACTTAAATCAGTGCTACAGGGGTTTAAGAAGTCGTTATTTACCACCAACTAGAAGTTGGTGGTAAATAATGAAAATCCTTTCAAAAGCATTTTTTTGGCTTTTAAAACAGTGCCATGTTGCAGACATACATGCCCTAAGAGCATGTATGTCTGCAACATGTGCACCCATGCACAATTGAGGGGTGCAACAGGCTGTCAAAGTGACACCGTGCCACCCTTCTATGTTTCCCCCAATTACCGAATCGGTATTTACCGATTCGGTAATTGACATTCATTCCTATGGGCCTCCAGGCACATAGGAATGAATGGCAATTACCGAATCGGTATTAATTCAGTAAAATTACCTACATCCCGATTGCCAGTTCTTAAATACCGAATCGGTATGATTCGGTATTTAAGAATCAGTAATCTGGGATTACCTACATCTGGCCCTGTGTGTTTAGTGCATTTATGTTAGTGGCAAGATTTTCTTGTTTAATTTGTCGGGAGGTCAGTAGAATGAATATAGAATTTTATAATTGTCTGGAGTAGGCCATATTAATTTGCTGCATGTGCAGTAGCCTGCCTACACATGATTCTGTTTTCACTCTAGCATGAGCAGGTTGTCAGCTCATCTGGTTCTGTTTACTGATAATGTTAAACGCAGATCTAAATCACTTTTTGATTGGTCCATCCCATGTGGTAGATCCTATTTTTTAATCCTCTCTTTTCTCCAGTGAGTTTGGTCAGTAACATACCAATCCCGGTACAGGAGAGAATCCGCTTTAAGGCTCAATGCGTCGCCCATAAATCTCTGAAGGGAAACGGTCCACCCCTCATCAGGGCCCTGGTTAGACCTTACAAGGCCTCCAGAAGACTTCGCTCTGACGAGCTCCACTTGGCAGAGGTTCATAGAATAATGAGGGCCAGATCGAGTGCTTGCGACTCCTCATACAATGAAATGAAATGAAATGAAAGGAGGATTTATAAAGCGCGATTGCTGCCCTGAGGCGTCTAAGCGCTAAAGAAAGAAAGTGGTACTGACCGCTGAACCAATCGTCACAGAGAACTAGTTAATTCAATTCCGCTAAGCTTTGGAATTCCCTACCACTCTCTCTCCGGAAAGAATCTAACCACCTGGCTTTCCGTAAACAGCTGAAGACCTGTCTCTTTCCCTAAGGGCCCCCCCTTTAGTCCTGCCTCTGGGTAGCCATGCGCTATATAGAAGCCTTTTTCATTTCATTTCATTTCAATCCTGCCCCTGCCCGTACAGTTTCTTTATTACCTTAACTCTCTGTTTGTACTAAGGGTTTCAACCGAGATCTGTGTAACTGTGCAGCTCGTATAACATTTTGCCGACCACTGGTAACTATCAGCTACTCAGCGCTAGCCTTAAAATAGACGCTTCCAATGCTGAGCAAGTGCCTTATTTAGAGTTTGGAGGGCAGGGGACTCCTTCCTAATGTGGTGGGGGTCCCACCTCCCATATTTGAAGAGCCATTAATGTTAATGCACAGGTAATATTGCAGACTGGACATCCGCCACGTTTATAATTGTGTCTGCCAAACTCTGAATAAGGCCCCAAGGCTCCATATTCTTTTCTATTTGGATTAAGAATACGTTCTAGTCCTTCATCTCTCCTCATTCTAGATAATATCGGAGTTAATCCTACAACTTTTCCTTGGTATTACTGTTTAAAACTTCTGCCCTCCAAGGAGACTTGATTAAAGTTTGGCCTCCAGAAAAGCTCTATTTAATACAGCTCTGCATGTTCATAGGAGACATTTCAAGGTTGCCTGGAGAGTGCTACAGTGCATTTCTTGTCTATTTGTAAAAAACCTTCAATTATTTTCAAAACTGCTGGCCTGTCCAGAAGTGAATTGAGGTATAACAGACCCACAGGAGTTTAGCAACTTCACGGTGTCTTTATTTTGCATCAAGGTTCTGTAAATTCGTCCTTTGATTCCCACGCTTTTGTTTGACTAAAGCATAATTTTGGATGATGAGGTCTGATGTTTGGGTGAAGGAGTTTGCCAACTGATGTTTTACGGCAAAAAAACCCTTTTTTGATAACTAATTTTATTGATTTTGGAAAACAGGAATAACGACACAGCGCTGATTCAGCCGATGCCCATGCGCACTATGGTACAAAGGAGGAGTCACCTACCTCGTGACTTCCAAAGACTTTTCCAGGACAACAACAAAGTGCAAACATCTGGTCCCAACACCAGATGGCGATCTATGCACAGTGTGTGACTCTGCAACTCTACATGCCAAGGACAGATGCATACTGGTAAGTAGCATTTCCCATTCCACCTGGCCCAACCACCAAATTACATATATATCATTGCAATTGATTAATACAGTCAATAGAAATTCAACAAAATTTAAAAAATAACCGTGTTTCAACAAATGCCTCCCATCTCTGAGGCAAATAATTGTCTTATTATTCCAATTAAGTTATTGTAAAAGGAAGATGTACCCTTCCTCATACAATTGTCTTCTTTCATTTAGAAAAAATCACAGTAGTAAATTCTAGGCAGCTTACTTCACAATGTGGTCCAAGTGTGACCTGGTATATATCCACCAACATTTAAACAAGTTTCTTTGGAGATCCTGTTATCAGTCTAAAAACAGAAGCCAATATATATAATAAGTGGACTATCTTGCTTAATTATTTAATGGAGCTATTACCTGCTTATACTTATCCACAGGACTAGATTTGGAGTTACTATAGTTCGAAGATCAAATGTCCTCCAGTCTTTGGCTTTGGGCAGTTTTTATGCTTCAGATCTAGACATAATTTACATATGTCATTTGTATTTAGTAGTTTCTATCTACACGCTGCACTACCTCAAGCCTGATTACGATTTAATCTAGATGGGCAACTTATAATCAGGTATCAATAAATACTGGGAACTGCTGTTATATTTCTACATCATATTATGGTTGCCTCACACACATATCTCTCTATGTATATCCAGGGTTAATACTAATAGAGGTATTGAGATGTTCTCATTCGATGGCTCAGCAAAACAAGTTTTTACAGTTGTGTTTAGCCGTACTGGGCAAAGTCTGACCCAGGTTTTGTTTACCGGCCTTGGTAATATAGGTTGTGTCATATTCAGTGTAAGAAAAAGGCAATATTAGTGCAAATTGACCAAAGTGAAACCTGTCTTCACTACATTTGCTACCTAAATGAATCGCAGACACGTAAAGTCTAGCATTCAGGTTATCATTAGAGAGACGCGCTTGAGTTTAGTACCATTCGTGCTAGCCTCACTTATTTCACAGATTCAATCCAGCGCAGTCTGTCGAACTCTCAGTGCGTCACGTCAGCGATAGCCTATATGTGCTGCACCACTGGGATTGAACCATGTGACCCGGAAGTGTAATCAACTCTGAGCAATACATGTTGCTCAAAAAGTGTTGGCCATCTTAAACACACCAGTTCATCATATATATTGATATATTTTCAATATCTTGCCAAAAAATTGTATAATCGAAACCGTATTTGTGAGCTGTTATTACCTCACTCAGTTTGTGAATCTAAATATTTAAATATCACACGGGACAGAAAATAAAAAGAGTATTGTCACCTGAGTGCCCAAAATATCAGTTGTGTAACACCTAATGTTGTTAATTAGATGTGTCTTGTTTATACGGTGCACAGTTAAATAAAAACGGACACAGATTATCGCCATCATTCGCGAGAATGTTATTCCACTATCTTGGAATGTCTAAATCAGGACATCATGTCATTTCTCTTGGACAAGCATTATGTTATACATTGTTTTTCTACTTCGGACACTCTCGGAAGTTAACACTGTCTCGTCTACCTTCTTCAATACCCTACGCATGCTTCTAAAGATCTTCCGTTGGATCCCCACCGAAACCAGGAAAACAGTCACACAGGCCCTTGTCACCAGCCGTCTGGACTACGGAAACACCCTCTACGCGGGAACCACAGCCAAGATCCTGAAGAGACTGCAGCGCATCCAGAATGCCTCAGCACGACTCATCCTGAACATCCCCCGCCGCAGCCACATCTCTTCCCACCTGAGAGACCTGCACTGGCTCCCAGTCAACAAGAGGATCACGTTCCGACTCCTCACCCACGCACACAAGGCTCTCCACGACACAGGCCCGAAATACCTCAACAGCTGCCTCACCTTCTACACACCCACCCGCCAGCTCCGTTCCGCCAGCCTCGCCCTCGCATCCGTCCCTTGGCCGCCCGGAAAGTAGTTGCCGCCATGGTGGAAAACTTCTTTCCAATGGAATCACCCGAGAGGGTCTCAAGGCGCTGAGGGGGGGGGGGGGTGGGGGGGGGGGGTGGCACTACTGCTCGAACAGCCAGGTCTTGAGTTGTTTCCTGAAGGAGAGATGGTCCAGGGTCTTCCGTAGGTGAGTGGGGAGGGAGTTCCATGTCTTGGCCGCCAGGTAGGAGAAGGATCTTCCTCCGATGGTGGACTTCCGAACTCGAGGGACGGATGCGAGGGCGAGGCTGACGGAGCTGGCGGGTGGGTGTGTAGAAGGTGAGGCGGCTGTTTAGGAATTTCGGGCCTGTTTCATGGAGAGCCTTGTGTTCGTCGGTGAGGAGTCGGAACGTGATCCTCTTGTTGACTGGGAGCCAGTGCAGGTCTTTCAGGTGGGTAGAGATGTGGCTGCGGCGGGAGATGTTCAGGATGAGTCGTGCTGAGGCATTCTGGATGCGCTGCAGTCTCTTCAGGATCTTGGCTGTGGTTCCCGCGTAGAGGGTGTTTCCGTAGTCCAGACAGCTGGTGACGAGGGCCTGTGTGACTGTTTTCCTGGTTTCGGTGGGGATCCAACGGAAGGTCTAGGGAGTCAGGGACCTCGGGAGGGGTAATGGCGACCGGGGGCCCTGTAGGTTGATGCAGGTTCTGGGCGCCCGGTACCGGGGAGAGGGATGGCGAAATGCGGGGATGGTCGCCTGGTGGTAGGGTCGAGTAGGGAGCGGGGCGGACAGGGGACGGGACGACCAGGGGTTTCTGGGTGCGGGGCTATGCTATCGGGGTGCTGAGGAACGGGGGGAACCACGCCACAAGGCCAGGTCCAACACCATCGATCTGTAGTTATTGTGGATTAATTGGAGAAGAAATGGGATATCCGCCGTCCAAATTTGGTCGGATGGATGGGAAGAGCGGTTGGCAGTGATCACTGCTTTTTTGAGCAATCTCTACCTGTGAAGGAGGATTTCCCTCTGTACTGCTTGTAAGAAACAGCCTGCGGTTGTCGAAATGACTGCTGGTCCAAGGAGGAGGAGTAGCGCGGTTGGCCTTGAAAGGGTTGGTCTTGCCGGTATTGGTTGTAACCTCCCCAAAAAAAAGAGGAGACACGACCCCTCGGGGTACCAAAGGGCGGCTTTTTAAACTGTAGAGTGCCGAGAGCACTTGCTGGGTCAGTGTCTTTCTTTATTGCCTGGCGGGCGTCATCAATGTGCTGGCCAAAAAGTCATTCGCCGTCGTAAGGCATGTCAATAATCTTTGTTTGTACTTCTTGCTGAAAAGAAGTAGCTTTTAACCAGTCTTGACGTCAGAGGAAATATAACAGCAGTTCCCAGTATTTATTGCTACCTGATTATAAGGCCCTGCGAAACTTAGGCTTCAGACGCGCCATGCCCGGCTGGGGATAGAGGACTTCCTGAGTGAGATAAGACAAGGAGTTTCGATTGCACCTCCGGCCTCCCCTGGGAGACTGGTTTCTCTCACACCTCTGGCCTTCCCCTGTGGGCTGGTTTTGATCACACCTTTGGCCTCCCCGAGAACTGGCTCCAGACCCTGATGGGCGTCTGGGAATCCCCGGGCACATCTTCTAAAGGATCAAAGAGCCAGCCGACGGAACCCTCCAATGACCAGCCCTGAGGCAAGGGATCCCCGCCTGCGAGGGTCCGGACATCAAAGGGGCACTGCGCTATATCAAGGCTCGTCCAAGAACTAGTAGTCAGTTGTATCCTGGACAAGAGAGCCCTGCTGATCTGATCGCGGCTCAACCCTTGGGGAGAAGACTGGAAACCTGGACCTTATCGAGCCCTGCTGACGCTGTCACGGCTCATCCTCGTGAAGAAGGAACTGGAACCTCGGAGCCCTGCTGACCTCGTCGCGGCTCATCCTTGAACTCTAAAGGACATTCGTTGAACAACCTGAGCCCTGCTGACCTCGTCGCGGCTCAAGGAGTACTCTGGTCCGCCGGCTGGACCATTGACGCTACCACCACGACCGGGTTCGAGAAGAAGTGAGTAGAACAGCCAGTACGGTCGCCATCTTCCGTATCCCCCGGCTCCAGGATTGAGAGCTGTGCGCAGGGTACGCTTCGTGCTGGCCTAAAGATCGAGACTGTACCGCTTCCCTCTTCCTCATCACTGAGACTTTACGATCCCTCAATCGCATTTTGCATAAATCTCTACTGTTGATAAAGAACTTACTTATTGAAAGCAACTGTGTGGTGTCCGTTGATAAGTGGGGTGTGAACTCAGTGTGTACGATCCTAGACTCTAAGTCCTCCCCGGCGAGGACCTCACGTTAAGACTCAGCATTATTTGTGGGAGAGGTGGTTCTCGGAGTGGTCGGGAGGGACTAACCTGGCCCTCTAGGATCGCCCCTTCTAACAGATGGGTTTTGGACATAGTGTCCAGAGGCCACACTCTGGAATTTGTGAAATTCCTTCAAATTCTCCCCCCAGAGTTCCTCCTCCTGCCCATCTGGGGGCCATCATAGACACTCAGCAAACAAGGGCTTTTGTCTCAAACGGAAGGCAACAGCGGATTTCCAAACTGGCAACTCTCCTGCGCACAAAATAGTAAGTTTCTGTTCAACAGTTCAAATCGCTTCTGTAGATGCTGTCTTCCCCTATTCCCCTAATTCGCAACTGTTGCCTCAAAATGAGACCCTTAAAGGAGGAATTCGACAATGAGTGGCAACAAGTCTCCGCGTCCTTCGACAATGTCATCAACATCTCGTCCCAGATACAAAGAGCATTGCTATGGTGGACTTGCATACCTACCATCTCAGCAGGCCGTTTGTTTGTAGTGGATGCTCCAAGTTTCATCCTCACGACAGATGCCTCTCTCGAATGGTGGGTAGCGCATCTTCAAGCCCTCACAGTCACGGGGAAATGGGACACCCACCAACTTGGCACATAAACCTTTTGGAGTTACTGGTGATATTCCTGGCTCTTAAGTCCTTTCGCACCTTCATTCAAGGAGCTTCAATGTTGATCCGAATGGACAACACAACAAGCATGCATTATAACAGAGGGCAGAAGGGCACGAAAAACGAGGGAAACGGGGCAGAAGGGCACAAAAAACGAGGGAAACAGGGCAGAAGGGCACAAAAAACGAGGGAAACCTCAGGCAGAAGGGCACAAAAAACAAGGGGAAAACGAGTGAAACAGAGGGCAGAAGGCCACAAAAAACGAGGGAAACAGAGGCAGAAGGGCATGAAAAACGCGTGAAACAGAGGGCAGAAGGGCACAAAACAAGGGGAAAATGAGTGAAACAGAGAGCAGAAGGCCACAGAAAACAAGGGAAACAGGGCAGAAGGGCATGAAAAACAAGGAAAACGAGTGAAACAGAGGGCAGAAAGGCACAAAAAACGAGGAAAACAGAGGGCAGAAGGGCACAAAAACAAGGGGAAAACAAGTGAAACAGGGCAGAAGGGCACAAAAACATGGGGAAAACGGGTGGAACAGAGGGCAGAAAGGCACAAAAAACGAGGGAAACAGAGGGCAGAAGGGCACAAAAAACAAGGGGAAAACAAGTGAAACAGAGGGCAGAAGGGCACGAAAAACAAGGGGAAAACGAGTGAAACAGAGAGCAGAAGGCCAAAAAAAACAAGTGAAACAGAGAGCAGAAGGCCACAAAAAACAAGGGAAACAGAGGGCAGAAGGGCACAAAAAACAAGGGTAAAACGAGTGAAACAGAGGGCAGAAGGCCACAAAAACGAGGGGAAACAGAGGGCAGAAGGGCACAAAACAAGGGGAAAATGAGTGAAACAGAGAGCAGAAGGCCACAGAAAACAAGGGAAACAGGGCAGAAGGGCACAAAAAACAAGGGGAAAACGAGTGAAACAGAGGGCAGAAGGCCACAAAAACAAGGGGAAAACGGGTGGAACAGAGGGCAGAAAGGCACAAAAAATGAGGGAAACAGAGGGCAGAAGGGCACGAAAACAAGTGGAAAATGAGGGCAGAAGGGCACGACAAATGAGGGAAACAGGGCAGAATGGCACAAAAAAGAAGGGGAAAACGGGTGAAACAGAGGGCAGAAGGCCACAAAAAACGAGGGAAACAGAGGGCAGAAGGGCACGAAACTCGAGGGAAACAGAGGGCAGAAGGGCACGAAAAACAAGTGGAAAACGAGGGAAACAGAGGGCAGAAGGGCACGAAACACGAGGGAAACACAGGGCAGAAGGGCACGAAAAACGAGGGAAACAGAGTGCAGAAGGGCCCAATCAAAAAACGAGAGAAACAGAGGGCAGAAGGGCACAAAACAAGGGGAAAACGAGTGAAACAGAGAGCAGAAGGCCACAAAAAACAAGGGAAAAAGAGGGCAGAAATGCACAAAAAACAAGGGGAAAACGAGTGAAACAGGGCAGATGGCCACAAAAAACGAGGGAAACAGAGGGCAGAAGGGCACAAAAAACAAGGGGAAAACGAGTGAAACAGAGAGCAGAAGGCCACAAAAAACAAGGAAAACAGAGGGCAGAAGGGCACGAAAAACAAGTGGAAAACGAGTGAAACAGGGCAGAAGGACACATAAAAAGAGGGAAACAGAAGGCAGAAGGGCATGGAAAACAAGGGGAAAACGAGTGCAACAGAGGACAGAAGGCCACAAAAAACGAGTGAAACAGAGGGCAGAAGGGCAAGAAAAACGAGGGAAACAGGGCAGAAGGGCACAAAAAACGAGGAAAACCACGGGCAGAAGGGCACAAAAAACAAGGGGAAAACGAGTGAAACAGAGGGCAGAAGGGCACAAAAAACGAGGGAAACAGAGGCAGAAGGGCACGAAAAACGAGGGAAACAGAGGGCAGAAGGGCACAAAACAAGGGGAAAACGAGTGAAACAGAGAGCAGAAGGCCACAGAAAACAAGGAAAACAGGGTAGAAGGGCACGAAAAACAAGGGGAAAACGAGTGAAACAGAGGGCAGAAGGGCACAAGAACAAGGGGAAAACGGGTGGAACAGAGGGCAGAAGGGCACAAAAAACAAGGGGAAAACGAGTGAAACAGGGCAGAAGGGCACAAAAACATGGGGAAAACGGGTGGAACAGAGGGCAGAAAGGCACAAAAAACAAGGGAAACAGAGGGCAGAAGGGGTCAAAAAACAAGGGGAAAACGAGTGAAACAGAGGGCAGAAGAGCACAAAAAACAAGGGGAAAAAGAGTGAAACAGAGCAGAAGGCCAAAAAAAACAGTCAAACAGAGAGCAGAAGGCCACAAAAAACAAGGGAAACAGAGGGCAGAAGGGCACAAAAAACGAGGGAAACAGAGGGCAGAAGGGCACGAAAAACGAGGGAAACAGAGGGCAGAAGGGCACAAAACAATGGGAAAATTAGTGAAACAGAGAGCAGAAGGCCACATAAAACAAGGGAAACATGGCAGAAGGGCACAAAAAACAAGGGGAAAACGAGTGAAACAGAGGGCAGAAGGCCACAAAAACAAGGGGAAAACGGGTGGAACAGAGGGCAGAAAGGCACAAAAAACGAGGGAAACAGAGGGCAGAAGGGCACGAAACACGAGGGAAACACAGGGCAGAAGGGCACGAAAAACGAGGGAAACAGAGTGCAGAAGGGCCCAAACAAAAAACGAGAGAAACAGAGGGCAGAAGGGCACAAAACAAGGGGAAAACGAGTGAAACAGAGAGCAGAAGGCCACAAAAAACAAGGGAAAAAGAGGGCAGAAATGCACAAAAAACAAGGGGAAAACGAGTGAAACAGGGCAGATGGCCGCAAAAAACGAGGGAAACAGAGGGCAGAAGGGCACAAAAAACAAGGGGAAAACGAGTGAAACAGAGAGCAGAAGGCCACAAAAAACAAGGAAAACAGAGGGCAGAAGGGCACGAAAAACGAGTGAAACAGGGCAGAAGGACACATAAAAAGAGGGAAACAGAAGGCAGAAGGGCATGGAAAACAAGGGGAAAACGAGTGCAACAGAGGACAGAAGGCCACAAAAAACGAGTGAAACAGAGGGCAGAAGGGCAAGAAAAACGAGGGAAACAGGGCAGAAGGGCACAAAAAACGAGGAAAACCACGGGCAGAAGGGCACAAAAAACAAGGGGAAAACGAGTGAAACAGAGGGCAGAAGGGCACAAAAAACGAGGGAAACAGGCAGAAGGGCACGAAAAACGAGGGAAACAGAGGGCAGAAGGGCACAAAACAAGGGGAAAACGAGTGAAACAGAGAGCAGAAGGCCACAGAAAACAAGGAAAACAGGGTAGAAGGGCACGAAAAACAAGGGGAAAACGAGTGAAACAGAGGGCAGAAGGGCACAAGAACAAGGGGAAAACGGGTGGAACAGAGGGCAGAAGGGCACAAACAACAAGGGGAAAACGAGTGAAACAGGCCAGAAGGGCACAAAAACATGGGGAAAACGGGTGGAACAGAGGGCAGAAAGGCACAAAAAACAAGGGAAACAGAGGGCAGAAGGGGTCAAAAAGCAAGGGGAAAACGAGTGAAACAGAGGGCAGAAGGGCACAAAAAACAAGGGGAAAAAGAGTGAAACAGAGCAGAAGGCCAAAAAAAACAGTCAAACAGAGAGCAGAAGGCCACAAAAAACAAGGGAAACAGAGGGCAGAAGGGCACGAAAAACGAGGGAAACAGAGGGCAGAAGGGCAAGAAAAACGAGGGAAACAGAGGGCAGAAGGGCACAAAACAATGGGAAAATGAGTGAAACAGAGAGCAGAAGGCCACATAAAACAAGGGAAACATGGCAGAAGGGCACAAAAAACAAGGGGAAAACGAGTGAAACAGAGGGCAGAAGGCCACAAAACAAGGGGAAAACGGGTGGAACAGAGGGCAGAAAGGCACAAAAAACGAGGGAAACAGAGGGCAGAAGGGCACGAAACACGAGGGAACCAGAGGGCAGAAGGGCACGAAAAATGAGGGAAACAGAGTGCAGAAGGGCACAAACAAAAAACGAGGGAAACAGAGGGCAGAAGGCCACAAAAACGAGGGAAACAGAGGGCAGACGGGCACAAAAACAAGGGGAAAAGGAGTGAAACAGGGCAGAAGGCCACATAAAAAGAGGGAAACAGAAGGCAGAAGGGCACGGAAAACAAGGGGAAAACGAGTGCAACAGAGGACAGAAGGCCACAAAAAACGAGGGAAACAAGAGGGCAGAAGAGCACGAAAAACGGGGGAAACGGGGCAGAAGGGCACAAAAAACGAGTGAAACAGAGGGCAGAAGGGCACAAAACAAGTGGAAAAACGAGTGAAACAGAGAGCAGAAGGCCTCAGAAAACAAGGGAAACAGGGCAGAAGAGCACGAAAAACAAGGGAAAACGAGTGAAACAGAGGGCAGAAGGCCACAAAAACGAGGGAAACAGAGGGCAGAAGGGCACGACAAATGAGGGAAACAGGGCAGAATGGCACAAAAAAGAAGGGGAAAACGGGTGAAACAGAGGGCAGAAGGCCACAAAAAACGAGGGAAACAGAGGGCAGAAGGGCACGAAACTCGAGGGAAAGAGAGGGCAGAAGGGCACGAAAAACAAGTGGAAAACGAATGAAACAGAGGGCAGAAGGGCACGAAAAATGACGAAAACAGAGGGCAGAAGGGCACAAAAAACAAGTGGAAAACGAGGGCAGAAGGGCACGACAAACGAGGGAAACAGAGCGCAGAAGGACACAAAAAACAAGGGGAAAACGGGTGAAACAGAGGGCAGAAGGCCACAAACAACAAGGGAAACAGAGGGCAGAAGGGCACGAAACACGAGGGAAACACAGGGCAGAAGGGCACGAAAAACGAGGGAAACAGAGTGCAGAAGGGCCCAACAAAAAACGAGAGAAACAGAGGGCAGAAGGGCACAAAACAAGGGAAAACGAGTGAAACAGAGAGCAGAAGGCCACAAAAAACAAGGGAAAAAGAGGGCAGAAATGCACAAAAAACAAGGGGAAAACGAGTGAAACAGGGCAGATGGCCACAAAAACAAGGGAAACAGAGGGCAGAGGGCACAAAAAACAAGGGGAAAACGAGTGAAACAGAGAGCAGAAGGCCACAAAAACAAGGAAAACAGAGGGCAGAAGGGCACGAAAAACGAGTGAAACAGGGCAGAAGGACACATAAAAGAGGGAAACAGAAGGCAGAAGGGCATGGAAAACAAGGGGAAAACGAGTGCAACAGAGGACAGAAGGCCACAAAAAAACGAGTGAAACAGAGGGCAGAAGGGCAAGAAAAACGAGGGAAACAGGGCAGAAGGGCACAAAAAACGAGGAAAACCACGGGCAGAAGGGCACAAAAAACAAGGGGAAAATGAGTGAAACAGAGGGCAGAAGGGCACAAAAAACGAGGGAAACAGAGGCAGAAGGGCACGAAAAACGAGGGAAACAGAGGGCAGAAGGGCACAAAACAAGGGGAAAACGAGTGAAACAGAGAGCAGAAGGCCACAGAAAAAGAGGAAAACAGGGTAGAAGGGCACGAAAACAAGGGTAAAACGAGTGAAACAGAGGGCAGAAGGGCACAAGAACAAGGGGAAAACGGGTGGAACAGAGGCAGAAGGGCACAAAAAACAAGGGGAAAACGAGTGAAACAGGGCAGAAGGGCACAAAAACATGGGGAAAACGGGTGGAACAGAGGGCAGAAAGGCACAAAAAACAAGGGAAACAGGGCAGAAGGGGTCAAAAAACAAGGGGAAAACGAGTGAAAACAGAGGGCAGAAGGGCACAAAAAACAAGGGGAAAAAGAGTGAAACAGAGCAGAAGGCCAAAAAAAACAGTCAAACAGAGAGCAGAAGGCCACAAAAAAACAAGGGAAACAGAGGGCAGAAGGGCACGAAAAACGAGTGAAACAGAGGGCAGAAGGCCACAAAAACAAGGGGAAAACGGGTGGAACAGAGGGCAGAAAGGCACAAAAAAACGAGGGAAACAGGTCAGAAGGGCACGAAACACGAGGGAAACACAGGGCAGAAGGGCACGAAAAAACGAGGGAAACAGAGTGCAGAAGGGCCCAAACAAAAAACGAGAGAAACAGAGGGCAGAAGGGCACAAAACAAGGGGAAAACGAGTGAAACAGAGAGCAGAAGGCCACAAAAAACAAGGGAAAAAGAGGGCAGAAATGCACAAAAAACAAGGGGAAAACGAGTGAAACAGGGCAGATGGCCACAAAAAACAAGGGAAACAGAGGGCAGAGGGCACAAAAAACAAGGGGAAAACGAGTGAAACAGAGAGCAGAAGGCCACAAAAAACAAGGAAAACAGAGGGCAGAAGGGCACGAAAAACGAGTGAAACAGGGCAGAAGGACACATAAAAAGAGGGAAACAGAAGGCAGAAGGGCATGGAAAACAAGGGGAAAACGAGTGCAACAGAGGACAGAAGGCCACAAAAAACGAGTGAAACAGAGGGCAGAAGGGCAAGAAAAACGAGGGAAACAGGGCAGAAGGGCACAAAAAACGAGGAAAACCACGGGCAGAAGGGCACAAAAAACAAGGGGGAAAATGAGTGAAACAGAGGGCAGAAGGGCACAAAAAACGAGGGAAACAGAGGCAGAAGGGCACGAAAAACGAGGGAAACAGAGGGCAGAAGGGCACAAAACAAGGGGAAAACGAGTGAAACAGAGAGCAGAAGGCCACAGAAAAAGAGGAAAACAGGGTAGAAGGGCACGAAAAACAAGGGTAAAACGAGTGAAACAGAGGGCAGAAGGGCACAAGAACAGGGGGAAAACGGGTGGAACAGAGGGCAGAAGGGCACAAAAAACAAGGGGAAAACGAGTGAAACAGGGCAGAAGGGCACAAAAACATGGGGAAAACGGGTGGAACAGAGGGCAGAAAGGCACAAAAAACAAGGGAAACAGGGCAGAAGGGGTCAAAAACAAGGGGAAAACGAGTGAAACAGAGGGCAGAAGGGCACAAAAAACAAGGGGAAAAAGAGTGAAACAGAGCAGAAGGCCAAAAAAAACAGTCAAACAGAGAGCAGAAGGCCACAAAAAACAAGGGAAACAGAGGGCAGAAGGGCACGAAAAACGAGGGAAACAGAGGGCAGAAGGGCAAGAAAAACGAGGGAAACAGAGGGCAGAAGGGCACAAAACAATGGGAAAATGAGTGAAACAGAGAGCAGAAGGCCACATAAAACAAGGGAAACATGGCAGAAGGGCACAAAAAACAAGGGGAAAACGAGTGAAACAGAGGGCAGAAGGCCACAAAACAAGGGGAAAACGGGTGGAACAGAGGGCAGAAAGGCACAAAAAACGAGGGAAACAGAGGGCAGAAGGGCACGAAACACGAGGGAACCAGAGGGCAGAAGGGCACGAAAAATGAGGGAAACAGTGCAGAAGGGCACAAACAAAAAACGAGGGAAACAGAGGGCAGAAGGGCACAAAACAAGGAGAAAACGAGTGAAACAGAGGGCAGATGGCCACAAAAACGAGGGAAACAGAGGGCAGAAGGGCACAAAAAACAAGGGGAAAAGGAGTGAAACAGGGCAGAAGGCCACATAAAAAGAGGGAAACAGAAGGCAGAAGGGCACGGAAAACAAGGGGAAAACGAGTGCAACAGAGGACAGAAGGCCACAAAAAACGAGGGAAACAAGAGGGCAGAAGGGCACAAAAAACAAGGGGAAAACGAGTGAAACAGGGCAGAAGGGCACAAAAAACATGGGAAAACGGGTGGAACAGAGGGCAGAAAGGCACAAAAAACAAGGGAAACAGAGGGCAGAAGGGGTCAAAAAACAAGGGGAAAACGAGTGAAACAGAGGGCAGAAGGGCACAAAAAACAAGGGAAAAAGAGTGAAACAGAGCAGAAGGCCAAAAAAAACAGTCAAACAGAGAGCAGAAGGCCACAAAAAACAAGGGAAACAGAGGGCAGAAAGGCACGAAAAACGAGGGAAACAGAGGGCAGAAGGGCAAGAAAAACGAGGGAAACAGAGGGCAGAAGGGCACAAAACAATGGGAAAATGAGTGAAACAGAGAGCAGAAGGCCACATAAAACAAGGGAAACATGGCAGAAGGGCACAAAAAACAAGGGGAAAACGAGTGAAACAGAGGGCAGAAGGCCACAAAAACAAGGGGAAAACGGGTGGAACAGAGGGCAGAAAGGCACAAAAAACGAGGGAAACAGAGGGCAGAAGGGCACGAAAAACAAGGGGAAAAAGAGTGAAACAGAGCAGAAGGCCAAAAAAAACAGTCAAACAGAGAGCAGAAGGCCACAAAAAACAAGGGAAACAGAGGGCAGAAAGGCACGAAAAACGAGGGAAACAGAGGGCAGAAGGGCAAGAAAAACGAGGGAAACAGAGGGCAGAAGGGCACAAAACAATGGGAAAATGAGTGAAACAGAGAGCAGAAGGCCACATAAAACAAGGGAAACATGGCAGAAGGGCACAAAAAACAAGGGGAAAACGAGTGAAACAGAGGGCAGAAGGCCACAAAAACAAGGGGAAAACTGGTGGAACAGAGGGCAGAAAGGCACAAAAAACGAGGGAAACAGAGGGCAGAAGGGCACGAAACACGAGGGAACGAGAGGGCAGAAGGGCACGAAAAATGAGGGAAACAGTGCAGAAGGGCACAAACAAAAAACGAGGGAAACAGAGGGCAGAAGGGCACAAAACAAGGAGAAAACGAGTGAAACAGAGGGCAGATGGCCACAAAAACGAGGGAAACAGAGGCAGAAGGGCACAAAAAACAAGGGGAAAAGGAGTGAAACAGGGCAGAAGGCCACATAAAAAGAGGGAAACAGAAGGCAGAAGGGCACGGAAAACAAGGGAAAATGAGTGCAACAGAGGACAGAAGGCCACAAAAACGAGGGAAACAAGAGGGCAGAAGGGCACGAAAAACGGGGGAAACGGGGCAGAAGGGCACAAAAAACGAGGGAAACAGAGGGCAGAAGGGCACAAAACAAGTGGAAAACGAGTGAAACAGAGAGCAGAAGGCCTCAGAAAACAAGGGAAACAGGGCAGAAGAGCACGAAAAACAAGGGGAAAACGAGTGAAACAGAGGGCAGAAGGGCACAAAAACAAGGGGAAAATGGGTGGAACAGAGGGCAGAAAAGCACAAAAAACTAGGGAAAAAGAGGGCAGCGCGGCACAAAAAACAAGGGGAAAACGAGTGAAACAGGGCAGAAGGGCAAAAAACAAGGGGAAAACGGGTGGAACAGAGGGCAGAAAGAACAAAAAATGAGGGAAACAGAGGGCAGAAGGGCACAAAAAACAAGGGGAAAACGAGTGAAACAGAGGGCAGAAGGGCACAAAAAACAAGGGGGAAACGAGTGAAACAGAGAGCAGAAGGCCAAAAAAAACAAGTGAAACAGAGAGCAGAAGGCCGCAAAAAACGAGGGAAACAGAGGGCAGAAGGGCACAAAAAACAATGGGAAAATGAGTGAAACAGAGAGCAGAAGCCCACAGAAAACAAGGGAAACAGGGCAGAAGGGCACAAAAAACAAGGGGAAAACGAGTGAAACAGAGGGCAGAAGGCCACAAAAACAAGGGGAAAACGGGTGGAACAGAGGGCAGAAAGGCACGAAACACGAGGGAAACAGAGGGCAGAAAGGCACAAAAAACAAGGGAAACAGAGGGCAGAAGGGCTCAAAAAACAAGGGGAAAACGAGTGAAACAGAGGGCAGAAGGGCACAAAAAACAAGGGAAACAGAGGGCAGAAGGGCACGAAAAACAAGGGGAAAACGAGTGAAACAGAGGGCAGAAGGCCACAAAAAACGAGTGAAACAGGGCAGAAGGGCACAAAAACATGGGGAAAACGGGTGGAACAGAGGGCAGAAAGGCACAAAAAACAAGGGAAACAGAGGGCAGAAGGGCTCAAAAAACAAGGGGGAAACGAGTGAAACAGAGGGCAGAAGGGCACAAAAAACAAGGGGAAACAAAGTGAAACAGAGAGCAGAAGGCCAAAAAAAACCAGTGAAACAGAGAGCAGAAGGCCACAAAAAACAAGGGAAACAGAGGGCAGAAGGGCACGAAAAACAAGGGGAAAACGAGTGAAACAGAGGGCAGAAGGCCACAAAAAACGAGTGAAACAGGGCAGAAGGGCACAAAAACATGGGGAAAACGGGTGGAACAGAGGGCAGAAAGGCACAAAAAACAAGGGAAACAGAGGGCAGAAGGGCTCAAAAAACAAGGGGGAAACGAGTGAAACAGAGGGCAGAAGGGCACAAAAAACAAGGGAAACAAAGTGAAACAGAGAGCAGAAGGCCAAAAAAAACCAGTGAAACAGAGAGCAGAAGGCCACAAAAAACAAGGGAAACAGAGGGCAGAAGGGCACGAAAAACAAGGGGAAAACAAGTGAAACAGAGGGCAGAAGGCCACAAAAAACGAGGGAAACAGAGGGCAGAAGGGCACGAAAAACGAGGGAAACAGGGCAGAAGGGCACAAAACAAGGGGAAAATGAGTGAAACAGAGAGCAGAAGGCCACAGGAAACAAGGGAAACATGGCAGAAGGGCACAAAAAACAAGGGGAAAACGAGTGAAACAGAGGGCAGAAGGCCACAAAAACAAGGGGAAAACGGGTGGAACAGAGGGCAGAAAGGCACAAAAAACGAGGGAAACAGAGGGCAGAAGGGCACGAAACACGAGGGAAACAGAGCGCAGAAGGGCACGAAAAATGAGGGAAACAGAATGCAGAAGGGCACAAACAAGAAACGAGGGAAACAGGGCAGAAGGGCACAAAACAAGGAGAAAACGAGTGAAACAGAGGGCAGAAGGTCACAAAAAACGAGGGAAACAGAGGCAGAAGGGCATGAAAAACGAGGGAAACAGAGGGCAGAAGGGCACAAAACAAGGGGAAAACGAGTGAAACAGAGAGCAGAAGGCCACAGAAAACAAGGGAAACAGGGCAGAAGGGCATGAAAAACAAGGGGAAAACGAGTGAAACAGAGGGCAGAAGGGCACAAAAACGAGGGGGAAACGGGTGGAACAGAGGGCAGAAAGGCACAAAAAACGAGGGAAACAGAGGGCAGAAGGGCACAAAAACAAGGGGAAAACAAGTGAAACAGGGCAGAAGGGCACAAAAACAATGGGAAAACGGGTGGAACAGAGGGCAGAAAGGCACAAAAAACGAGGGAAACGGGGCAGAAGAGCACAAAAAACAAGGGGAAAACAAGTGAAACAGAGGGCAGAAGGGCACGAAAAACAAGGGGAAAACGAGTGAAACAGAGAGCAGAAGGCCAAAAAAAACAAGTGAAACAGAGAGCAGAAGGCCACAAAAAACAAGGGAAACAGAGGGCAGAAGGGCACAAAAAACAAGGGTAAAACGAGTGAAACAGAGGGCAGAAGGCCACAAAAAACGAGGGGAAACAGAGGGCAGAAGGGCACAAACAAGGGGAAAATGAGTGAAACAGAGAGCAGAAGGCCACAGAAAACAAGGGAAACAGGGCAGAAGGGCACAAAAAACAAGGGGAAAACGAGTGAAACAGAGGGCAGAAGGCCACAAAAACAAGGGGAAAACGGGTGGAACAGAGGGCAGAAAGGTACAAAAAAAT